>NC_134575.1:27900849-28200849 GCF_050947875.1 Dermacentor variabilis | reverse complement strand
TGGGAACTACAGAACCATTGTGAAGTCGCGTTCTGCGCTATTTGTGAGAACTTTAGAACTGAGCAACTGGTCAAGCAGACGTGGTTGCCTTACGGAACTAAGTATACCCTCTTCCGTGTTTACTCTTTCAGTATGCAGACAGCGTGATAGTCGTACAGGGTTACTTTAACAGGCGCCTCTGGAGCATTTTAAGGACGCTGATGCGTCTACTTGCTCTGTTCGTCTATTCTCGTGGAACAGAAGAACAGCCAGCAGACGAGTCAACCATTGCGAC
This sequence comes from Dermacentor variabilis, assembly GCF_050947875.1. Classification (NCBI taxonomy): domain Eukaryota; kingdom Metazoa; phylum Arthropoda; class Arachnida; order Ixodida; family Ixodidae; genus Dermacentor; species Dermacentor variabilis. Next base: position 28,200,575 of record NC_134575.1, on the reverse strand, counting down.
GTCTGCTTGCTCTATTCGTCTGTTCTCATGTAATAGAAGAATGGAGCAAGCATACGATATAATGATAAGAGTGCCATGTGGGATTGTTGCATGGTGGCTTCTTAAACTTTGCCGAAATACGCGAATCCTTATGCCCAATCTACGAACAGCGAAACAGTACTGTAATAGCTTTTGAAGAATGTCGCAAAAACCTGTTTGCTCGTCCAACCGTTTCCTCATCCATCCGTTCGTTCATTCGTTCGTTCGTTCTGCGAGGCCTTGCTAAAGATCCAAGTGGGGTTCGTGTTGAAAATCTGTCGCAGTAGCAAGGAGGTGAGCCAGAGAATGCCCTGTCGACTAGTAGTCTGCTTGTGATTAACGTGCCGCCCAAAATGAAGTCACGTGAACTCTCTCTCTGAGCATATATGCGCCGTCGTACATTTCTCCACGCGTGCGGAAGCGTGCTGTTGGTGCGCTCGCACATTGCTTCTTTCGTTCTCGTGATCGTATCGTTCCTTTTGTTTTTCGCGTCGCACGTGATACTTCGATTGCATGGGCAGTGGTGTTTATTTCTCTCTCTCTCTCTCTCTCTCTCTCTCTTTACTGTATATGGTTCACGTTCCATCAGTTCCATCGCTGTTGCTGCGCAGCGGTCGCCCCGAACAGTGCGCTTGCATACGTGTACGCGCGATGACCTTGGCGCGACTGCACGTCGCTGGAGGTGCGGCAGCGTGTGTTTTGCATATCGCCCGTCGTGCAGCCGGCAGGAGTCCGCCGTTGTGACGTAAGTGATCCGGGACACTGGCCGTCACGTGTCGTAACACTCCGACGGCTAGGAGCGGGGTTGCCATTCTGAACACTATAAAGCCCGGCCCTATATGTACTGGCGGGGTGCTCTTGTACGTTAATTGTACATTAACAGCAGCTAAACTGGTTAACCTCCCTCCCTTTCCTTCTCCACTTTTTCCTTCTTTCCTTCCTTCCTTCCTTCCTTCCTTCCTTGTACATTAATGATCGTCATGCAGACTGCCCCCAATTTGTTTCAGTATTGGAGAGCTTTACATCACGATATTCAAGCGTATTGGAGGTGGGGCAAACTCCATTGTAGGCCCTTTGCGTTCTTTTGTGACCTCTCTTTGGGTTCCTTTCTGAACGCGCCCGCCAGTGTTCCCGTCCCCCAATACTTCGGCACCGTAATATAAAACTATATATCAACTTGCTCTGTCATTGTTCAAAGTAATTACGCTGTAGGGGTACCGCTTATAATAAAATACGAAGAACAGCAGTACTTTCTGGGCAGTATAGGAAGAATTGCCGCCCCGGTGGCGTTCTGCTCCGAGTGCGTTGGTCGCAGGTTCGATTGCCTGCCACGGCAGCTGCTCTTTGATTGGATTGGCTTCTTTAAAAGAGCATGGTTCGTTGAACCATGCTTTTTTTAAAGAAAAGAATAGTTTGTGCATTAAGCAAATAAATGTAGACCCTAAGGCGAAAAGTCAAATTAACTCCCGTTAATTCGACTTATCGCTTAATCCGTCCGCAATTAATAGTTCCGGCAAGAAGGGCCACACATTGCTAGAAAGAACTAGAAAAAATCGAAAGCGTGAACTAAATCGGTTAATTCGACCTCTACCAGCATTCGAAAACACATCACGCACAGCGGACGGATGGCGCTGCTGCATCTCTGTATGCGTAAAGCTATGTTGTCTTCATCCTTTAATGGCCGACACTCTTCCGCGCGTAAAGCCATTCGTTCCCTACGTGCTTGTAATCCTGTCGCGTCGCATTGAGAAAGTGTTTAAACAATATTGAGGCGCTCTTCTCCGCGTGATACAGTTGATTCGCGCTTCGAGAGCGAGAAGCAAAGAGACGTTGCATACTATTTCAACAAACGCAAAAATATTTGAATTCGTTCATTTTGCCACCGTTGGTTAGGTCGGCCTCGTTGCCCCCACCAAATCAGGTGGTCCCGCAACTGTTGTATTAACGGTAACCGACTGCGTGTATGTGTGTGTATGTGTGTGTGTAATGCAGACTGAGACTGATGCTCTGAAAATCTTTATTTTCTGGAAATTATTAATCGGCTCTTCTATCCCTTTCTGTATGCTCCCCAGTAAGTGAAACGTGTGCGTCCCGCCTCTACAGATACCTAACCTAGATAGCATGATTGAAGCCATCTTTCGACACCTGTATGCTTTAAAATCGCCTCCAGTGTCTTAACTAGGCCTTGTTACATGTCAAAGCAATGTCTGTCTTTGCCATGAGGCGTATAAAAAAGTCGGGTCCAGCCTATCTACTTAAGATAGGGGATCGTTGTGATGCTTCGAGGAACGATAAAACGAGAACAATGCTTTGATATGGAACATAACATAGAATATATATATATATATAACGCTCGTGTACTTATTTGAGCAGGAGGTCGAAATTAAGCCACCGCCCCCCACTAACGGCGTTTATCGTAGTTGTACTGCGGCTTTGGGTCGTGATAAACCGCGTAATTTAATCGTGTGGGCTCTCATTACGAAACCATTACGAGTTTACAACGTGCCTAACATTGCCATATATATGCACGGTCGCAGAGACAACACCGGGCTGCTGTGGTGTTGGCAAGGCCAGTGGAAGTCTCTCAACGAGGCAGTCACAGCAAAAACGGGTCGCGTTACCTCGGCGTAATTGATGATAACCCTGAAGATCACGTGGTATAAGGCGACGCAGATCGGGTTCCACGGGAACGGCTGGACTTGCCGCCGTTGTTATGGGACGATTGTGACGAAATATAAGCGCGACCTTCGTCGCCACCAGCCTATTTTTGTGTACGCTGCAGGACGAAGGTCTCTCTCCCAGCGATCTCCAATTACCCTTGTCTTGCGCTGGCTGATTCCAACTTGCGCGTGCAAATTTCCCAATTTCATCACGCCACCTAATTTTCTGCCGTCCTCGAGACTGCGCTTCCCTTCCGTTGGCAGCCATTCTGTAACTCTTAATGGTGTCCACCGATTATCTGCCTTGCGCATGATACGGCCTGCACAGCTCTGTCTTACCTTAATGTTCGTTTATTTTTTTTTCTTCTTGGTATTAATGTCAACTAGAATATCGGCTATTCCGGTTTCCTCTCTTACCCACACCGCTCTCTTCCTGTGGCTTCACGTTAAGCCTAACATTTTTCATTCTACCGCTAACATGATATGGTGTTTCGCGCGCCAAAACCTCTATCTTGTTATGAGACACGCCTTATTGGGGGACCCTGGAGATTTGGACCACCAGGCGTTTTAACGCGCACCTAAGTCTAGGTGCGCGGCTGTTCTCGCATTTCGCCCTCATCGAAATACGACCGCCGTGGCCGGGATTCGATCCCACGACCTAGGGCTTAATTAGCTGCCCAACACCATATAGCCACTAAGCAACCACGGCGGGTATAGCTCCATCGCTCTTTCCGCGGTCCTGAACGTGTTCTCGAGCTTCTTTGTTAACCTCTGTGTTCGGGTTTCGTATGTTAGCACCGGTGGAACGCTATGATTGTACACTTTTCTTTTCAACCAGCGCGACCTTATTTCCTGTTTAATACCCTAAGGGTGTTCGAACAGCGAGGTTTCCGAATCGAATACGAATATTTCAGGAAAGCCATCTTCGAATGTCATACCGAATGCGGAATATTTTCTTATTTCTGAACAGTGCGAAGTGTAAATGTTGTGTGTAGTCTGTTTTGTTAACCGCGTAATGCCCAGCGTATCGCCTATGCAGCGCTGAATTCGGTACTCCGGAATTCTCGATATAAGCGCTGGAAACTTAACGCATAGCCTGTAGCAGCGCTTATGTTTCGCTGTAGTGCGTTCTGCGTTGTGAATAGTTCATAAAATCGATGACTGTATATTTAATTGCTGTGCTAATTAAGTGCTTACTCAGAGTTTTATTGAGTTTTCGCTCACATGTACTATCCATAGGCGGAAATAAAGGCAAAGAAGTTTTTAACGTCTTCCTTGGTGTGGAATGGTCCGAAGGTACTAAAGGGCTGAAAAAAAAAGGAGAAACCATTAAAAAAAAGAATTAAATCATTTGAAATACACAATGCCCTTCAGAACGGGACTTTCGGTGAACGAAGGAGCTTATAAATTAGAAATGACTGAAAGGTGTCGCATCATCACAATGACAGTAATGAAACACGGGAGAAGCACGCGACCAGATGTTGAAGGAGCCAAGAGTGTTAACTGGACACAGTTTTAAAGGCATGCAGTGGTGGTGAGGTTGTCCGGACAATAAATTGTTTTTGCCGAAATCGGGAAAATAATTTCGTAAGCTGTTTACAGCCGAAGCTATCTTATTGTATTGTATAACGCTTTCGCTCAGCAACTGTTGCTCCTGTTCAGGTAGGAACCGCGGCTCCCTTGCAGCTGGATCATTCGGAACTGCCATTTGGAACAACTGCACCGAGAATGGGACAACAATTCGGAATAACTACAATTCAGAACGACTACAGCTACAATTCGGAACTGCACCTACAAATCAACCAGAATTCAGAAGAACTGCGCCTACAATTAAAATAGAATTCAGAACAACTACATCTACAATTCAGCTACCATTTGGAACAAATGCACGTACAATTTGGAACTACACCTGCAATTCAACTGCAATTCTGAACCAATTCATTTACAGTTCAACTACACAGTTCGCAACAGTCACCACTTGTGTCTTTCTTTCCGTAGACTACAACAAGCGTTTTTATCCCCTCGAGCAGAAACCAATTTTCCATGACTTCGAATAGCGAATTCTCGCATCGAATATGACTTGAGACTCAACAAGGGCGCTTTTGGATTAGCATTTAAAAAAATGCATTCGTGCTCATTGCATGTGATCTTTTTTTCCCGGGGAGTTGATTCCCGGGGTGTCATTTCTCACGTCAGGATCGAACGGGTCGACACGGTTGTGTTAATATTTGTCCTAGTGGACTGTGGACTCGTCGTTCGTATCTCGGGTAAATCGCTGCGGCCATTTGGTGTATGGTGAAGTCACCGAAAAGCAAGGATTTTTTTAACGTAACGGGGATCTGTATACTCGCAGGCTTGCTGAAACTCGCCACATGACACACAACACAACTGGGTAGTAATGGCTTTAATGCAATATCATGGCGGACTTGCGTGACGAATAGCAGAGCGAGATTAACAAATATTCGCTAGCTGTATTTTGAGTTATACTCTCTTTTAGACTTCCCGATTGTGCAGTTAAAGCAGGGCAGTAAAAAAAAAAAAATATTGCGGCACGGCACGTAATAAAGCTGCGCGCAGACAAAACACCAGCGCTTTGTACTTTACTAGCTTACTACGTAACATGTTTGTTGGCGCTCGGTTGTGATGGTGAATGTACGCCTATTCGCGCACGTTTCGGGGCTTTCACACAGAACAAGTCGTAACTATTCGGCTCAGGTTGTGCGTTTAACGACAACTTCGAGAAATATTTTTCCACAAAATCTGTATTGAAATGCATTGATGTTGCAGCCAACACTGATCGGTATTGGAAAAGGCAATATTAAGCACGCATTTAGTGAGACCAGTTTGAAAGGAATCGTTGTTTCATTTTGTTATTCAGAGCCTATATATAGCATATACTGGTGCTTTCATTTGCTCGCAGGCTTTTACTTCGAATTGGTATTTCTGGGTCGATGTCGCGAAAGCTCCCTATCGCGGCACTAACGGCCGAAGGGGCAAGCACATTATATATTTCTCCCCAACAAGAATCGCGCGTGGTAATTTACTTGTAACTGTCGCCAGGCGGCGTTAGGGCGAGTAGCTCTGGTTGTTTCTAATCTGCAAAGGCGCTGCCAAAGGGGTCGCGCGCACCGTGGACACGCCCATCGCCAGGTATACATCTCGTAAAATAAATGATAAAAGGAATGCCTCGTGTAATCTGCGGGGCGTTCAAGGGCGCCATCGTCATGCCGCTTACAGAAAGTACATAGAGCCGCGTTTAGCCGGCGCTTGCAGTACAGGACGTTTATTACCTCACGGCAATTTAACGCAGAATTTATCGTCTGCAACGTCGTCTGCTTCTGTTCGCGGGGGGCAGACGACGCCGTGTATCCGCGGAGGCGCGTATGCGCGTGTACGTACGTGCAACGTATAGTTCTTTATATCGTGCGTTGGAATACGCTCGTCTGCAGCGTCGTCTGTTTCTAGTTCGTGTAACAGACGACGAAGCTCACGACACATGCACACGCGCGGCACGGGGAATATATCGTGTTTGGAACGCGAGCTCCGTAGGCTTGGCTAATTAGCCGATTTGTTATGGCGATGGCTTTCGTAATGCTGCACCGTATTAGCTGACTACGTGTAGGGTTGTAGCGGCGGAGTCTGCAGCGTCGTCTTTGAACAGCAGATGACGCGTATTTAGACGAGGATATATGAGCGTGTATGACCCCGGCACGAGAACATATACAGTGATTGGAACGCGCGTTCTGTAGTGTTGCTGGCTTGCTATAGTGTTACGACGCTGCAACGTAGTCATTGGGCGCAGCGTGTGCATGTATACGGTTGTGTGGCGCCGAGCTATGCGATATACGTATATCTTGTGTGTCAGCTGCGCGAAAGAAAACAATACGTATGCGACAGAGCGGCCTCGGCAAAATTAAGTGCCTCGGTTGCTTGTTACGGGCGCTTTAGGCACTTAGTGTCGGGCAGCGCATGCGCAATGAAGGATTGTGTGTTATACACTTAATCGCTGTAGAAGCAACGGTGGTGCCCGATTATTGTGCAGCGTGTTCGCTGTACGTTTATCAGCTCCATCGAGCGTATGCAAAAGTGCCCGAGTATGTTTTCGCGTGGTGACCGCGTATAAGCGTGAGCTCGCGACTACAAAGATTGCGCGATGGAATTGTGGCGAAAGGGAAGGGTTTGTGCCTGAGTTCGCGTGTGTTTTCTTGTTCCAAAAACTGGGATACTGATTTATTCTGACGATATACGAGTGCCTGTTTGAATATCACGCCAGTTTCCTTGGTGAGACAAATGCGCGTGACCTCCCCCCCCTCCCCTCCTGCTAGCACATATAGGGCAGACGAATGAGTGAAATAGAAACGCTCTTTGTGGAATTTGTTAACAACCGCCAGTTCCATCTATCTACTGCCGCCTTGAAACGTCGGCTGGGCGAAATTAGTTCCGACGTATGACGACGAATTTCGTCGGGTGGAATAGGGGCTAATTTATCTTTTATTTTAGTTTTCCTTTTTAGTTCTTCAGTCTGCAGTGGGAACTTAGGTTCTTGTTGTCGATTCAGTACAAAATGCCATTTGCTTAGTTGAAATTGAAGTGAAATACTTAAAATACTTTAGGGTAATACGCGATCTTGCACCGAATCTACCAGACAGTCTCCGTCTTCACACTTCGGCAAAAAAAGAAAAATAAATACGGAAAAGGACGCACCTCTTTGTAGGACGACCCAGTGGTCACTTGAAAGGACGCTAAGGATGAATATCAAGCTGTACTTTTATTATGAATCGACCACTGTTCCCGTGATCTTGACGCTTCGGAAGCCTGAAAAGGACACAGAGATCAATAACAAGTCGCGATGTCCCGCCGTCCCGCGTGAGATTTGCATGAAGTCGCAGATATTGGCAGCGCCCGTACGGAGCTGTAATTTGGTATACTCATCAGTGAGCATTTATTTCCGGTGCATTCAATAAGCCAGCTAGAGGCCCAGCGTGGTAACGCTTTATGGACAACTTATGCAACAACTATGGGCTGAGGTACCTGAAGATACCGTACAATTCGAGACGACATTGGCACCTTTGTTTGGACGTGGCGTCGTTTATTTCGAACGATTATACTTTACAGGTTAACTTCACGAATAAAATTCGCACCGCTTCTGCAAGACCCGTTGAGTTTCTGCCGAGTGCCACTCGAGAATCGACTGATTTCGGATACGTAATATGGTCAGGCGGCCGGGGGCAGATTAGTTCGATGGTCGTGCTTTGTTCTGCACTTGACAAAGTCCACGGCATATCTCTAAACCAGAAAGAACGCGTCGGCATGACCTTGTGCAGAAAAAAATTGGATGATGGAGGTGTTGCTATGTGACTTTTGACGACTGACGTTATGTTGCTATTGTCCCACACTGCCGGTTACTTTTTCAAAATAACCTAAGTTGAATATTCGTTGACATTTAATAGAATGCTGTTCATTTGTTTCAGTATTAAGCTTTTTTTTGGAGTGGAACTCATCGAGAATTGAGACTGCCACTTCGTAACCATTGAGTTTCTCTTGAGTCCGTGTTTTATTCTTTTCATATTGAACAAGTGTGTCAGTGAACGTGTCGCAATCAGCCGGAAAAGGGTTCACGCGCTTTTCTGGGCAATTCGGGAAGTCTTCAGCGCATCTTTAATCACAAAGAACGCGGTGAGACTACCGTATGGATAATTGGGAGGAGATGGGGACGGTCGCTTACGATATATTTATTGCTAATCATATGCGTGTCAAAGAAGGTTGAATATTTTTAAACTATTTACTAGAAGTATGCCCGCAACTAAAAGCTTTGAGGAAGAATGAACAAGAAGTTTTCTGGTTCGGCTCTGCAACATCAATTGAGTTTCTCTTATGTTAGTTTATTAGCTTCGAATAACTATGTAGGAGCGGCGGAAGCAACCAATGAGGCGAGCAGACAACAAGCTCTTTCTTAGTTCTTGAACACGGCTGTGGCGCATCTTTAACTTCAATAAGAAACGCAACGAGACCGTATGCAGAAGGGTGGATGGTGCCGGTCTTGGTGGTGAGTGAAGACATTCCTTAAATTATTAATAATGCGCTGTTTGTTGCTTCATGAAAAGACGGCTAGACGAGTATTTGTAGGCATCTAATAGTTCTTAATTGAGCTGAAAATTCGGGCGAGCACCCGAGCGTGAACTATTCATTCAGCCTTTGGTAACAGCTGTTGAATGTCCATTGAGACCGTTTTAGGATTCCGCTCACTTTCAACAACTAGCTTTCTAGCAGTGGGGAAGTAGTCGAGAGAGTTGGGCTTTGTTGTGTACTTGACGGGTGTTTGTGGTGCGTCCTTAACAACAAGGAACGCAAGGACACGGCCGTTCAAACAAAAAGGGATCAGATGGAGTCGGCAGTCGTGGACGTGACTATCATATATTTTTTTAATCGCACGATGCCAGTCAGCCCGCCTGCAAAAGCACCTAGGTTGAGTTTCCGTTTGCATTGAGTGGATTTTCGTTTTCTTGAACTGGAAATTTTGAAGCAATTGAACGAGAATTGAGAGACTGCCCGTTTGCTGTGCTAATTGAGTTTCTGTTGAGTTCATATTGAGAGTTCGTTGACTGAACCGGCGCTACCGCTGCAAAAGCTATTGAGATTCTCTTGAGTCCGCCTTGGGGAGTCTCTTCGAACAAAAAAGTACCGCGATATTGGCGGAAGCAGTCGTGAAGACGTTCGGTCGGGCTCCTTCTTGCGCGCTTGACTACGTCCGTGGCACATCCTCAACCGCAAAGAGCGCGACGCGACGACCGTGCGTTGCGAAGAAGAAAAGAAGAGGACGCGACGCTGGTGTCGAGTTTTTTTTTTCTTTCTCGTTCCTTTGTTCAATTGTGTTTCGACGCGCGCGCTCCTCGTGAGTTTCGAAATTAGGCGCGAGAGAAGGCGCCGCGTCGACGGTGTGAATGGTCCTGTGTGACGTGAAAGACCGTCGCATACACGGGCCTCGTTTCCTGCTGCGTAAACAGATTGAGTTACGGCGTGCCTTTCCCTGGCCAACCTTTCCCTTTAGCTTTTCTTGTTTGACTAGAACCTTTTCTTTGGACATCGGCGTTGTTGCGCTCGACGTCTGGCATGAGAGCTTTTTTTCTTTTCGTTCTTTCTCACGTGAGAGGTGGGAGTGAGCGTACCACCTATAAATTTCTTCTGATAGTCCCAGCTCAGTGGAGAGGCATCGCGGGGAACAGCCTGTAGAGCATGCTGCGTCGTTGTAAAGCCGTATCATTGCCATCTTCCCACTCATTGCAAAAATAATTTTAACATTCTGTGAAATTCCCTCCGAGATTTTATAACATTCTTCCTTGTAAAAATTATTGGCATTATAGATGATTATTGTCGACTTCCTGTAGTCTTCCCTCATTCAAAAATAATCGCAGGTATCCTACGTAATTCCTGTTGACCTTTTATAGCTCCTACTTCTTTACGAAAGTAATCAACATTCTGCAGACTTTGTCGAGCCTCTGAGGTTCTTCCTTGCAGAAATAAGCGCTTGCTTTCTGTATAATTCCCCAGTGGTCCTATAGAGAACCATGTTGCAAAAACAAGTTTGCACACCACATAATTCCTGTTAAGTTTCTTTGGGCACGTATAGAGGTGGACCGCTGAAGTGCCATTCTTGACTTGATTTAGATGACGCCTTGCGCCTAGCACGTGCCAGAAACGCTCATTGCGTTTCCTTCTGCGCGTTCACCTCAGGAGTCATCTAGATCAAGTAAAGCGTGACCTTCAACTTAAGGCACACTTCTGAACACGGTGGTTAGTCAAATATAATCCGCGTTGCCAACACCGTGCGCTGCAGTGAAGGCAATAGGGGAGCTCAGTCCATTCAGTCAGAGCCGGGTGAGTGTTACAGAGAAATGGAGTAGTGGGGAATTAACGCCCATTGTGCTCTGCTAATCCTTCCGCGACAAAACTTCCCATTCAGTTGGCTTCGTGCGGAGGCCGATCACAGATGGACAGTGGAGGAGCCTTTCCTTCTGGTTCTATGTCCTGATTGGCTGGCGTGACCTGTAGGTTTTGCTACATTGCATGCAGTTAGGGAAAGGAAGTGTACGTTTGTAAATGACGCTGCTGCTGTCGTAGAGCTCCCTACCACCTACTAAAATTACTAGAGGCAACTCTGGCGCCCCCGATCAATCGTGGCAATGTATGCTTGGTACGTGGATTTGTGTGATCTTCGTGCTTGCAGCTTCAGACGTCCCCGTGGCTTTGTTCACTGCGCTTTGTCTGCCGTTGTGGACCCTAATTTCGAAACAATCCAGTTTTGTTAAATGCAGAAAGCAAAGCCTCTGTGCACATGACTCAATCGCTGTGAATTGTGGTGTTTGTAACGCAGTATTTTGTCGGAAAATATCCGATTGCAAAGTCACAAGGCCGTGTGAAGGCAGAAATACAAAGTTTAGTCAAATCCATATAATATAAGCACCATTCCCAAGCTGACTCAGCCGTCGTACTCCCGTTGACACTAGCGCCAGAATTCCCTGTAGTGATTTTAGTCAGAAACTCCATGGTGGCTACATACTGATCTTATACCGTGAGAAGATGTACGGGGTGGCAGAAAATACTAAGAAACAAATACGCAGGGACACCACCGTGAAAGGTACGCACTACTACCTAGATACGTCGTGGGTGTGGACAGCATCTGTACGGAGCTATTCGATTGCATACTTGCGTGCAAGGATTACGTGGCGTTCCAAAGAAAGCTAGCACCGTATTGAACCTATAGCAATCTTGCATAGCCTATTCGGTCCGAAAAAGACCTAAATGCACGAAAATACGCTTAAGTCGGTGACTTCACACCGCCCGCGTTTCCGGGTGGCGTGCGGGGGCACTTAATAGAGAGTTTTTGAGCGTGTTCGGTATTCCGGTAAGCGCAGGCGGACTGGGCGTTTTACCGGAGGGGTGGAGGCGTAAACGTGAGCGGCCTGCACGGTGCACCGGCGCGGTGGCGCAGAGTGCGACCAGGCAAAGTGAGATGTTGCAGTAACCAAGTGTATTCTACTTCGCTGCCGGCTAAATTTTCGGCAGCAAGACGACTACGCTGCTGCCCGAAGCTTACACCAGTATCTAGGTTACTTGGTTACTGCAATATATTGTAGCTTTGTGTTTGACTGAGCTCTGCGATACCGGGTTGCTGCACCATGCAGGACGTTCACGTTTGCGCCTCCGCCCATCCGGTAAAACGCCCGGCACGCTTGCGTTTACCCCAATACCAGACACGCTAAAAATATCTAATAACACAGTAAATCTTCCGTGGGCAATACACAAGCATCGTTTTGAAGCTTGTGAGTGCTATGTAATCGAAGTGTGGGGGAAATTGTCAGCAAAGTGTTCGTTGTTTATAGGAGGTCAATGGGCTTATGATGTTCCGCCTCTTCGCGTTCAAAATGCCTTTTGACTATGCACAGGCAAAAAAAGAAATACGTGAGGAGGGGAAGTGGTCAATAATATGTCCATAAGACAGTCTGTGGACTGTCCAAGCCGTCAAACTATTAGATGTGTATGGTCTCTGCGTACTGGAAATGATACACGCTGATCTGTAAGATCTCTATTGCCCAACCTATTGCGTGCAGCATGGTCATAGAGTGTACATAGACGGAACTTAAGATTAATGAGCAGGCTTAATGGTCTATAAGATGTTAAGATGTCGGCGGATTGCACAAAGATCGCGCAAGTTGTAGCATATGGGATGTTTATAGACTGTGTTAGCCTAAGATTAATAAAAGAGGCATATTGTTCTATAATATGTCCACGTACAGTTAATAGACTCCATATTTAGGAATGACATCATCACGCAGCTAACGCATTCGTAGGCCAAGAAGGCGGCAAAGCGCACTATGTAACACTCGTCCATTACTGCAGAAGTTACAAATGGCGTTCGAAGGCGGTGGTGTTCGTGACGTCACGTGTGGGATATTAGGGCGGGGACTGATAGCACCGCGGCATGTTTAGGTATGCAGTGCGGCCGCTAGGCTTCGCCTACACTGGGGCGTCTATTTGTGCAGCCCAGGTATATCTCCTGACCGTCTTCTTCGTTCAGTCAGTAGGTCACGTGGCACACGGAGGCGCAGAGCATGGTGTATATGGCGTTTCCTCCAAATAAAATATTGGTCCCCCCGTGCGTGTCCTATACCTCGCTCGATTTCAGTTCCTCCATTGGAGACGATTACTCCCGATATTGGTATCTGTGTATGGAGGCTGAAGGGGGCACCTGTCAGCAGTGCTTGCGCGCGCGGATATATCTGCACACTCTGCCAAGCCACTCGCGGATTCATTTATTTCAGCCTGCCGGTCTTCGAAACGCGTATGCGTCGTTTCGTTTTTCTTTCTCTCCCCCCCCCCCCCGCTTCGATAAACTCTCCCGATCTGTCGATCGAAGGTTTCCTACTGCTCGCCGCCAAGGGCGTGTTAGCGATTCACGTCGAGATAGTGCGTCCTGCGCTTTCGAAAGAAGATCCACGCACAGCATTTTTTCTTTCCTTACTTCAGTTAAACGTTAACTGGAGGAAGGAGTGGCGTGAAATACTGCTCACTGGTTGCAGACGACGCCGCTCGTAGCAGATGGCAGCCCCTATAGCGGTGCTTCATGCTACCGCTATCGATCTTCCCTCAAACCTGCCGTGGTCTGAGTAGTTGCTTTAATTCCATTTGCGTATGTATATATTTAGCCCTCCCGTCCTTTTTCTTCGTAGGCGATTCCTGTATTTTCTTCCGCAGTACGAGCCTCTTGAGAACGAAGATGTAGTACGCGTGCGGCACCCGGAAACAGACGGCAGACGATACGCGCCCGTCTGTCTTATCGGTCAACACCTGCGTTCTGCTCCATGTCGTCCGTCTGTTTACTGTGCCATATGTGGAAGTGCGTGCCGACGCCGCCGACTATACGCTGTTCGCCATGCGGGTTGCGACGTACTGTAGAGCAAAGAAAAAAAAATATTGCTCGCGGCCCCCGTTTCTCGCGGTTTCGCTGTTTGGCTGGCTTCGCGATCTATTTTTGTGAAGAAGGAATCGTCTGTTCCGGCTTCAGTTTAATACTCGTGTCGTCTGTCCTTTGGTTAGCCTGGTTGCAGGATGAAAATCGTCTGCTCTAAGTGAGACTTGGACCGGGATGTCGTCTGTTCCAACTATAATGTCTGACCTGGGAATTGTCTGCTCTGATCTGTGCGAGATCGGTGAACCGTGGGCTTCGCACAATACTTGTTTCAACATATAATGTGACTTCCGTTCCGCTCTGGACAACAGCCTCCATTCTGAGTTCAATTTAATCAGGGAAACCGTTACAGAGTTTGCCTCTTATGAGTATGCTCTGCAGGCCATCCTAAACACTCTTCGCGGACATTCTGCTCATACCAGCCCTTATGAAAATGAACATTATCTTGTTTTTGTGATGTCACGTTGGCGTATTCCTTACGAACAATCAAACTCGACATAATCTCACTGCTTCGCCTCCTCATAAATGACAATGTCACCACAGTTTCTTTAGATATTGCACAATGTTTTCTGCTGTCATGAGCCATTAGCCTCTACTGACTTTTCTCTGTTCTACTTGAATGTTATACTAATCTATGTTTGCACCCGAATTCAAACGCGCAACAGGTTACCCAGCGGCATCTCGTCATTTCTTATAACTGCGCTCGTAGTGTGGCGTGTGTTTCCTTCTTGTGTCCTCGTTTTTTCGCGCAGCTATAAGAAACGTCTAGATCTCGTCATGAACCGGCAAATTTAAGATATACCCTGACTACAAATTTGTGTTCCTAAGAATACGCGAGGTTTGCTTCTAACAGCCGCAGTAATTGAACTTTGGAGATTATTTATGAGCTGGAGCGACTCTTGATAGCTTGAAATGTTTGTAACTTGAAGTTAGCTGCAAAGCTTCCAAGTGTTTGTGGTTGCACCCCTTTTGTTTAAGACAGGTTTAAAGTTGTTCAATTCTGAAGTTCAGTGGATGAGCAGACTTTATGTTAGCTTATGCAACGCGTACGAGTGGGCGCCTAAGTATACAGTCTGGACACGGAAGACGTGGTTCGACGTCCTTGCATGCACTGTGTACGCCGTGTGCGTTTGCAAGTGTGGATCGTAAATTAGCGAGCTCGCGCGAAACCGGCTTAATCGGAGAAGCAGTTTGCATACCGCTAGGTGTACGTATAGTCGCTGGTTAATTTACTATATCCCGAATGGTTAGGTGAAACCTTACAGTCCGCGTTTCTGCAGCCAGATCTCCCGCGTTGCGCGGTATAAATATAGACTTGGCGGAGTCCTTTCCGCTCGAAACGGCATCGCGCCGAATCAGTCGGCACATTTGGTTGGGACGGAAGCGACGTTCCTTCTGTGTGCGTGCGTGTGTGTGTGTTTCTATGGCGCCAGTCGCTTCCGTCGATTCTTATCAGCTGTAGGACGCGATGTCTTAGTGATGTGTAGGTATTCTCGTGGGACGCCCTTTCCACGAACGTTCACCGCGGCGCTCGTCTTTGCGTCGACATCCTTTAGACTTCCTGCAGCGGTCACAGGGTTTCTTTAATGTCCAAAAAAGTTGTGTGGTGTATTGTATGTCGACGCTTGGCCAGTCCACTAGAACGGCATTACAGAAGAGGAACACACGTTGTCTTCGTTTCTTTTTTCTTCTAACTTTGTACTGGCGTCCTGTGGAGATTTCAGTGTTATTCTCAAGGTTCGTCGAACATTGACAAAACCTCTGCCTTGACTCTATCAACTCTCACGAAACCGCTTAACGTGTTCTTTCAGATTTCCTTTGACATTGTGCTGGAATCCTGTGCACTTCAGCAATATTTGCAGTGTTGAGTATCTTTGTTCAACGTTAGCACTAGTGCAACTCCACATGACGTCTCTTCAAAAACGTTCACTTAACTTGTTTTTATTTTTATTTTCATCCTGTAGACGTCATGTAGCATTGTCAAGGTTTGTTAAATGAAAGCAGAAGTACGTTTTATGGTAACGTTCGCTCAACTAGCTCAAAATCAATTGACACCTTGGGGAATTAGTGTTGAATTTGCTTGATAATCAATAGATACTCTTTACGAACGTAACTGACTTTCAGAATGAACTTCTACAGGGAAATCCACAAGACGAATTTTCTCAGAATCATTTACTGGCGTCATTTTTACATTGTATTGGCGTCCTGTGGACTCAAGTATTCGCAATGGTTGTTGAGTATGAAAGAATTTGTGTGCCAACGCTGTTGCAACCCTACATAACATGTCTTCAGAAAATTTAACACTTCTTTATTCGTGTTCACATCCTGTAGAGTTTCTGCAGCTCTAATATTGTTTGTCGAATGTTGGCATAAGTATATGTTATGAGCGTGGAACTTCAGAATAGTGTCTGCCTGAGCTCGTTGGCTGCACATACCACGGTTGGTTTCCAGCAGAACGTACTGACACATGTATGCTGGACTAGCAACTGGATGTTTATCATTGGTTTCCCACACTTTTCGGTCCCATCGTGTGACGCCATCCTTTTCTGTCCGTGTCGGCACGTTCTCCTGGAAACCAATTGTGCTACGTTTTATGTGCACGCTTACGCAATGCTCATAGAAAAATTGCTAGAAACATTTTACAGCACTCCTGCGAAGTTTCTGTAGCCTCTAGAAAAAACGCTCTTTTGGAAAGCTTTGAATTTTAGTGTGAGCTTGTGGTGGGAAACCCCACGGAATTAATTTCCAGAGGCATTTACCAATGTTTCTTTAACTTAGTGACGGAGTGTGTTAACACTAACGCGGCTCCGCATTTTCAAAAACATCAACGATTTCTATTGACTTATTGTTGATATTTTGTAATGCCTAATTTAATTCATAATGTTAACTAGTAACAAAAGTCAGGCGCTGTGCGCGCAATGCCTCGTAACACAGCGCAGCAGATACTTTTATTTTTTAAAGTCGCACTTGTTATGCTTGCAAGACCTTCTATCGTTTTTGGAAGGTTCTCTACGTCAGATAAGCGCCAATAGAATCTCTACAGAATACCACCAAAGCCTTTTCGTTTTGGGCATGGGCATCAAAAGGACCGGATAGTATTCCCCCCTCCCAGTGCGTAAATTGCCGCCGATTCTTTATTCACAGCTTGTGCAGCTGATGAGATGCTGAAATATACTAACGCTTCCTCGGGGAAATCTTTATCGTTGGCTTCTGCGATGTTGTGTGTTGACTTCGGGCAGCAAGGTCTCTTGAATATATTAACGCCAATCCGTCCTACCGGTTGCGCTATCAGCGAAATGTATACGTGAACGCTCGGAAACGCATTGGGTGCATGAGCTCTGCGCGCTTGTACCTTTGTTTGTCGGAAACGATGCGGCTTCTGCATCAGTTTATTGGTTATTGATCGCGAAGCAAAAGCGCCGCCGCTGCACATGTCATCGTCACGGACGCGCTGCGGTAATTATCTTTGCGCAGTGACAGGTATTTGTGCGCGCAGCACGCGTTTCCAATGATAATTAGCCGAGCGCTTGCACTGGCAGCTAATATATCCCAATGTTGGATCGAGGTTGCTGCTCGCTTAATGCACCGGACGCGGTTAATTACTCGCACATATAGCCGCGAGTTCTCCTCATACGGTGCGGGGCGGCGTAGCTAGGTCACCGGGATGGCGGAAATCCAGCTTTTCCTTTTCTTTTTTTGCGTTGCTTGTTCATTTATTTGTTTTATTTTCTTTAGCCAACCGCAGTGAACGCTGTGCCGAACAGCGGAGGCATCCAAAGAGAGAAAGATAGATTTAGTTACGAAAGCGTCCTTGGCGCGAGGCCTTTTTATCCAACAAGTCGTGCATTCCGCGTCTGCGCGTCTCTCGAGAACTGGATTGACTTGAGAGCAGATGATTCGGTAGCCGGTGACGTGAGGTCACGACAGTTGGACCGAAGCCATAGTCAAATAGGGACGCCGATCCGTTAGCTGGTGGGGATGGACCTGAAGTTGATATCTCTGCTAGTTGTATTATAACTCCGTTTTCTTGCTGGTGGGACCGAAACCCACAAAGTAGGGACCTCCGCTATATAGGTATGTACAAGTTCCGTCTACTAGCTGCAGCCCAATGAAATAGGGACGTCTGCTAGCTAGCTCCGTCTGCTAAAAGGCGAGACCTATCTAAGCCCAGTGAAATTGCGATGTCTGCTAGCTAAATGAGCTCCGTCTGCTATAGTCGGTGGCGCTGAAGTTCGATCAAATAGCCACGTCTGCTATATAGCTAGCGCGATCGAAACCGAGTCACATAGGAACGTCTGCATGCAATAGTTAGTGGGAAAGAAGCACCAATCACATAGGGACATCTGCTAGCTAGTAACCTCGCTTATCGCGTTTGTTGACCACGGCTTGTCGACTAATGTAAGCATCGGACCACGCGCCGGGACGTCTTGGCGCCAAGAGAAGACGCCTTGTGTACCGTATATTTTCATTTCACGATAAAGAGGTGCTGCAGTGGAAACTGCGAATGGTGCTTTTTGGCGTCCGAGACGTGAGCAGACGATGACCCGACGTGGTGCATGTGGCGTGCGCCACAGGGCCCACCCGGTCGAGATAAAGCGTAAGCAAGATTGCGCTGCTGAACAACGAGGTCGCGGGTTCGATCCTGAAATGCAAAAACGCTCGCTTACCGTGCATCGGGTTTGCGTGAAAGAACCAAAGTTAGTAAAAATTAATCCCTAGCCCTTTACTGTCGCGTTCCTCATAAACCACAGCGCAGTTTCGAAGCATTAAGCCCCGCAATTCAATCTCGAAAGATATGCGAGACGTTTGGAATATTGGTGGGGGAGAAACTAGGAAAGAGGTGGAGCAGGGGTCGTTACAGCCATAGATAACCTTGCAACATAAGCTTTATAGCTTGGCAAAATGAATTACTGCAGTCAATATGGTAAAAAACGTGATATAGATCAATCACGCTAAGGTGACTCCGTGGAGCAGAAATAAGAGTAAATTGGGGAATTGCTGTCGGCTAGTAGAATTCGCCGTATAGTTGAAGTGTCGAGTGAGCGGATGGCGGTGCTTCTGTCACGGGACGGCCATTGCGATACTCAAATCCAAAAGGTCTGACAACGTATCGTACACCTCTCCTCGATCGGTATTTCGGCCACCGCCTCCGTTCTAGTTGCCTTTTATCTTTGCCTCAAAACGGGACGTGCTGTATTTTCCTTCTGTTTTTGTCGGCGGCACTCCATAACCTGCATACCGTCGTCTGCACGTCTTTTTATGTTACGTTTCGCGCTTGCTTGCTTCGGTCGAGCGGTGTCGACGCATTGTCGACGTCGCTGGAGGGAAGGAAAATAGGCGGGATCGCGGAGAGGGGTTTAAGCGTGGAAAGGGGGTGCGTACAAGAAGGTGTGCTTCGCATAACGCCCGACGTAACGTCCCGTGCACGCCCAACTAGCTGCACGTTCTCACAGTTTTCATGGTTTCTTTTTTTTTTAAAGATTGCTCTTTCTTTAAATCACACTCGTCCCCTTAAGCGTTTAACGCATGCGCAATTGCGCTTTCCCGCCTTTCCTTCCTGTTCTTTTTTTTCGTCAGCTTTCTCTCGCTGGCTTTACGGCGTATCTCGTCGTCTGCTGTCTCTTTCTTTTTACGAACAAAAAAGGGCGGCGGCGACTTTTGTTGTTCACGCGTGAAAAGTACGTTAGAAAAAAAAAATCGAGGTAAATAGGAAGCCCTTCCGGCAGTGCCTCCAGCGCTTTGCCCCTGCTACACTGCTCGGCGGAAGGCGCTCAAAGCGCCTCCAAGAGGCTGCTTCTTTTCATTGTTGCTTTCGCTATTTCGTTTTCCTTTTTCGTTATTGTCCCGCGTCTTTCCTTTACGTCTGCAGTATTTGCCGTGTCCTTGTCTAGTCGTATGTTATTCTGTTTCCTTATTGTCGTTTGTTTTGTATTCGTCTGCTTATCCTTTTTGTCTGCTATAGTCAGCGTACTTTTGGTACTCTTATGTAAATGCGAATCGTCTGCAGTGCCTCGGCGTCTTCAGTCTTGTGCTTTTTTAATGCATTTGTAGCGCCTATAGCACTCGTATTTTGTGTTTTCGCTGTGATCGTGCCGTCCTTTGTCATTCTTTTTCTCTTCTGCTTCCTCGTCGTCCTGTAGTCGTCTGCCAGTTTGTGGCCAGTTGGAAGTCTAGTAACTCGGGTTTTTTTTTTTTTTACAATCTGTATATCCTTTCTCTTTTCGCTTCTGTTGTCTGCGCTACTGCTGGTTAGCGTTATCTTGGTTCACTTATCTGCGTCGTTTCTTTTTTCCTTCGAACTTTCCTAGACCCGTCTCTGTTTCGGCGGCCCTTTAGCGTTCCGTCTGTTCCCACTTGCGTGGTTATATTTCCGCACGAGCACTCCCGCAAACAACGCACTTCCTCCCCCCTTCCCCGCTCAACCCCATCGTCATCGCTGTTGTATACCCCCCCCCCCCTCCCCTTTATTTTTCTCGGTCAGCGTTCTTTTCCAGCTCTGCCGTTGTTGCCCTCTAATCCGTTTCGCCTTCAAATTCATATTTGTATCCCATGTCCTTCCTGTATTTCTTACAGAAACGCACACAAAAAAACACTCTCTCGCTCTTTCGTACTGTGTTACCTTCTGGCTGTCTGTACCTACCGTTACAGACAGCCACGCAGAGGGGGCCGTTCCTACAATGCACTGCACTCTCCTCCCACTATTTGACGTCACTCCGTCCCACCCTCTTTGTGTTCCCTATCTGCCCTGGGCCCTCGCGTTTGAAGCCGCACTCTCCTCGAGCCACGCGACTCGTTGAAACCACGCGGTGTTGCTTGGAGGCCTGAACCTACATGAGCCAACTGTACATGGTCTGCATGCTGCATGTACAGTACGGTACGCTGTTAAAGGGGACACCAGTTCTGTGTTCATTTTTTGCGTATCCCCAGGAAGCGATCGCAGAAAATCGCGGCTCATGTGATGCATTAGGCAGGCATCAATATATAAAAGGCCGGAGCAGACGCTTTCTCGGTGTAACCATAGTAGTAGTCTGATGCTGGCGCTCTAATTAGATGCTGCCTGTTAATTGTATACCTTACTGTATATAGATCAAAATTAAAGGTAACATTGGGCAACGTGAATTATACCCTGAAGACCTGAAGGCCTTTACATACTTATGGTGTGTGGAATTGCATTTGCCGGAGTAGAGATTTCTATCTTCCCCCTATCGTAATCGCGTCCTTAATCGTCTTAGCTATCCGAACCTGTGCTTCCTTTTACAGCGAAGCTGTATATGGCTAGTTTCCAGCGGATCGATGCTCGTAGACCAATAACCGTGTCCCGATCCCGAAGATAGTGCAATACCTGGCCGACCCGCGGTGGAGGTGAAGAGGCTTCAAGCACTCTGCCAACTTGCAAAAATATTTTGGTTCCCAATACAACCCGTATCAGATATTAAGCTGATAAGAACAGATGATACACTTTGACGCGCGTCGGCCACGTTTACGTTCGCACCGCCCTCTCTTTGTCGGCGTTCCAAGCGCTTTGCGCACGTGTCCTGTCGAGACGTCACGCGTGTCTAGTTTCCTCCGGCACCTCGGAACGGCGGTCCTGTTGTCCACGCGAATGTATATAAACATCACGGTAAATGTGTCCGTACCCATGTCCAAATTCTGTGTCACCTCTGTGTCGTATGCTGAACAGCTTTGCTGGCCATCCACCTTCAAAGAGTGGAATGGCTTATAATTTTTTTTGGAGAGAGCAGCTCATAGGCGCCCTTTACTCACGGGCGTTTCCGGCCTGTCATCACCAATCGCCTGTAACTTCAATACGTCACAACAAAGTGCCAGTTACTAGCTTTCCGTTAAGTCGACGCCGAGACTCGTAAGCGTTCTGCAATCGTTGCACCTTTTCCTTTAGTATTGTTTATTTTTTGTCTGACGCAAGGCAAGGCGCGCCATCTTTCTCACTCTTGCGTTCCCCCCTCCCCTCCTCCCTGTTTTTTTTTTTTCGTACTCCCTTTTAATGGAGCGCGCACGTGTAAGAAAAGACGGCTGATCCTCCTGCTGCCAAATAGGCGGCATCGCTTGTCCCGTTGGGTTTTGTTTACGTCCGTGGTTTCCCTCTCGCTCGTCCTGACGTTTTGTGCCTCTTCATGCAATCCGGAGGGAGGGAGAGAGAGCGTCTCGTCTTCGTACCGCCGGGTTTTATTTATGTTCCACGCGCTTTCTTTCCGTGTTGCCGGCAGTTACGGTGCAGACACGCACGGCGCTTTGAGTTTTTCTTTTTCTCTCCCCGTTACTCGGGCTCTCTCGTGCGCTGCGTCCAGCCTATTTCCCCTCCGCCATTCTCTTCCAATTGCGCCTCTCTGTGAGCCTCTGTCTCCAAGCGCGCTTTTGTGCGCCTCTGTGCACGTCTTTCTGTGAGCGCCCCAGTCTGTGTACGTCTGTGCGCGTCCTTGCCTTTGTGCACCTCTGTCTCTGGATGCGTGCGTCTGTTTGTGTGTGTCGGTGTACGTCTGTCCGTGAGCTCGCGTATGTGTACGTCTGCTTGTGAGTGTGTGCGCACGTCTGTCCCTGCGTGCGTGCGCGCGCATCTATGCGCGTCTCTCTCTCACTCTCTTTCTGTCTTTCTGTGCGCGGTTATGTTTGTGTGCACAGGCTGCTGGAACCGTCTCTCCCCCAGCCGTGTAACGTGGACACGCACACAAACACGTGAGAGCGTGGCGGGCAAGCGGGCGGGCGGCGGGGTCGACGACCTCGCGCGCCGTTGGCGGTTCTGTGTGTGTGTGTGTGTGACGCCGGCGGCATGGCGTTGCTGGATGTCTGCTTGGCGTGGGTCTCAGCGCGCGTTGCCGTGAGGAAGACGACGAGGCAGGGTTCCCCTCCTCCTCCACCACGAACGAGAAGGGGGAGGGGGCCAAGATCTCTTCCTCGTTGCATGGGGCTCCTTACTTGGAGCTGCGGTACCGGCGTTTCCCCACTTCGAAACGACACAGATGCGAAATATTGAAGGAGCATTAAAGTGGAATAAAGAGGTCAAGGTGTGCTGGCACACATTCTGTAAGTTGTAGAAGCTGTGCCACACGGTTTTCGTGCGTAATGAGATGCCACTTTGCGGGTGGGAAGTTTGAGAAACAGGATATCGTATTACGGTGCAATGGGATGACGAAACAATGTGAAGTAAGACCGGGACAGAAAAAAGCAGAAAGCGCGTGTTTCCAGTCGCATTTCCCTGTGCTAGACTTTGTCCATATAATATTGCATCCAAATAAGTTCCTACCAAATAAAGCAAGATATCTGAATTTGGTACCCAAAGTTGGCCTCGAAATGCCTGATCTGGCGTCATCGGCGTTGTCGTAACGTCATGACACAGAGCAAAATTTGCTGACGTACGTGTAACGGCAAGACTAGGTGTGATGACGTTGCTCTGAAGCAATAAACGGTACTTCAACGCACAAACGTTTTGGCTGCGCTCGTGTATGACAGCGATCGCAGAACGGAGCGAGCACGTGTATCGTGACGTCACGATGTTTACAGTTCACGGGTACTGAAACCGAAACTAGCCCTCTATAGAAACGCCTGTCGTGGTAAATTACTGCGGCCTCTTAGGCGCAGTAATTTTTCAATTTAAAGTGTTTCAACCTTCATCTAGGGCAAAACAACGCCATGTCTAAAATGTCATGTCGGTCCTCCTTTAAGCTGTGTTAATAAGCCACCACACCTTGCTCAATAGCAAAACCAGCCACTCGCTCACCGTCGGAAGAGGCCGATGGTGACGTCAGCTAGCTTGATGACGTCACAGTGAGCTCACGGCCTACCGGGTTTTGGCGGCGAAGTCCAGAAATTGAAGCTTGAACTTCATTTTAACGACGGACGATCAGCCACCCACCATGGTACGTGGCTCAGTGGCGATTTCATTGTGACGTTGAACACTAGGTGGAGGCCGCCGCATTATGATTGGACGGTAGCGTAAGGATACACTTGTGCACAGCTCTTAATCTTAATGCATGCGCATGTTAAGGAACGTTACGTGTTCGGCAATAACTCGGAGCCCACACCTTTCTCTCTTAGGAGTATGAACAACCAGTTTGGTCAGTCGTTAAATCGCCAATAATGGACTTCTTTTTTTACGGTCGCGTAAACGTCAATTCAAATGAGGTATTTCAAGAATCTTCGCGTGGCTGAGGTGTTGTGAATCTTGCGTTTGCATGTGGCACTCTCTGCCCGCCACTGTGGCTTAGTGCATGACGTTCTGCTCCCGAGCACGAGGTCGCGGGTTCGACTCGCCGGATTCGGCGGCGGGACATACCTATACAGGGTGTTTCAGCGAACAATTTTCAAAAGTCTTTAAAGGTTGCCTGTGGCAGATATCACAACTCTAGTTGATGAGCTGGTCTACTCGAAGCGGCGGACAATACTTGCACAAAAAATTGAGATGCAAAATTGACTAATTAATAAAAATTAAGTCCAATCAATCAATCGATCGATCGATCGATCAGCCAGTGATGTACACACGCAGCTCTCTATCCGGTGTCTATCTCTTGTCCGTTGTTTTGTCTATCGCAGCGTCTGTTTAGGAAGCGCGCAATTTGTCTGTTTAGGAGCTCGGGCGTTTCGATCGAATCGAGTGCGCGTTTATCCACCGGTCGCGAAGATCTTTGCTCCGTGGCCTCCTAGATTCGGAGGGCGCGCCGCACTGCGCGCCGGTCTCCCGATCTCAGAGGTCATGCTTGCTACCTGTTAAACTCTGTGCTTGCAGCGCTCTTTTTCCTGCTCCGCGCCCTCGTTGGGGCGCGCGGGTCGAACAACCAAGCACGCGGCTTGCCCGTGTACGCGGCGTGTGCAGCGTATGGCGCGTACACGGCGTAATAGACAGCTGTCTGCGCGACTTCCTCATCACCTCGACGACGGTCGTTTTCCTGGTCGTCGGCGACGCCGTTATAGTGGCGGTGCGCGGTGGCGCTGCACGGTTCTCTCTCCTGTTCTTTTGGAGAGGCGGGCGACAGAAGGATGCGTTGGGGCCCCGTCTGTTTGTTTTTGTCTCAACCCCCGCCCTCGCAAGAAACAACGGCAAATCTGCGTCTTCTGCTACTCCTTCACAGCCTCTGTTGGTAAATGGGTGCAGCATCGCGGCAGCTAACGCTCTTCGCCCGCGGCGGAAAGTCGAAGCACAGCGAACGGCTCAGTTTCGGCCGCTCGCAAGAAACAACGGCGAAACGGCGTCGGCAGTTGACTGCTTGTCCACCCTTTGTTGACTCGATAAATCTGTGCAGCGCCTTGAGGCAACTAACAGGACGCCTGCTGTTTCCATCTGTCGGCAAGTCAGAGCGCTGCAGACGGCTGTCTCGGGCGCTCGTAAAAAACGACGGTGCAACAGCGTCGTCTGCTCCTCCACACTTTGTTTACTCGCAAAATTTGTGCAGCATTGTGACAGCTAATGGGCTGTAAGTGGTGCAGCAGCAGAAGGCCCAGTTCGATCCCGTATGCACAGAACTTTTCTTTGCGGGTGCGCGTTTCCCTAGTGGCCGGTGTTTGGGCTTCAGCTACTAACGATAGCGACGTGCGTAATCATGCAGACGATCGCCACTTGCGACAACCAATCGCGAACGGACACTTACGTGAATGATCGTTTCATGAATACGAGCCGTGTTGAGATTTCGTAACTTTCCGGATATTGAGACGTACATCGTAGCCTGTTTGTGGCGTCGTACGGTCATGATCTTCGAAGGCAGGAGCTGCAGGCGGGATATTGTGGTGCCTTAAAGCGGGACTGCCTGTCTGACATTTGAACATGGCCTCGGAGACCGTCAGTGCGTGCGGATTTCATAGGCCGTGAGGGCCGTGATAGGACGATCAGCTTCGGTTGCTTTTCTCGGCTGTATAGAAGGTAGCGCTGTTTGCAAACAGTATCAAGTAGCGGCCATGTCAACGAGTTTTCTTCACAGAGCAGTGAAGAAGAGGAAGCTTTACCTCGGAACTCATTTGCCACCTATTCCAAGACACCCAGAAATGCTTTTATGAGGCAGTCTCTTCATCGATTTGAAGGAATTTTTTTTTTTGTATTTGAGATAAAAAGGCAAATTCTAGTGACTAAGTTAGCGGAATTCTATGACTGCAAAATTTTTATTTAGGACGTTAGTATTTTTCAATAAAAATTGCCGAAAGTTTTCTAAGCTTGAAAAAACTAGAAGCACAAAGTTACACATTCATATTTCTGCACCACATGTCGCAGTTAAGTAACCTGCAGCCATTAGAGTAGCTCAAGCGCACAAATTTGAGATATCAATTTATATCTTATCTGAATTTGTTACAATGTTTACGAGGGTTTCGCAAAAATCCTACTCGCATATTAGTGGTGTACTTGAGAATGATGTATAACACATAAATTTTGTCCGCTTTAGATTTACCATCAGATGCAGTTTACGGAATCGTTATATCTTTTTTGAATACAGAGTTACAGTTGGGCACTTGATAGTTTCGTTTTCTGAAAATGTGCGATTTCCAACGATCTTTATTTAAACAGTTGTTGGCATAAGCCAAAAATTCATTTCCAACAGTCATTAGATTTCAACGACATCTTCTGAATGAAACAAGCTTTCATCTAAGTGCAACAAACTAATTTGAGGCTATGGTTGACGAGTAAAGCGCTTTCTCCGTTCCCATGTATTTAATAAGAGTCCTCGAGCTAAAGCTTCCTCACGATAACGTACACTGGTTAGGTCGTCTGCTTTCGTTGTAGAGGAAGGAAACACGACACTGTCTCTAGTGTGTACGTGCGAAGCCTGGTCTGCTATGGCAGAAGGCGAAAAAAAAAGGGGGGGGGGGTGTTGATGTTCATTCTTAGACCTAAGACCTTGAACCACGAAATGTTCGATCAAGATTGACGACCACAGCTGTACCGGGTAGGTGTAGTTTTTCATTGCAAAGGTTAAATGTGCGTTATAAAGTTTGACACAGAGGTAAACTGTGTCGGCTTTGGAAAAGCCTAACACTCATGATCTGCCGTTTGGGAGCCAGCTATGCGACAACCACTGCACCACATTCCCTGTTACTTGCATACGTGCTGGAACGCACTGCTTACCACGTGGTGTTCTAACGTGGAAGTGAACAGTTGCTCGACATTCAAAGAAGGCGTACGTGCAGAACCTCGCGTTCTAACTTAGATCGCTGGCACTAGCTAACTATAGCTGTCGCGTCAAAGCGTCGTGGTACATTTCTTAAAAGTTTGGACGACGCTTAAGCTTCTCCTTTAAGAGTGGAACGCGATAGCATCCAAATATCCCTGACTGCTTCTCTCTGACGGCAACTGCAGCTTATGTAACCGTAATACTCACCGGGAAACGCTGGCGGCCAACGCTATATGTACGAAGGCGAGCTCTCTGGTAGAAACTCGGATTCTTGCGTGGGCCGCGATTACGATGCGACGGAGGTGAGCGCCATCTGGAGCTGTTGCAAGGAACCGGCCGCGCCGGTTTATGGCCTTTGAGATTCGCGAAAAGGGTTTGCGTTTTGAGTTTCTGCGTAACATAATTATGTTTTCTCGTATATTCAAATTATAATCCGACGCTGCCGTGTCTGTAGGTTGTGTGTAAGTTGTACTTTACGATTTTTCTGACACATTTTACTTTGAGAAATTCGATTAGCTCAGTAACTTCATTGAGCTTCGTGGAGCGCCTGCGTGGTTGGGTATGCGTAGTTCGAAAGGATTTTTGACGAAGCGATGGTCGACGCTGGACGTAGACGACGGATTTTCTGTGACAGGAGGCCTTTAACGCTATCGCGTTAAAACACGAAATACAAACTCTCGTTGGGCCACGTATCTCCTCGCCGACTTCGGTGGATGTCTCGATGAGCCCCCGCTGAGACCGCGTTCAGGCCGATGCTCGGAAACAGCTTCCGAACTTCGGCGAGGAAACCCCAAATTTTTTACTGTCTTCCAAAAGGTGTTCTATTTCATATTGGCTCGCCACGTTCATATACTCGCTTTGGCTGCCCCGATTGGCTTCCGCGAGCTACCGCCCTTTCCACTGTACGACAATTTTAGTGAGACGTATGTATGCATGCACGTCCGCCGTTGTAGTCTGCTCCTACAGGAGCTTTCAGCAGACGTTTCTTCGGCGCACCTTTTCCTTCGCCACTTCCATACGTGCATGTGTGTTCGTCTTTCTGCCTTCCCATCCTGCTCCTTCGTCTCGCTCTCTATCTCTCCCCCCTCCCCTAGTCGTTTCTCTCTTTCTCACCTCCCGCCGCCCGCAGCGACTCCAGCAGGTGACGTTATCGTTGGACGCGCGGCCTCTTCCTTCTGTCTTCGTTGCGCGGTAGCTGGCAGCTGCTGCTGCCGCCAGCAGAAGGGCGTTTGTTTTCCCTTCACGACGACGAAGACGCCGCCGACGACATGCACCGGGACGGAGCGTGCCAAATGTCCTCCGTGGTCGCTGTCGTCTGTTCTTCCTTGCTTGGCAAGGCACGCCTTACTTCACCCTCCCCAGCGTTTGTTTGTTTGTTTGTTTGTTTGTTGTTCTGCGTCGGCGTCCTCCTCCTGTGGCGGCGCCCACATTATATTCCCGCGCGACCGGTGTTGCGTAGTGTAGCGACTCGATTGAGCGGGGTACCTGGCTGTTTGTTTGTTTACTTGCTCGCTTGCTCGTTGAGATGATGAGCTGTGTTTTGTTTGCCGAGCGTACTACACGACGTGCCACGAGGAAGCGGGTGCGGGGGGTGTGCGCGTCGAGGGGAGTGGAAAAGAAGGGAGAGACTCGCCGTGGCGACATCTGGGGGTGACGCTTCGCTGTTCGGGTGCCGTCGTGTCGTCGGCCCCTGCCGAGCACTTCCCGGGCATTTATTTCTTTCTTTTTTTTTCTTTTTTTGCTTGGCAGCTCCTCGCGCGTAGTCAGACGTCAAGTCCATTGTAACTATAACAGAATGGAGAGAGAAAGCTCTTTATTGACAAGCAGAGCGATTAGCCAGCGTCTATTCGCCTAAGTGTTACTCTGTAGGGAATGGGACGGTGGGAATACAGGCCCTAGAAAAAGGCGGGCAAAAGAATAGAAAAAAAGAAGTGCAGGTCTTGTAGTCCTAGCAGCAGCACAGTAAGTATTCCTAAGCGATCAAGACATAACCTTGATAAACATTTGCATTAAATCTAAGAAAAGAAAAGAAAAACAATTCACGTAGAATCCAGCTCACGAAATTTTTGAATGTGCAAAGAGCAAGGCGCAATAGACCAGGACAGAAGAAGAACACAAACGACAGGACCGGCGCCGGTCCTGTCGTTTGTGTTCTTCTTCTGTCCTGGTCTATTGCGCCTTGCTCTTTGCACATTCAAGCATGAACCAACTAGCCCAAGCAAGAGTTTTACTCACGAAATTCGGTTCGTCGTGAGCTGGGTTCTTCTGCGTGCGTCTGTTCTCTCTCTCTCTCTCTCTGTGTGTGTGTGTGTGTGTTTCGTCCGTTTTCCTTGCGCCTGTACAGTTTAAAGAAAAAGATGAATGTCAGTTTTAATGCGATTAGCTTTGTTGAAACAGTGCAGCAACACATCCTATTGTCACTTCCGAAACGAGTCATATGTGAGCATGTATACATGCCAGGCTTTTCTCTCGCGCTTCCCTTTGGATACGCTGCGCCATCTGCCGCCGCTGCCGCGAAATTCGTGCTTGGCGTGTGTGTAATATATGTTCATACACTTTTGTCTGGATTCGATTCCGCCCGGCACTGGACAATTGTGAAAGGGTCGTGCTTTCTTGTTGTTGTTGTTGTTGTTGTTGTTGAAGAGCGGTACATACCCTGTGACCCAAGTTGACATCAAAGAGGTTCACCGAAGAGCGTGAAATCCCTATAGTGGCACAACAACCAGTGACCCAAGTTCGTGGGACTGTTGACTTCGAACCCAGGTTCCCTCGGCACAGCAGCGCGGTGCTCTGACCTTAGACCATGTGATCCAAGATGGCGGGTGAACGGTTGGAGATACCGATAGGCACCAGAAACAACGTGACGCATCCTAAGAATGCTCATCGCATTAGAAACGGGTTCTTGGTGAGGTGATGTGAGTCGGTCACAGTTTAGAGAGCAAACCCGCTGATTCCAATAATAGAAAACATTAATTTCAAGGCTTTGCGCCGCTTCGTCGGGCAAGGCCAAAGACCCGGCATGCGCGTCATAGTCAAGGAGCCTTGGTGGAGCCTTTCCATGTAAATAACATAAAGGCGTAGAACATATTGAAGTAGTAGACAACATATAGACCACTTATTATTACTTTATTGTTGTTGTAACCCAGTAAAGTTTCATGACCTCGAGTTGTCCAAAATAATTCCAACCTCATACGCCGCAGCGTCTCTGAAGACCAGCTGTTGCCTTGGTACGTGTAAGTTTATTAATGAATCCGTCAATTTCCCATACAGCTTTCTACAAGTGGAGAGAGAAATGCAACACGAATGTATTTAGCTCATATCTTGGGGCTGATGTGGCACAGGAAAACATTCCCTCTAAATATGCACTCCTTGAACTCTTAACCGTGGCTTCGCTTCTGCTGTTACTATGTGTGCGCCTAAGACGATAATCGATTAGACTTTTAGTTATTTGTACTTTAGAACAGTGCAGTTTTTGGCCGGCATAGTATCCGAAGAAGAGCATAAGACATGTGTAAAAGCACTGGTCACTCCCGTAACTTGTGCGATGATGCTTTTTAGTAAAGTGTGTGTAAATGTAACTGAAGTCACTATATTAGGTTGTGTGTTATAATAAATGTTCATCGTCTTCTTGGGAATCTCTTACACAATGGCCTAGTACCGTTCCGGAAACATTGTAACAGTTGCCCAGCAATTTAAAATAACGATAGTAAAACAGCGTTACGGTTTCGCGCATTGTGTACTCGTGACAGCCAAACTGGGAGTTTCATTCTGTCATTTTTTTTCTCGCATACTACTGCGACCCTTCAAAAGTATAGGACCCTAGTAAGTAGAGTCACTTTTCTGTTGTTGATACCCATTCAGAAGCCACGTCTGCAATCGAACGTGCTTGTAAGGCCCACCCAGTCCGCACAGACTAGCGTCTTAATCCAACTCTTTAAAGGAAGATGAAGCTTCTTTTTGTTTGCCCACCAGAGCTTAGCTGGTATAGTAGCCGATCCGCGTAGGAATCCACGAGCGCAACGGTTCCAGACGACAACGACATATAAACGCTCGCGCTCGCGCGTTCCGCTCTGGTAGCGTGCGCAGCAGGCGACAACGATCAGAAAAGGAACCGCAGTGCGGACGCGTGAAGTTATGCCAGACGAACGATACGCGTTTCGTTCCGGTAGGGTGCGCAGCGGACGACAATGATAAGAATACAGCAGAAGCGCGAAGTTATGCGCGTACTCAAAGACGCGCGTTATGCGTACGGTGGTGTGTGCACGGTTCTGCGCCGCCGTTGTAATAACTTCGGGCGGCGGGTATTGAATAGGACGAACAAAAAAAGAACAGAAGGACTTGGACACGGTGTGTGTGCAGCGGATAATGCTCGTGCGACACACGAGTGTGTATGCGTTCTGGTTTAGTGATCGCCGATTCAGCCGGCTGAAAAGGGGGGGGGGGCGCAAACGCGTGTGACGGTCGAAGAACGGTTGAGGGGGGGGTGGGAGACAACTGTACATATACAGTAACGTCCCTCTGCGAGACATTTGGGCCGCAGAAGCGTGCATTCTTTTTCTGCGCGCGTGTGTACGTCAGGACGCCGCTCCGTTCCATTCCACGGTCGAGGATTCGCTCCAGTTGCCTCACTTGGCCCTGTTTCCGCGCTTCTTTAGCGGCTGCCTTCTTCTTTATTTTATTGCTATCTGTTATTATTGCCGTTATGACTATCATCATACCGCGCCGGCTCGTCCCCTCGCTGGCATCTCTCTGTCGCTGTTATCATTATTATTATTTTCTTGTTTCTCCGTTCTTTGGAAACCGTCGTGAGGTTCGTCGGAATCGTCTGCTTGAGGGAGATGGCGGCGACGTCGCTGTAGGTATATATACGGCGGATGCTCAGGAGCTTGGGTTTCGCTGCCTCGAGAAGTCCGTTTTTGTTTGTTTCACGTTTTTCTACCTTCGCGGCCTCGTGACCTTGAGACGACTCGTGCCTGCGAAGAAGGGAGGAAGAAAAAAAAAAAAGAGAACGCTCGTCGCACGCGGGGCGGTTCGTGAGGAAACTCTGCCCACTGCTTGTGAGGTGGAGGGACAGACAGGAGAGCACGCGCATCGAGAGCACGTCTGCTATCAACGGCAGACGGCGGCCAGGTAGAAAAAGAAAAGCGCAGTTAAAACGCAATAAAAATACAAACTTACAATAGCGTACGCATGGGCTCGTTCGCAGTGTGTTATACACCACGCGCGCGAGTGCGTGACGACAGAATAGAAACAAGGGGAAACGAGGATTCCGTCTTCGAGGAGATGCAGAAGCTACAGAGACAAAAGAACTCGTCGTCTGCTATAGGTTGCCCAGGGAGGCGAGACTGAACGAAACAAAGACAAGAAAATGGCCGCCTCTGGCTTTGCTAGTCCCTGCTAGTGGCGTCTTTTTTTGCAGACGTCGAATTGTTGCAGGTGTGCGTCGTGAGCAAGTTTCGTCTGCTGCGTGCCGGGCGTCCCCGACTTGTGCTGGTGCGGAAAAAAAGATACAAGAGAAAGAAATATTGAGAAAAACTAAAGCGTAGCAGTGAAGAATTACCGGCATCTGTGGAGCAGATGGTGAAGCGAAGCCGGGGCGAGAAGATCACGACTTTTCGCGAGGAAACGAAATAAATAGGTGCGCGCGAACCCGTAGTTAGGTGGGGAGGGATGCCCGGAGTAAGATGTGTGCACGAGGAAATGAGGGTGGTAGCAGACGAAAACAGGTTGCGCTGGGGGGCGGAGACATATTGTGCATGTTTTTCATTTTGTTTTTTGTTTTGTTTTCGGTGTACATGGGAGATACCTTGCGTCTTAGTGCCTATCTGCCGAGCCTGGTTGTGTCTCCACTGCCTGCAGCTCCACTTTCCCCAGGCTGCACATCGACTTTGGGCCGAACTTGGAAGTACGTTGGACAAATGTGGTACCAACGTTGACCCGGTACTCGCATTAGACTGGAACCCGGTCCATTGTTGGCCTGCTGTCGTAGTCATTTCTGGTTCGCCACAAGACCAATATCACCGCCAGAACATGACCAGTGGCGACCTAGCATTCAGCCATCACACCCAATGTCAGGCCAACGCAGGACCGCGGCAGCAGCCAATGCTGGACCGGTGTTGCATTCACGATTTATATGCCCTTCTGCACCAAACATGCGCATTTGCGTTTCGCTTGTGACCGTTCATTTTTGCGTTTTGGTTACCACATTTGTTATTACGTGGAAACCACGGAGAGTACAGCGTACTTGCAGAATAAAAAAAACGAGAGAAAACATTTTTAACAAAAGGTTGTCCGGAATCATTGAAAGCTGTACTCTAAGAGTTCTCCGATCATTTATGATCGATCATTTATGATTTATGAAGCTCGCCACCGTAATACAACACTCCGCTGTGACAAACTTTTGGTACCCAGCTGACCCTTAAGAATTGAGGCACTGTTGTATAAGAATTAGCGGCCATGTGCTGTTGTCAAGAGTTCACGCATCTGCCGACAGGTGACGCGGCAATATGACGTCTCCCGAAAGCTTTTGAAACTCGGCGATATATGATGTTGAACACCGCCATCCGGAATGCCACTTGTGACGTCGCGTGCAGCCGTGACGTCTGTAGCCAGCTGCATTTTTCGCCACCCTAGGATTGACGTCATTCGGCTGTCTTGCGCGAGGTCGTTGAACTTGGGTAATACACGTTCCAAGTGTTTCATCGCCTAATCCTTTTGGAAGGCGTGTAAATGTCGGCCTGAGCTTGCGTGCTTGTCCTTGACCTTTACCTGACCTTGTTCGGAATTAAACATTTGCTCGATACCGCTGATGTGGGGAGTGTGAAAACGGTTCGTAACGGGTTCCGGCTCTCACTGCATTGTACAACCATAGACTGTAGAATGAAATTGATGAGATCCAAATGCAGAGGTGTCCATGCTTGCCGCGTTCGTGGTGGTACAACATTGTCGGGGAAGCGATACAAAAAGCGCTCGCCATTCATCGGTAGTATTTTTCGATATTCGTAACGATCCGTCGAAGCATCACAAGTGAAGTCAGTCTTTGGATGGCGTCCTAAACTGCGAAGCCTAGTCAGTCGTCTGGCACAAGGCGCGACGTGAAACGGATCTCGGAGGGCAGCACTCTGGTACGACTTGGATGGTTCGCGATCTTGAAGCCAACTTTGACCAGCGCAAACAAAACGAGGCGAAATACGAGGAACACGAAAAGACCCAGACGAGCGCTGACTTCCAGCCGTTCATTTGAGCGTCCAGGCAATATTTATTCCTTAACTTTCGCAAAAAAATTATAAGAGAACTTAAGAGTCATACAATCTCTACGATATTGCAACGTTTCATGGGCTAAAGGAAATCATCTAAGCATTTTATCTCCCTATCAAGCAGTGACACTGACGATATGGTATGGAGAACATTATTTAGGTCCTGAGGGATCAGTTTAAATAGGCCACAGGCGGTTACGTTAATGCTTCTGCAGGCACGAACGCACCCTAACCCGGTCATCATGAATAAAATTAATCCGGACCGAGGGATTTCAGTCTATTGCAGTAAGTGTTGGGGTTTGCTCGATCTAGAACACGTGCTTTGGCGCTGCTTTGGCGTTGGCCGGTGATGGTTCTCGAGGTGAACAGTGGTGGCAGCGGATGCTGCACAGTGAAGTGCTGGCGGACCAACTCAGGGCTGCCCAGAGGACCGACGTGACGGCAGAGGGGCTCGGCCTCTCTCTCCCGGCGTGGGAGCGGCCCGCATCAGTCCCAGACACTGACGATGTTCGCATGCATTCTTGCTTTGCTTTAGCGAAGAAAAAAAATGCGTCGGTACACCGTCACTGTTACTGCTTGATAAGGAGATTAAAAAAAATGTTTTTAGATAGCTTCCTTTAGCCTACAGTAACGTTGTAATATCGGAGAGATTATACGACTCATTAGTCTTCTTATGTTTTTTTTTTTTTGTGTGTGAAAGTACGTGTATTGCTGGGATGCTCAAAATAAGCAGCTGGAAGTCAGCGTTCGTCTGTGTCTCTTCGTGTTCCTCCGTCTTTCGTCTCGTTTTATTCGCGCTGGTCAAAGTTTGCTTTAATCTCGGAGGCCACGCTTTTTGGCGCACGCGGTCGTTAGCCGTTCGACGCTGGAGGAGCTGCAACTATTTTGCAAGCTCGAGAACGCATCGCAGGACCAGGATTGTATAACTTTAGCAGCGTAATAACATTCACCATGCGATCAAGCTAAGCCACAAAAGCTCTTGTTGGACATTTGCACATGGCCGCAGTAAAAATTGTTTTAGTGCTGGTAAACATTTTGGCGCTGGTTTATCACGTGCTTAAGATCCTCACTCGAAAAAATGAAATTGTGTGGTTGATTGGGTAAAATAGCGATCTCTCTTTCTCGTTTCTTTTTTTCTGTGTCTCTCTTTTGTGGCAAACTAAATGTGATGATACCTTTGAGAGATCGCGCGCAAACTACACGAGATAAATTTTTAATAGCTCTCGCGGTGTCGAACTCTCCTGCGAAATATTTTCGTGCGCGCTATAAACAGCCAGAATTAAGTTTTTGACTACATCTTCTCTCATTGCAGGTGCAGCCTGATATCTATAAAAGAATTACTACACAACTGTCGTCGTATTTTTTTTTTTTTACCGCCCTGATGGTAACGGTGTTTATCACGGGGCAAAACGAGCGTTCTCAAGGGTGCGAAATTTTTTACTTATACGACGCGCACCTGCCGACGCCGTGGGAACACCCGAGTGGCCATTGGTGGTGACGTTTAGATGACGTCATGCGGGGCCACTGCGAGCGCACCCTATATCGGTCGAAAAGCGAAGAAATACGCCAGGCGAGGCAGTCGGGTGGTTTGCGGGCGCTGCCAAGCCTAACTTGTTGCTTCGTGTAAGGTCGTTACTATTTCCTAGAACGCGTATATATGTGCACGTGTGTGTGCGCGCTTAGATGGGCGTTCAGATAGTGCCGCGAAAGGAACTGGAGGAAGTTACAACCAGCTCTGAATATTAGCTGGTTGCGCTGGAGGACGTCAAGAAAGTGCA
This sequence comes from Dermacentor variabilis, assembly GCF_050947875.1. NCBI lineage: Eukaryota > Metazoa > Arthropoda > Arachnida > Ixodida > Ixodidae > Dermacentor > Dermacentor variabilis. The sequence goes on along the minus strand of NC_134575.1, from coordinate 28,164,791 downwards.
CACCGCTCTTTCTTTTTTTTTTTTTTCGTATAAGGTCGTAGTAAAGCGTGGGACTCCGGTTGAACAATAGTATCAGCAAGAGCGTAACGGTTTTCTTTTTTCCTGTCCCGTCATTGGGACTGCGCGATTCGATCAGCGCCTTGGCGTTTGACTTCGTGAGACCCACAGGCAGCAGGCATTGTGCACGCGAAGTCTAGCGTGTATTTATTGGCTTGTGCAAAGACGCAACCAGAAAAAAAAAAAGGAATGCAAAAAAGTGGGGGGGGAATTGGGGGTAAGGGGTAATCCGTGTTGTAGCTATGTGTTACCGTAGGGCCTGCACCGGTTGTAGTGGTGTAGTTGTGGTAATTTGGGCGAGCTGGTTTTTTTCTTCTTTTTTTCATGGCGACCTTGTTCTAGCTCTGGCAGACGCATACACACGAGAAGGAAGCGCTGCTCTAGGAACACGGGAACCGTGCCATTACTTTCCAACTCATTTATTACGAGAAAAAAAAAAACAAAAAAACATACGCTTATTCTATGCAAGCAACATTGTCTTTCGTGTAGTCATTTTATAACGAATAGCTTTCTTTGCTTTTGTTATCGCCCGTTCTTTGGCTGTCGCATGATTTTCGATCCCTTTTTCGTGTGGCCGTAGTGTGCTAAAAACAAGTTCGCCTGTGCGAAGTTGAGTTTCTTTTTTTTCATTTTCATTTGTGGTCTCCTAAGCTAAATCCGAACAGGGAACGGGACGTTTCTTTCTTTTTTTTTTGTGCATAAGTTAAAGTAGTAACTGACACACGTTTTCACAGTTGTATGAACTATACAAAATTGTATACTTAAGCGCGAGAAATCGAAATGCCATAATGGACTAACTTTAGAAAAGTTTCAAGTTAAATTTTCCGTTATTTACACTACGGTATACATGTTGAAATTTACGAATTGCAGCCGCCAAGTTTGTAGACGTGTCGACTTGGAACGGATTCTTAGGATATGACGCGAGTTTTCAGTTAATTTTGCGTTTGAAACCACGAAACGCCGTTATGCCAAAGAAAGTAAGCGGCCAAACGGCGCATTTTTTTTTTTTTTTACCTACTGTTTGACGGCGCAGGTCACGAAACCGGTTTCGTAGTTTTTTCCTCCTCCTCCGCGGGGTGTCTTGCACAAACTCGCCGGCTACGATTCGTAAATTACAAAATGTGGCCTCAAAGTTATTAGCGAAAAACTTAATCAGTGAAATTGTTCTAGTTAGTCGTATTCGAATTTTGATTTGTCGTAGAAGCGATGTCCGGCTTGTTTGAGTAAGCCAGTTCAAGGATTATATATGTGCTATCGGCAACAGGCGATATTAAAAAAACTTCTGTGTACTTAGAAAACAAAACAGTGAAGACGACGACAACAACAACAACAGCAACAAAAGAACACCTTTTATACAGTGTGTGTGTGTGTGTGTGTGTGTGTGTGTGTGTGTGTGTGTGTGTGTGTACACACACACACACACACACACACACACACAAATGTGCACTCCACTGGCCCTCTGCGCTGCAAAGCATAGTTCCTGAGAGGATGTGTACATTGAAAGAAGTTCGTCTCTGCCATGACGTCACGGAAACGAGCGAACGTAATTGGTTGGCGCATCTGTAGAAATCGGATATCTGAGCGGTACGTTTCGCCCGCACTTTTGGGTTGTCCAATTATGGCGGAGAAAAGGAAAGCCAGACTGCGCTTCGCTCCAGAAAACCGCAGCGTCGTACATCAATGTGGCATCACGAGACCGAGTCTATAGTTTTTTTTTTCGTATTCGGACTGCTTTAGGAACTTGAAAAAAAATATCATCGGATCTTGCTAGGCCGGTTGATGCTTATCCAGCTCTTTTTTAGAACGCAGTGTGAGCCTTGTTTATCGATAAACCTTTAAAAGAACACTGAAGAAAAAAAGTAGTTTCGTTTGCATTAGTAACTTAACCATCTGCAATGCCAAGGAAAAGGCACTCTCACAAAAAAAAAAAAGGGTATGGCAAGCCAGAAAAGCCACAAAAACGAGAGATTGGTGGCGCCGCCGCCGCGAAGTTCTCGCACCAGCTCGTTGTGACGTCATATATTTTAACGGCGTCTGCTAGGCCTATGGTTAAGTGTTTATCGATAACAAATTCACTACATTGTATTATGAAAAAAAAATTAAGCTGACAAGTTTCGCGCCTACGTTTACTGGACCAACGAGGCCCAAATACGAAAAAAAAAAGACATTTTCTTTTAGAATCCGTGACGTCACACGGACGCACTGACGCGAAATGAAAAAATAATGGAACTTTGACCTTTATTTCTTTTCTCTCTAATAATCAAGCTGTTATCACAGACTTAACGAAAATTTGTTTTCTAAGGATACCTTGTCACTCTGAACTGATTCAGTGTCCCTGTAACACCCGTGTGTGAGAGCATCAAAACCAGTAACGTCGCAGCAGGCTAATTCGCGGGAACTTATAGCAACGTAACCATCTGGATCTCGTTTTGTACGTCTGCTCCAGATGTACAGATGCTATAGGAGCTGATAGCGGTGCTAGAACGGTTTCGAACTGTTTCTTTTCTTTTTGCTCGGGTCACATTATTTGCGCGTAGCAGTTGTCGGCTACCCTTTATGTGATCTGTAGTGAACGTTCATCGACGTAACGTGCATAATGGCAAACTCTCACCATCGCCGACCGAATACTGTTACAGCGAAGGGATCGCACGAGAAGTGCGGACTGTGACAAAGCAACAGCCGCGTCCTCGTAATTTTGTTCGTGTCAGCCTTAATTGGTTCTTATGAGGTGAGAAATTGTTTTTTTTTTAAACAGAATAGAACGTTCCCTTTGTGGTTCGAGTGGCAGAGGTTAGGAAAGCGAGCCGTTTTGTTCAATTTGATGTCTGTTACAGGCTCCACTTTCCGGAATATTGCGTTTCTGTGCAACGAATGCGCCAAGGTACGAGGCAACCGTAAATTAGTGCGCTTTGTCACAACCTTACAACAGCGTTCACTGTCTCGGGTACGTGAGCGCCCGTTTTTTTCTTGTGGAATTGGACGGAAATAACGGTCCTGGCAGCGGAGTCTCTGGCTATAGCGAATTGGCAGATATAACGAAATCGTCGCACGTGCAGCGGCAGGGCTGAGTGCGAAGAAGGCGCCGCCTTTTCTCGTTAACACGGTTCTTATTGTCTAACACGCGTACGGTTAAAAGCCGATTGTAACGCGTTCGAGCTGTAGATTTAAGCAGTGCAAAGATCTCGGTCTGCATGTATACGAAGGCGCCATTTTTTTGTAGCTGGTTAACTCTGCAATAACCATTGTATCATGTAGGATATATGCTGAGTTTGATGCCCCAGAAGGCTGATTGATGCATAGGAAACACAATGCAAAGCCTGTAGTTGCATTTTATGGGCTGGAGTGAAGTTTAAGCTGTGGATAGCCTAAATGCCAAATTACTAATTAATTAATTAACTAATGTAGTCAAATGTAATAGAAAAAATTTCACCGTTCTTTTTTTGTCCTCATATTTACTCTCATTGGTCGGAAATCAGTGTCAGACAATTTGTTCAATTTCTCTTGGTGCGAAACTGTGTTTGTGCATGACAGGGTTAATGCTTGGACGTTATGCAGGGTTCAATTTGCTTTCGCGCTGTGTACTTTTATAGAAGCGTGCGCTCACCTTCCGGCGGTAGTGCGAGGGTGCGAGGCAGACGTAATGTTCTTCGTACGTGGCATATTTGTAGTAATTTGCACTGTGCGTAGTAGTTCTGGCGTGTGGACGCGGGTTTTCCGTCAGGCCTAACGCGCGTACGCACGACAGCAGATGCGGCGTTGCACGTGTTTGGTCGGTATATGTAACACGCCTATACCGTGGTGCACGAGCACTTCACGCGCGGAACGCGGTTGGCGTGCTTGCGTGCGGTTCGCGTGCGTTCCAGGTCTTCGTCTGCTTCCTCCGGGGTTTCCGTTTTCGGGGATTGCGCGCTCTTGCGCGTACATATTTTCCTTTTTCCTTTTTTTGTTCTTTTTGCGGGCTTTCTCGCCGCTGTACTACACACCGGGTACCGCCGGCACGCTCGGGTCGCCCGGGCCGCTCGTTCGGCCCGCTTCCTGCGTCGACACGGCGCATGCGTGCGTAACGGTATGGGAAGGAAGAGCCAGAAGACAAAAGGAAGAAGTAAAAGAAAGAAATATAGAGCGGCTGCCACCGCTTCCCCCCCGCGCTGCCGGAAGCGACGTACGTTACCCGCTTTTTTACCCAACTCTGCTTGCCCTTAAAGTGCAGCGTGTGTGGGTAATGTGCGTGCGTGCGTGCCCGTCGTCTGTTCCACCGTCTGCGTGTGTGCCGTCTGCTCGCGCCACTAAGTGCAGCCCTGTGCTCCCGCCCCGACGCCGGTGTCGGTGTGGATTAGTGCCGCGTCGGTGCGCCTCTGTGCGGAAACGCGCTCTATGAGGATGTGCGTGCGTCCCGTCGTGGGAAGCAGCGTGCGTGCGTATGAAAAAAAAAAAGGGGGGGAGGTTGGGGGGTGAGGACGCTGCGTTCACAAGAGACGGGAAGCCCCGGCCCCGACAGAAGTGTCCAAATTCCGCGTTAGAGGGCGCCGTCTGCGTTGTTGCGCGTAGCGCGCGGGCGTGACCGATGACCCAGTGCACGCGTCCGCCCCCCCCCCCCCCCCCGTCAGCTCCGGTCTGCCTTAGCTGCCTTTCCGCCACCGTGGTTATATAGAGATGTCACGCTGTGATGAGGCTTCCGCGAATACAAAAGGACTCCCCCTTCCTCCTCCTCCTCGCCCCCCTTTCTGATTCTCGCGCCGTGACGACTCGTTAGCTGGGGGGGGGGGGGGGGTTCACGGAAGTTGACGAAGGATGGCGAGGACGCAAAAAAAACAAGAAGTAACAGGACGTCGAACGGTATATGCATTGCGGAACTGGCGACACCTGCTCGTTAGCGTAGGAGCAGGTGGCGGTGGTTGATAACGGTTTGGAGGAGCGTGAGAAAATATCCGCTCCAAGTGGTGGCTCGTATAATGTGGTTCTGTCTCTCCCTTTCTGATTGGTGGTGTACCTGTGTGTGTGTGTGTGTCTGTGTCTGACGGATCCTGGCTGTAATTGTTATATCCGTTATGACTGCGGTTGCGGTGTGGCGTGTTTTCTTGTCGATGTTGCCTCTTCGACGCGGGGTTATGCTTTTCCGGTTCTGTTTGTTTTTTGACATTATTTTCCGCTCTCCACCGTGGCGCTGCCCTAGAAGCATTGTTGAATATGATGGTGATGATTATGAGGGAATTTCCCTTTGAAACGGGGCGGTCGCGTGTGCTCCCGCACTTCAGCACATGCTGCTAAGTTCATATGCAACTTTACTATTGTTAGATGTATGTTTTAATTCTAACTATTTGATATGTCACTTTGGTAAATTCATGATCGCATCACTCTGAGACTGCATACCACTTTTTATTCAACCTTGATAAACTTGTAAGATGACAAGGACCTTCTTTTAAGTGTAACCCGATGGTAACTCTGTGTGTAATGCGCAAATGTTGCAAGTGTGCTTCATCGCACGCCTAGTTCGACCTAGCCACCATGGCGGACTTCAGCTTAGAATCGTAATTAAGGTGTCAAACGCCGCCATCTTGGTCAGGGCAAGTAGCTGTGCGAGAAAGCCTGCTTACGGAATTTCGCTTAACGTCATTGAAGCTTTATCGCAGAACTTGTGCTCAATGGCGAAACATGCAAGGCTGCAGTTGTTCTCTGGCGCGTTCTTTTACTTTAAGACTTGCAGTTCCCTGTTGGCTAGTGTATTTCATCGAACATTGGAGAATTTATGAATTTATGGGTACAAAACAGCTGTGCCATGAGCATAAGCATTTAGACTGGAAGGCAAACTTTAGGAAATGCAATTGCCGGGTTGTCGAGAATACTGCTCGATCAATAAAAGACTGATAAATTTGCAAATTGTAAAAAGTACCTACGCTGGTCTGTTCTAAGTGTCTGTTCTCTTGTGGAACTTCATCTGGTTTCCTTAACGCAGTATTTTGTTTTCTTGAACAATTGTTCTTGTGCCTTTTAGTGTAGGTAAAAGCACTTCCTTGATTCGGGCATAACCCACCCACACGACTTGGTCCGTTGTCAGTTTTATGGCAACCTGATTGTTATTTTTTACAAACTTTAAGGAGTTGGTGCTTACCACTGCTTTGTTATCATTCAAATCACGCAACAAGACTGCATATTTCATTAGTTTGCATGCTTAAGTAAAGCACTTGACATCGTTGGCTATGGTGGTTTTTCCTGACTCTTATGTGCCAACGAGCAGTGAAACCATTCCATGTCTCCATGGTGGTTTGTTTGTCGAATGGCGAGGAGTGCCCGTACTGCGGCGGTTGATAGTTTATCTCTGGACAAACCAGGAAAACAAGGAGGCCAGGAAGTTAATTCAACAATGTAGACCGGTGTATGTAGACTTGTTGAATAACCTTAACGAGAACAAGGCAACAATAAGTGCAAAAACTCGGGGCTCTCACGAAAAACAGACAGCGCTTGGGATAATAAGATCAGTTCTCTATGACACAGTGTCGCTGATGTACATGCTCTTGCTCATGGAACGCTACTTCGCCAAGGCACAAGGAAAGTACATTTAAACCTCGATATAACGAACGCTGACGTAATAAAATTTCTATATAACAAAGCAACCCGCTGATTTTACCGAGTTCCTTATATTGAAGTTTAGCCGTATTGCCAGCCTTGGCGAATATTCGGTGTTTGCTGCAGCGCGCGGTATTGTGGCGCCGTCAAGCATGCACTAGGCTAGCGGGCTGCTGTTGCCTACGAGACTTCGAAGCATACTTTTTACCATTTTTTGCCTCACGTTTTTGTTTGTTGACTGATTAAACGTGTGACACGCCAGAGGCTTCGGACAAGATGCCACGTACCAGGACAAACAATATAATTTGCTGCCACGAATCAGACATTTTTGTAAAACTGTTAGAATAAAAGGACAGGTCACTGTAATAATGTCCTGGTTATCAAAATTCAGCATGGTAGCGGACTGTCACAGCATGGCCGCGTTCCATCAGTTTATGTTGGTCTAGTAATGGCTGCTCTGTTGGTGCATGAAAACAGTTTCCTTTTTATCCTTTGCACGTGTCTTCTAAAAAAAAAAAGCGCCTCCGTGTTTTGTTGTGGCAGCACGCTCCGGATTGATCAAGTGCCTTTTGCTTGGCCGCTTGGCTCGTTATGTTGCAGCAACATTGCTGGCTTGTCATGACTGGAATAAAAAAAAAAGTTAGAAATACGAAAGCTTGCGTGTGCATTTAGGTGCCTTCTTTTTACTCCTTGCTTGACAAAGACATCGCAAGTGACTTAGTTCTCATCATCCTCGTGCACCAAAGAGTGTGCGGACCAGGCGTTCTCCCAAATTTCTTAGCAACTATGTCTAAAAAACAAACTAACAAATGCACTGCGATGTTTGCGGGGCTAAATCAGCAGCCTTCAGTTTAAGAGTATGTGCCATGACATATAGGAAATTCAGTTTTCTCGCAGAAACCCTGGTCCATGTATTTTTGAGCGCAGGTGTACGTACTACTTGTACTAATTCACGCCTGGCTTCGCTCTCCAACCAACGCCTTTAACAACTCTATGCACATACATAATGTGCACACGTAATGTTCGCATATCAAGCAAGAAACTGTACATGACACGTATACTTGTAGTCTAACATTACGTGCTCCTTGTTCACGCCGTGTGCAGGCCACCCGGAAAGTGTCGACCTGTGGCTACCTGTTCGTGGCTCCCGACTGGGACTTCTCGCAGGCGGTCAATCGGACGAGGGTGAGTCGAGAGCCTTTGCCCGAAGGCGCACGAAACTCGCTTCACGAGAGCAACGGGGACGCAGAGAGAAATACGTCCTCGTTGCTTCACGTGTGGTTAGGTTCCCGCATATCAATGGGCACGAGGTCATGTGCTTCGTTTGCGTATTATATCGTTTGCCATCGCAAGTATAGTCTCGAAAAGTGGAAAGTCTCATTGCCACTTCACAACAAAGTAGCAGGCATTGAAGCCAGCGAAATCGTAAAGGAGGTTATTGTTTTGCTAATTAGCAAGCGTAGAGAAAGCAAACGAAATTGCGCTACCCGGCGCGGGTCATTTGCCCGCCCAGTTTATTGGATGTTTTTGCACGAGATTATCCCTGCGAGTGCTATCCAGTGCCGCTCATAGCCAAGGCGGCGGATATGAAACTTTCTTTTCTACCACGAGGTCATGATAAAAGCATTGCACGTGTAATGTGAGTGATGCGGGTTCGATCCGCATCCTGCGGCAAGCTTTTCATTTCGTCCCCATTCATTTCCCTGTACTTTATTATTCGTTCTTTTTCACTTTGACGTTACGATGAACATTCCCATACACAGTCGAACTAGAACCTAGTTCATTTGTTTCGAGAAACAACGCGAGAGAGAAATAAAAAAACGTACTAACCAGGAAAACGTATGATCCGAAGTCACTAAAGCATTCGGCATACTCCAGCTGTATAGTTGACATCGTCGGTAACGCGAAGCGGGCGAATCGTTGGAGCACGACACGCCGACCCGCGCGGATCCGAGCTTTCGGGGCCCGATACGTGTGCTGTCGTTTTCTTTTTCTTTATTGCGGTTTCGGCGAGCTTACGTTTACACCCCTCGAATTCGGCGTGGGACGGCAGCTTCTTCGAGCGGTGCATTTTGGCGGGAAGCTTTGACGTGCCCACTAGGGGACAATCGTTGTGGCACAAGACGCCGACGCGCGCGTATAGATGGTGAGACCGGGGCGGCCCGAGACGCGCGCGCTGTCGTTATCATATTGTGTACAGTTTTGAGACGGCGACGGTAGGGTGGCTAGAATTCTAGACACACTTGCGCCGGGAAACCCAAACGAAATCGAGCTGGGTGAGCGCGCCGGAATAAGATGCCGATGCCGCCAGAGCGAAACACGACAAAGATGTGGAGGCTCGGGCGTATTGGCAATTCACGGTAACACAAGCACAGCGCGAAAGACGGGCACGAGATCGCCACTTCTTTTACGCTGTGCTTGAGATGCGAAACATGACACTCACTTCGCGCCGCCTGCAGCAGGGAACGGCGGCGCGTTTGGGGCTATCGCCTATTGGAAGCGATCAGTACATAGTCTTCCGACGGTACTACGCCACACGCGCCGTGAAACGGATAGGTAAAGGCGCTCATCGCATAGTTATGAACGCTACGTGCGACGACCCGCGAGGAGATTTGCTGGTACCGGAAGAGGAAGCCGAGTGCGTGCCGGCATTTTCACGTGACTCGGGCGGGCGAGTACTGCGGGGAAGCTGCCGTGCCGGGCGCTCTCGATCGCGCGTGCCTCGCGGCTTTTCCTCTTCACATGGGATCTAACGACCTGAAAATGTATCTTACGATCGCAATTTGGCGATGTACTCAACGTTGCTGCCGAAAAATCGTGTTTTCCGGGAACGTATTAACCGGTAAGCAAAGAAGAACGAAGCGTCGACGCCGGAAAACAGTACGAAACGGGATCGTATCAACGAGGTTCTATTCTATTTCATCTGGCTTCATTGTCTGTTACTTCGTGCAGTTGAGATTAACGAAAATTTGAGCCTCTCAGATCCCCTTATTCCTCTTGCTCATTGCCACTTCATCGGTTACGAGCCCTGTTACTGGGGCTCCCCTGCGTGCCTACAGCTCTGGAGCTCGTGAAAGTCGTGATTCATTCCTGTGAAGCTGTGATACTTTGCTGCAGCATAAGTTCTACAAAGGCCCTAGTGTGTGGTGCCATAATGAGCCCTATCATGCCCTCAGTGACTTAAGAACTTTGGAAATGACTGTTTGAACTGCGTACATGGCGTGGGGGTCAAGATTGGATAGAAGCCGCATCAGTGCTGCTTGACTAGCCTCATCTTGTACACAGCCTGCCAGCACACATGGCAAACCAGAAGGCAGGAATCGTGAACTGTTACCTTTATTTGTAAACATGTTAACAGAATCGCTTTTAGTAGATTGTGTGAAGAAGGTTTGCAGAACACATCAGAGATGCACTGATAACAAGCTAGATTACATGGCAGTCAAGGCTTAGCCAAAACTAGCTCCAGCCTGTTACTCAAGCTTCGCACGGATTGGGCAGCTTTGGAGCATGCATCTTCATCGCTGCACTTGGTACACACTTAGTACAACAACAAAATTGTGGCTTTAGTTCAATTTGATAAAAACGAATTTTTTTTTGCTGCACATGCAACCACTTGTTGGAGGATTCAAGCTATAATTATAATCCTCTGGTGCTGAAACTTAGAAGCCAGTGAAGAAAATCTAAAGGAAGCTTATGGTCACGAACTAATGATTCAAAGGAAAATTGTTCATGTGTTGTTTGAGTATATAGGTAAGACACCAGTATTGACTAGAAGTTACATGTAGGTAAACAGTATCTTTGCTGAGGCTAAAAAGAAGCGTGTTTGTGCAGGTCATGTGATGTTCAGTAATGTGTAAAGCTGGGCGAATTGGTGACTAATCATCGTGCCATGTAGATGAAGCAGTGTGCTGCACAGGACAAAAGAGAGAACACGAGGAAACATGACACTTGCTGTGACAGCTAGTGCTGTGTTACATTGTGTTCTCTCCACTTTTCCTGCTCAATGCGCTGCTTCACCCACATGGCATGATGATCATGTGATGTGTAGAATAGATGATAGAAGGTATGTTAGATTATGCAATGGTTTCCACGAGATAGACAATATAGTCAAGGGAAGCAGAGGCTAGATAGGGCTACGAGATTGCTAAATTTTCAGACGTGACACATTCGTCCAGTACAGAACATTGTTAACTTCACATCTCGTTAGAAACCCTTTATTTCGCTTGGGTTGTAGTAAGGCGGACAATGATGGCAACTTGTTAAGGTTATTGCAATGCACAATTTGGAAACCACAGTTTGTGCAGGCAGTATTTAGAAACACCCCAGTGCTTGTAGTGCCAGATGGAGTGAGATTCAATGCTTACTTCCATGTTGAGTTGTTATGCCATCACCAGACTTTTGCGTTAGCTGAAACTCATTAGCTATTAAGAATGGTTAAAATTTGAGTTTTTAGATACTTTGTTGGTAACTTGGGAACAATGCTAAATGATGAGACAAGAAAGGCAGCACATGGGTGCAGCTACAATTTCATTTAATGATTCTAGATTGATTCTCATGATTAAAGAATTGAGGCTTGCCAGTGCTCAAGGCATGTTGAATGAATCACTTATTTATTTTTACTGCATTATTCTTGAGAACTACAATTGAACATAGGTATATAGAGCACAGACATAATAAATTATTAGTTAAAGTGAAGGAAACATAAACATCACTAAACTTTTTTCTAATGAGATTGGTGTGCATGCTAATTATGACTATCAAAGCTAATGAAAGTGTTGTCACACATGACTTTGCTGTAATGATGTTTGTTGGCTACCTAAAGCCATTGCTAACAGATTATGCATATTACATGTGCAGTATGGTCCACTGTTAAACCAATATAACTTAAATGCATCATCAACTTAATAGAAAGAAATTGCTTAATAGTGACATGTTAGGTAGACCTATGTCAATAAAATGTTATTTGTTAGTGCCATCATGTCAAAACTAAGCTGCAATCAGTCCTGAGATACTATATTGGTGTCTCATTTAATAGTGGGTTGTGCTGTGCTGTAATTTCTTGGAAAGATAATCTGTACAAGGGTATGACCATAAGTCTTTTATGCACAGGGCACAGTGCCATCAGTGTCTATAGAAGAAAATTTGTATAATGCTTTAAAACACTAGGCGTTGCGGAGCGTAAGCACAAAGCTCCTAAAATAGATAATTGGCCAACATTTTGTTTGATCAGGTATAGAACTCAAATTAAGGAACTAAAATATAGAATGCTGGCCAAAGTGGTGTAATTGAAAGTGTTGGGCTTTCTTAAAGCTCTTAAACGTTGGACAAAGGGATGCGGTCAGAGGAGTTAGATGTTCAAAGTCCTAAAAAACAGGCACAGTGTCCGAGATGATGACCGTTCGTTGTTTGTGATGATGTGTTGTCCCTTTGCAGAGGTGGCAGAGGCGCTGGTTTGTCCTCTACGACGACGGAGAACTTACTTACTCTGTGGATGAGCATGTGAGTGTTCGTTCCAATGATATCAAACGACAGCGCAGTCTATGTTGTCAGTCTGACCAATGTTTAAAAATGGCATTGAGTGGCTTTTGCATACTGATGTGACATTTCCAACTTGCCATACTTTAACTTTATATGAAGGTTCCACTCTCCAAACCCTAGAGGAAATACTTTCAACTATGAGAGCGCCCCAAATAATTTACTATGCTGAATGTTTCGGGAAGCCTCTTTCTATTCCAGTATTGAAGTGGTTGACGGGTCGTGATGTTACAATACATTGCTGCAACTGCTACATGTGAGCGCAGTAACAAGAAGCGTGTGTAGCACTATTGCTAATTTTTTTTTTTATGGACAACATTATCGTGTCTAGTCTTATTGCTACATGACTTCAGCAAGTTTTGTTCTGCATCTCAACTCCACCATAATGTCGATGACATCAGCTCCAGCATTTCGGGACCTTTCATTAAATCATTTTACAAGTGTTTCCCAGCCTTTGTGCTTGGTCATCCTTTTAATGCTAGGTGTCAAGGCATAGTGTCTGCTTCATTTTACTGTTACTTGTGCTAGCGATGCATCCTGTTATGCGAGGTGGCGTGTTTCTCTGCTGCACAACACGGTGTGCCTAATCGAATGATTTTATCGTGTCTTCTTTCAGCCAAACACAATCCCGCAGGCGGTGATTGACATGACCAAAGTGGTGGCCGTGGCTCACGCCGAGGAGCTCACTGGAAACCAGTTCTCTATTGCCATCACTACGCCGGACAAGGTCCACTTTGTCAAAGGCACAGGTCGCGATGACAGCAAGTGGTATGTGTAACCCAGAACGACGGGCACTGTGATGTGGTGGTGCCCCATTGAATTTATGCCTCAGACTATAAAGGGCTGCGCTGTGGTGGGCTCTCCGGCATTCCTACTACAACGTTGTGCTCCATTTAATATTTACCAGGGAACACCGCGGAAGCTACGCAAGTACTGTGGTCACACACGTTTCACTCCGTGCATTCCGCCATGCAGTTGTACTTGATCTGCGATGCTTTCTACTGAATAACTACTTCATGTCTTGCAACTAAAACTTGTGGACATAATGTTTTGTCAAACCATATATTATTTGTGCATCGATGTGCCCTGTGTTTTAGTTGCAGGCGCAAGAGATGCACTGCGATTTCTAGTTGCCGAAACGTTTCACTCTGCTAGTTCTATGCTAGATAGGTTCAGATATGCGACACCTGCTGTGTAATAAATACATATTTTGCGACATGAAAGTATAAGGCTTAATGTCGCATTTTATAACGTGATGCATGCCTAGACCTTTTTTTTTTTATGCACGGTGCTGTATTCTAAAGTGATAGTGCCAAGGGCCCCATGTCGCAAAAGATCTGTCGGTGTCGGCGGAGTTCTCTGTGAGCAAAAACTTACATATCTGTTGAGGTATATTTATACGCCACGGCTTGCTATATGAGATTCAGTACATACGGGTTATATTGCCACGCCATTCTATCACTGAAGTTGTTCATACCTTGTCTCACATTTTTAGCAAAGTTATTCCTCGGAATTTTGAGAATGACAGCCCACTAACAAATGTCATGAAAGAAAACACCAACAGCACATGCCTTTTACATTAAACCTTTTCAGACTGAAATATTAAAAGTGCAAAACAATAACAGAAACCTCAAAATGTTGTAATTTTCTTGGTGTGGCTTTGTGCTATCTCCAGGCTTCAGGATTGACCCACACAAGAGGCCACATTTCTACCAGAAAGCTTACCTTCATGCGTAATGTTTCCCAGTAAACATTACGGTTACATAAGCTGCAATTGCAGGGAAGCATGAGAAGCAGTCAGGAATCTGAATGCTGTTGCATCCCACTCTTAAAGGCGAGGCTTAAGCCTCTTCCAAATTTTTTCACGCCATGTACCAACTTTGTCAAGGACTTTGTAACGAAACTGTAGTGAAAGCACAACTTGGAAGGCCTATCTTTTGAGAGGGAGTATTCCAATATTGGACACAGTGAGATTCCGTCACATTGGCAAATTCAAGATCCTGTCAGCTCTGATTGGCTCGTAGAATGGCCACGCCCCCTCTGATTTGAGCTGCTGAGCTCAAAGGCGTGGGTTCGAACCTGGCTGCTGTGGCTGCGCTTGGACACAGGTGGAATGCAAAAACGCTCATATACCCTGCATTGGGCGCACATTAAAGAGCCCCAAGAGGGGGGTCAAACATTAATTCTGAATTCCGCCGCTGCAGCACGCCTCACATTCAGATCATGGTTTTGGCGTGGGCAACCATCCAAATGACACGGTAAATTTTGAAAGTGCTGAGATTGGCACTAAAACACGTTGTGTGGCTAGTTGGTGCATAGCTTTCAATAGGTGAAGCGCCAGTAGTGACAACACACAAGAAGGAATGCAGACAGGACAAGCGCCTTGTCCTGTCTATATTCCTTCTTGTGTGTTGTCACTATTGGCGCTTCACCTATTGAGAGATTGGCACCCCAGTGTAATTTATTGCTAATGTCTTAGTTTGCGACATTGCTCGATGTGACGTCGTGCAGGTGGTTCGACGTGCTGTCCCAATTTCCGAGCAACATGGTACGCAGCAAGAACAAGCACAATGCCTGCAATCTTGCGCTTGCGAAGTCAGCGCCTTCTGTCAACATCCTGTCATGCCAGGTTAGAGATGCTTACATTATGGCACCTGCTTAGTACGGTTGACCTGCTTCAATATGTAATGGTTCAACCATCTCCACCCCATGGTGGAGCTGGGTTCGTCTGCAGGTTTCTGGTAAAAACGATCAAGGGCGAGCTCAGCTCTTCTCCCCTCCCCCCATTGATTTCGGCGATACAGTTTATGCTGATAAAGTATTCTTTTAAAACTCTATATTCTGTAATTTTATGGTAGTAAGCTGATTATTAAAGCGAAAATTAATCTAAAAGTTAAATTCTTTAAATTTCATGCTCAAACTCCAGCGCCAATACTTCATAGTGACATCACGGATTTCAAAATATCTTTCTGTATTTTGAGCCATTGTAACTCTGTTAAAGTTATTGAAACTTGTGAAGCTCAGACCTTAGCTGTTTTAGAACACAGTGTGGTCAGTCTATCATTGCTGCTAAATATTAACTAGGTGAGCAGATTCTGGGAAAATCCATGACATCGCAGCAACTCGGTGCGGTAATTTTCAGGCACTGTCGCACCCCTTGCCTCGCCTTTGTGTTGTAACTTTTCTCTTCTTACAGCAAGAGCAGCTTCTTTGGCATTATAGACGGGTAATTTACAAAGACAACTGAAGTAATTTTTCTTTAGCGTTCTTTTAATCAGGTCCCTCTACCGGCATGCACAAAGGCTGCCAGAAGCCATATTTGTCATCCGACAGCTCACGAAACAGCCGCTGTGCTTTAGATGCACACACTCTTTGCAAGCACTGTACTGTGGATTTCGTAGTATCTTTTCTAAATTGCATGCGCAAATGTTGGTAATAAAAAGAAATCGGTGCTCTCCAAGGCACTTCATTCAATGCGCAATAAAAACAGCGGTGTCAAGAAAAAGTTAAACTTAGAATGTGGCTCCGCATTATTACAGTGTTTAAATGGAGCACCTTATTAGTGTTCATACCAACCACAGGTTATAAAGTCCATAAGACAACAGTGCTCAATGTGTGATGTTTCAGGTAGACACATAACAGTGAAAAACTACTGACGAAGTCGTCGAGTCAAAACTGAGGCGTAATCACTTTTTTAAAGTTCAAATCTGGTGTTTCCTTTAACAGTGGACCGTACTGTACATCGATCCAGTATATGCGTGGCACATTTCGCCGGTCGTTTTGGAGCACTTATCTAATTCTCTGAGCCACTGCTTGAATGTTCCTAGTCCGGTTGTGCAGGAAGAAAATATACTGTGGTGCACTGGATCATAGTGGAAGTATGCTATGGGCTGTAGAACATTTGGTTGAAGTCATGCATTGTCAGTCGAGCGAGAATAGATAATTCACTGCAGAGCTAGTTAATCTGAAGCAGCTAGTTGAAAGACAGAATCTCCTGTCCTGTATTTTCTTGTGCCTTAGCTTGTGCCAGTAGTTCATGCTCTGAATTTAGCCAAGATTCTCTGCTACAGACTGGGGAAAGGCTGGTCCACATTGTCATTGACAATTTACGTCTAGTGTGGTGTCCCTCACGCTAGAATAGTTGTGCGAAAATTGCTGGTGTTGCGAAACATAAATTGGGCTTTTTATGGGCTGGGAAGTGCGTACACGCATATCCATGGATGATATTGACATGAGTACAGTGTTTGCCCTCTTTAGGTGACCGTTCTTGACCATCTAACCACTGTGAGAAGGTTATTGCTTGGCGCAAAAGAAACATGTATTGGAGCTTTCCTGAATGATGTTACCGATTCTATAGCAAAAGAATCTTGTCCAATCAGGTTGCTTGCATGCCCTGAATGATGGTGTACATCCTAGAATGTGTGTGAGCGCCAGTGATTACACTGGTTACAAAGAAGGCGCCAAATAAAGCAACAGACGAAAGAAGGAGACACGAGACACATAGGTGTCTCATGTCTCGTGTCTCCTTCCTTCGTCTGTTGTTTTATTTGGTGCCTTCTTTGTAATCATGCATAACCAGCTCGCCCACCAGCACGTGCTGATTGATTACACTGGAATGTATGATGAGTCACGTATAAATAGCCGATACACTTGAGCTATACATCATATATTCAGATTTCGACGACCCACGGCATTGTCCGAAGTCTGTGTGTTGCTTGCTTTTGTGGACACAAGTTCACCCAGTAAAGAGTTAGATTTGTGACTCACAGTTCGACCACTGTCTGGTTCTTCACCATATGGCATCTGGTTCATGGCAGCATTTAGGCGTGTCTTATAGCATTGTAACAGTGGTTAGCAATTAAAAAACGGTCACTGGGAAAGGATACTAAACATTGTACGCATCGTGTGATTTCAGGTGCAGTTGACAGAGCACTAGTGTTTGTGTTTCACACTCTGTTTTTGGCAATGACTAGAACTGTCACCATTTGTACAATCTCGTAGTTTCAAGGAGTAAACTTCACGATTAAGGAGAAAGTCTGTTGTGTTGAGGAATTTTATGAGAGAAACTCCTTTATATGGGCTGGCATCAACGTGTCAGGCTGGTCAAACCTTTTGTCTTGTATTGCAGAACCAGTATGAAGACCGTGGACTTGGAAACAGGGAGAACTATCGCAACGGCACGATAGAAATGCAGCCCACGCAGCAGCCACTGGAGATTCGAAGCAATGGCACGACAAACGTGGTCTCAACGAACAACCGTGAGGGTACTGCAACTGCTTCCTTGTGTTTTTCCACTGCGGCGCAGAAGGGATTTGGCAGCTAGTACTATTTATTTTTCCGTATTTATTGTTATTGCTGAATGTTGAACATTTGGGATCAACATTGAAATCTTTTTCAAGTTTCTCAGCCGTCCTGGACTACTGCATACCGGATTTCTTAGGTACAAATCCTGTGCACATCATGCGCGTTTAACTATTCTCTGTATGTCATTTGGTCTTTGTCAACTTTTCTAGTGCTTCTTTTGGGACTTTACTGTGTTCCTCCATCAAACCACTATTTCTTTTTGCTACAATTCTCTTTGTACATAAAATTGTAGGAAGTGCCTGAACAGTCCCCAGCTCTCATTTGCACTGTATGCCGGAGTAATCAACAGCAGCAATATCAAAGAACATATTTAATGTTCAGCTGGCATTATCCAAATAGTCCTCAGCATATTCTTCACAAGCTTGCGAGAGGATGTGGAAGATGCTGTTGGCATTGTAGACGCTGTTGCGTGACTGGATGAGTCTGACCACTTTGTCGGCAAGGTCCCTCTTAATAATTAGTCCCTGTTGCTTTTGATGCTTTCTATGACCACTTTGCCCTAACGCCTGCCTATTGTTTTCAGACATTCTTGATTTTTCTGGGTTTTGAAGCATGCTGCCTTTGAGCTCAACCATGGTGGCACTGGCAAATGGGGGGTGGGCAGGGGGGCAACCCCCCTTTCCCATCTCCTTCTTGTTTTCTGTATATATTGATGAGGCCTTCCTCCCGTTAATGCTACCCTAGATCCACCCCTGCTCAAAGTTGTTTTGCTTTTTGGCCTTCTCTTTTTCATGCTTCACTGTGTACTAATTTCTTGGAGGTGTATGTAGTCATTGCTGTTCCTCAGTGTATGCTTGAAATGCCATTCAACAAAATAGGCGAGTAACCTTGTTGCTGATTCACTTAATGCCGAAATAATGTATACTGTCTTTTCTTTCTTTTTTTTTCTTGCAGCGCATGTTCCCCATAATGGGGTGCCGCTCTGCAGGCTTGACAGGTGAGTCTGTTTGACTCTTAGGCTCAACAATATTGCCATGAAACTTGCTCGACAGCAGGCGTGATGACTTCCTGTCTGAACGATGTGGCATGCAGCCTTGCGTTGGTGTAATGAAGCCGCATCCGACAGAAATATAGCTTCGTCATACCTGATGTTTGTTATGAGGCTATCTATGGTGGTATTTGTTATTTGTTCGTCCTTGTAATCACAACGAAAGACAGCTCTTGTTCGTTCACCTCGTAAATTGGTTTACACTGCAATACACTGCCGCTAGCACAATCTCATCGTGCGTCACGCCGGCTGCATAGCCTTGTGCATCTTTCTGGCTGAACCCAAGCATTCATTATCTTTGTGCTGCCATGTGCAATTAGTTACCGGAATGACCTCCCAAATAGTGTCACTAAGAATTGCGATCTCGTTGTGTTGAGAAACGCATTATTAACCACCCATGCAGCTGTTTAGTGATTGCTAATACCATGGCTATTTGCTTGAGAGGAAGCTTTAGCTCGGGGGCTTCTGTCCAAACACAAGGGAAAGGAGAAACCATCTTTCTCGGAAACCACCGCACCATCTTTTAAAAGAAACCGTTAAAATACAGAGACTGTTGGTAGTGAATTTTTCATTTAGGCCGTCAATTTTTTAAATAGCCAAACAAGTAGATCACATTTGTTTAAAGCTCAGACGAGTGGTTGGTGCTTGAAACCATAGCTGTCATCCACTATCTGTAGCCATAAAGTTATCGATATACCAAGCTCTCTTCCATAGCCACTTGATCTACTGTGCTTTAATATGGGGAACTACTACCAGCAAAGTTGAACAAGCTAACAATTCTTCAGAAAAGAGTGATTAAGGCACTCAACGACATTCCATACCTTGAACACACAAGACATTATATATATATACACACATACACAGTGGAATCTCGATAAACGGAAATTGCTTAAACGGAACTGCCGCTTAAGCGGAACGCCATCCTCATGCTTGGTTGGTTTTGTATTCATGCAATGTTCCCTGCAATGTCTCACAGTAAATGGAACTCCTGATAAATGGAACCACTTTCCTTGGTTCCTTGAGGTTTCGTTTCAAGAAAGTTCACTGTATATACATTATTACATCTGACAATTCATTATATCAAGCTTCAACTGTATCGTGGTATACAATTGTTTTTATTGTTCTTTTGCTGTGGGTAGAATCCACGCTTCAATTTTATGTATTTTCTTTGTCACTTGATTCTCTCATTTGAGTTGCACGGACTTTATGTGGCTCTGTCTGTACGGAACTGTATGGTGCCGGTTCTGCGGCAAATCCACGGCAGATCTCACAGTGTGTTTTATAACCATTCTCGGCAGTGGTGGGAGCAACAGCAGCAGCAGCGTGGCTGCCTACACCGACGCGGATGCGCTCGCCAAGAGCCGGAGCCGTCGCTACCTCAAGCGGGAAAGCCGGGGACTCAAGAGCCAGCGGAGCCGTTCGGACGGGGTGGCCAAGATGGTCCCCGCCTCCCGCGCGTCCGAGCTCCTGCCGGCCGAGTGGGCCGGAGAGCGGGACCACCCGCGGAGCGGATCCAGCGGCAGCCCGCCTCCATGCCCGTTCCTGCACAACCCCGTCTACCTTCTCCTGGCCGAGCCGCACGCGAAGCCCAGTGGTGGCACCAAAGATACCAAGACGAGTAAGCCGGAAAGAGGTCATACCAAAAAAAAAAGAAAAAATGCGGTAGGCTGTATAGGGGATGCAGCCGCAGTGGCGTGAGACATGAAACGCTTTGCGTGTGCTTCAGATGGTGTGTGTGGGCACTGGGGTACAAAAGTGGACGTAACCAAAGGTACGAGTCGCATTTATCGACGCACTGTAAAAGTTACGTGTCTAGCTTTCGCTACAGCTACTGGGAGTCATGCGGTCTAATTTTGCACTCGTGCTCGCTCTCTATTCGTAGTGGGCCCGTTCGTTTTCCACTGGGTGTTTGGGCACTAGGGTAAAGAAGTGGATTTTCCTACTGGTGGCGCCCGAGACGGCCCTCTGCCGCTCAAGCCCACCGCACTCGTAATGCTCCTGCTGTTGCCTTGATCTCCTGCGCTTGCACTCACTGTGGAGACGGATACGTTGCACTGTCCCTCTGTCGGATATCCCTCTGTTGGCCTACCCGAGTCTCCTCATGCCATTTTTGCACCATGTGTGGCGAATGCAAAGCGTAGTTGGAGTTGGGGGGGCCAAGCAAGCATGAAACTTTTTGAGCGTATTGCTCATTTGTCGGCCTTGCAACACCTGTGGGTACCCATTTGTATTTTTGTAAAAAAGTATGGTTAGTGTGGCATAGCGAGTTCTCTCAAAACGCAACAATTCCAGCTTGTATGCATGAACTGCTGCCAAGCTAGGCCTCCTTCAACTTTGCGTACAAGGCTGAAATCAGGCCCAGTCTTGTCAAGCATGGTGCTACAATGGCGCATCTGTGCACGCAATACATGCATGACCAAGTAATGGCTTCTTTCCTCGACTCAACAGCACAAAAGTAAGGTCTGTGGGTGGTGTGGTTGCAAGGATATAAGTGATAATGCTAAAACGTGTTTTCGTTACATACGGTTTCAGCTAATGACATCCTTTGACCCTTTCTAATTAAAGACATTTCAGATCAAAAGAAGCAGACATATTGAAGAAACAGTGCAGACAACAGGGCACGAGAAGGTGACGACACAGGTGCTAGTAGTAGTAGTAGTAGTAATAGTAGTAGTAGTAGTAGTACTGTGTAGCTAGGTATTTCTAAAACCAGATAGTATAACATGTGTCATAGAACGAAAATAAGTAATAGGGTGGAGTCATCTGAACTAAAAATGATCATGTCGATGCTCCACACTTCGAGAAAAAAAAGTTAGGCAAGTCATTTTGCTGGTACCTCACTACCTGGCATTGTTTAGGGTTCCGCAAAGTGTTTCTGAGGGGGCAACAGCTTTGTATAAAGGGAACAAGTGTGTGTGTGAGAGAGAGAGAGAGAGAGATACATGCATGTATGCCAGCTGTGGCAATGATGACGACTTGAAAAACAACATGGCTAGATCACAGCGACAATAGCATGACAACTGATTCTATCGTATTCCATTGATGCAGCATTACAACCCATTTTTTTTGCGACCTTGGCCAATTCTGGAAGTGATGCAGTAGGCAAACTGTGCCGGTCCAGAAGGCATTGCACTGTCGCATAGCGTCTCAAAGCATTAGCTGCCACCAGAGTAGGACAGGGTAAAGAATCGTGCATCTCCCCCTTTTCAAAGCAAATTGTTGCTATGTCACAAAATGCGCATTCCAACTGCCTCAAAGCGCCAACTTGCATAAAGGAAGGAGACTGGAAAGGTTGTTATTCAGTCGTGCTATGCATGCATCTGTGACCTAATGGATAAAGCATCAAGCTGTTGCCCTGTGGGATTCTGTCTCGCGTCCCGCCATCAGACACCTAAATTTTTTTTTATACATGTAAGAACGGTCCCGGACAATGTGGGACCAGAACTTACCTTCCACATGGCGCCTCGAGTAAGAGGCCAAGATTGAAATTTCTCAAGAGGTGTTGGGTCACATGCGTGAAAATGGAAACTGAACTACACTGTCCAGTCAGGTGACACTGGGCTCCCGTTTCTGCTTCCCCAGACGTGTCGATGGCGCAGCAGCTTCTGCTGAGCCGGTGGCAGAACGAGACCAAGAGCTTGCCACCGTCGCCCAACCTGCTCCACCAGGAGAATCACCGCTCGTGGCGATCGGACGAGAATTCGCGGCGGGACGGGGGCGACGGGGGCGACGGGGGCTGCGCCGTGCCCCACTCGCCGCCTTGTCGCGACGTGCCGCAGTGGAATGTGGTGCTGCCTGGCGGCGGGAGTTCTCAGGAAAAGCATGCGGTGAGTCGGTGGGGCGGGGGACGAGCGTAGCGGAGTACTGTTAAATCTTACGCATTATGCAGTCAAACCTGTTTGTGTCACACTCAGAAAAAAATGCATATGAATTCGATGTAGCACGTAGCATGAAGAGTTCTGTTGAATTTCATTACTAAAAGCACGTCTGACTTTACTATTCTCATTTCCCTTCCAAAGGTACTTTACTGGAATGGCCATTGATTGGCTGATAGGGGAATGTTCCAACATTGTGAAACAGTGTGGTTATTGACCAGTGCATGCAGGCCATGCACATCATACTGGTCAATAAGTATGCACTGTTATTTATTTTTCTTCTTTTCCGAAAGTTGAGAACTGAAGAGGCTGGCTGTTGGCACGGCTTGACTTGATGTATGGTTGCATAGTTAGCTATCGACACACTATGTGTGCCGTGGAGAAAGAAGAAAGTCACAGTTTCGCCCAAAAGGCAAATCATTGCGATAGCATTGCGATTGCGATAGCAAATTATTAGGCAGCTGCACCAAGTAAGGATAGTAGCTTTATCGGTGTATAAACTGGTAAACATTGGCTTATTAACTACATTAACAAGAATGGTGTCACACGCCCACAAGTAAACATGAACACATCTCGCTCGATGACCGCCGACGCTCGCTGTCAAAACGTTGGTGTGAGGAACTGCGGCAGCACGAGTGAGTGAATTGATGTTCCTGCTGCCACTCACTACATTGCAAACTTCGTGGCAAGAACACAGCGCACACAAAGCTATTGGCACTTGGCGCACTCTGTCCCCATTGCAGATCGCTTTCAAGATGCGGCCCGCTCGGCTGAGCCATGCGCATCCGTCGCCAGAGTAGAACCCCCCAACCTTGGTGCCTTGCGCACGATGGAAGACGGCGCACTTCCTTCCCGCCTTCTTCCCTTGCGCGAGCAAGATCAAACCACTATCGTTGGCTCATCCTCGCACAGCTTCACTCGCACGTACAGCATACAGCACACAGCCACGATGTTATCGACTTTGACTTTACGCGGAAACTCACGGCGACGCCGATGGCGAGGATGCACCTGGAGTGTCCGTACAATTGCTGTTGCAATAAAAGAAGTGTTTGTCTATTATTATTATTATTTTTTCTTCATTACAGCCAGATAGTAACATCCTTGAGCTAGAAAGCCAACATATGGAACCATGTGGTGACGTTTGATCTATCAGCTAGCACAATTTTCGTTCAATGTAACCATACGTTTTGCTAGACATTCTTGCTGGAGCATTACGGTGTTCCCTCATTGTTCTATGTAAGAGATAATATGACCGAGTTTAATCTATAAGCAATCAAGTTTGACTGTATGAGGTTTTAGAGTGACTCGCATGGTTTACAGTCATCAAAGTCACTCAGAAAGGGAAATGTCATTTGCTTGTGTTTTCTGTTTATCTCGCATTCTTGCCACTTTTTATTTCTTGCCTGTCAAATATTTAGTAAGGGAATAGCACTTAGCCCAACCTTTTACATTGGTTAAGCTATTACAAGGTCTTCAAGCAAACTGTTCAATTTCATGAAATGCGTTACAAAATTTTTAAATTTGATTTCTCTTTTGCTACAGTTATTGGATCTTGTTTGGAGATCAGGCCACAAGCTTTCTGCTCTTCAAGTCATCTTTATCAATCTAATTAACAGCTTAGTGGCTGGTAATTAGAATTAACTACTTCTTGCTTACAGACAGGCTGCAGAGCGATTTCACGTTGCAGTTCCATGCAATTACTTGTAACAAGCGTTCTGATCAGTTATTTTCTTTCCTGTTTCAATTTATGCTAATGGTACAGTCAGCATTGTGATTTTTCGGGCTCCCTAGAGGTTATGAAAATGTTCAAAAAGTCAGGCAGTCAGAAAAAAAAACGAGTCCATGTCTTTTACTGTCTTCAAGGACTAAAAACCGAAATAGCTCTGAAGGCCTGTTAGTACACTTATTAGGCATCTCGGTGCTCATACTGTAACGGGAGATGGTGGGTGTATAATTAAGAACACATACTGTGTCCAATTTTTAAATTGAGGACGACGCAACGAGCTATAGAAAGAAGAATGATGGGTCTAACGTTAAGGGATAAGAAAAGAGCAGATTCGGTGAGGGGACAAACGCGAGTTAATGACAGCTTAGTTGAAATCAAGAAAAAGAAATGGGGGGCATGGGCAGGACATGTAATGAGGAGGGAAGATAATTAATGGTCGTTAAGGGTTACGGACTGGATTCCAAGGGAAAGGAAGTGTAGCAGGGGGCGGCAGAAACTTAGGTGGGTGGATGGCATTAAAAAGTTTGCAGGGACAACATGGCCACAATTAGTACATGACCGGGGTAGTTGGAGAAGTATGGGGGAGGCCTTTGCCCTGCAGTGGGCGTAACCAGGCTGATGATGATGATGACTGTGTCCAATAGCAGTGGCCCCTTTTCCACTCCTGGTGTGCTTCACCGCAATACGTTGCGTATGCTTGACCGCGCAACACCACCATGCTACGGTGAAGCTGACGTTTGGGAACCGGCTTTACGCAACGCTTGACCTTTGCCATGTTTTCCGTGCTTTGAAGCCATTGGCGAGGATGACAGAGTTGGAGTCAGTGCCATTGATGAGGCTACGGGGGCTCAGTAGGGAACGTTTACGCTGCTAAGCCTCGCGTTGCAAAATGCAGGACTGCATAAAACGACCAGGCACCAGACACCGTGTGGCCGAACACAAATGTCTACAGTGGCCGCAGTGGCTACAGCTAGCTATGGCTGCCAGTGGATTGGCATGCAGGAGTGCTGGTTCGAGGCTGTACGATAATCAAATTGGCAGCGATGGTGTGTTTGAGCAATGCCATTTCGAACCTGCGGTCACAGCAAGAAATCAGAAAAATTGGACGGCAAAAGTTGTGAGCGTCCGAAATTTCAGCCAGCCTTACATATTGCCTCTGTGGTGTACGTGGCATTACTGTGAAGGTGTCCGAATGATCAGGCATGTCGGAAAAATGAAAAATCAGTCGGCTGTAAATTTAAATATACGAAGTGGTCGAAGTCGTTCTGGAGACCCCCACTATGGCATGTACTCATAGCCCATGTGTTGCTTTGGGAAATTAAACCCCATTGTTTCACTAGATTTTTTTGTGTGTGTGTGCGTGATTAAAGGTTTTTACCACTTAGCTGTTCAGAGTCATCTGACAGAGATGTCAAATGCCCATGCAGTCACGAGGTGTTCCCGATGGCTGTGGTCAGGGGAGCGGCACACTGGACGCCACAGCATGTGACGGTGGGATCAGCCAGATCATGGGTGACAGTTTGCCTGAGGTAGGTGTAGGTTGGATTTTAGTTGCACAATAGACCGTTTTGTTCGCTTCGAGTAATTTTTTTAAAGATGAGCTTACATGGTACTCTACATACTGCGGTACTTTTCAGTCTTGAGTTACACGACTTTGCCTGTTGAGTACCATATTTATTCGAATACGGGTCGCTCTATTTTTCTCCAAGAATCTTGCCCAAAGTGAGCTATCGACCTCTATTCTTGACCAAGAAATCTACCTGTATTCGTAAACAGAGCTGGCAAAAGTACCACGCTAACGGAGTTCCTCCGTCATGCCTGCCTTAAAGCCAGTCTGGAGATTGTCCAGACGGGCTTTAAGAACTGCTGTGCATCCATTGCCCTTGACCGCACTGAAGACGAAGTCACTTGGAGTGCCGAGGATGCCTGGGAAGCATCTGACAAGGACGACTTCTCCGACAGTTTCGATGACGATGCAGCTTGTGGCATCGACTAGTGAGATTTAGTAGCCAAGCTTGCAGTAAATAAACAAGTGTCATGCTCAAAATTCTTCACTTTTATAGAAGGGTTATTATTAACTGCCCTTAATAGTGGCATGTGGGCATAACGGATGCAATTGGGAAAGCAGGTTATGACATGCTGAATAAATTTAGGCCCTTTTTTAAAAAGGCTTGGCTTTTGTCTACTAGGTCAACATTACAACTTGGTAACAGCAATAGTAACATGGTGGGTAGTTGTTGAATGAAATGACATATCTCACTGTCAACAGCTATTTATGCATCTAGCCATAGAGCAATCTAGATCAACCAGTGGTGATCTGTATACTTGCGTTGTGCGCATCACAAGCATATTTGTATCACAAGCCAAAAAGCCCTGCTCAAAGAAACTGTTGACTAAGGCTTAATTCAAGAAGCACAAACGTAGTAAGCTTGACAAAGCTGCAAAAGTTACAATGCAGATTTGACGTGCCCACTTGGTGAGAATAGTTATGTCTGATAATCCAATACGGAACCAAAACCGTTTTCATAACAACCGACTGTCAGAGCCATCTAGCCAGTGTCATCTCCATTGTCATCACAAGAGGGAGACTATGCATGGCGGCGAGACAATGAAATGAAGATGATAAGCCGTTTTGGAGTTCGATTACGAAAGCAACTTCAAACGATAAGTTATTCTATGTGTTAAGTTAGCGGTGAGAGGTTGCGTCAGGTTTTTTTGGCATTACACAGAATTGCATTCGTTGCAGGACTAACTAGTGATATGGTTAGTCTAGGTGTGGGCCACCGTCCTGTTTGCGGTTGTTGAGGAGTTGTTTGATAAAGGCAGAACATCAAACACACTAGGAACTGTACGGAGGACATGTAATTCTTCCTAGACAACGATGAAGTGGCTGTCTGAGAGCGATGACAATGGATATTAAGCGAAAAAATTTTTATTCTGTAGAGATAAGGTTGGCTGGTTTCGTCTTTTTCCCTTTTGCCAGAATCGGAGGATCGCTATGTTCTTCTCGCTAAGAAATTGGCCGTGCTTTTAAATTCTACTTTGTGTAAGAGCTCTCATATTACTAGGAATGCCTACATTGGATGAACTGATGATGATGATTCTGGTCAATTGAGATGCATTGTTTCGTACTTATGCGATTTTGTGCGCCACATATTTGCTTTTGGGCAACAACACATACATGCACAACCTTGTCTATGTTGCTGATGTTAGATTACATCAGTGCATGAGATAACCCGTAAATTTCTTCACATAATTTAATCACCATTTTCTTGCCATCTTATGCACATTCTAAGCACAGCTTCCATGGTGCATGCCAGATCTGTTCTCGTAAATTTTTTTTTTTTGCACCATGTCTTCATGACAATTTTTTTTTTTTTTTGCATCTTGGATATCTTCTAACCATGAACCGATGATGCCCTATACAGGATCTGTTTGTCAAGAAAGGCTGGCTGATGCGGCTTGGCCCAGATGGTGAATGGTCGAAACACTGGTTCGTACTTCGAAACACCTCGTTGACGCACTTCAACGACCCATCAGCGGAGGACTCTGGTGACCCAAGTGCCACCCTGGACCTGCGAATCGTACGTGAAGTCAAAGAGGTCGACCTGGATCGCAATTACGCCTTTGTCATTATGGTAAGCACTGCCGGTTAGTCAAGTTCTGGCGCGACGGTGATTTCGTAGGAAGTTAGGCTGCTAGCAAAAGTAACTGGGTCCTATGCGTAGTAACACCTCGTTCACACATTTGAGAAAAAAGCAAGAGAAAATACTTGTGAACCGAGAGAACGTATTATCCGAAGTCACTAAAACATTTAGCAGACTCGGCTGCAGTTGACATCTACATGATGCGAAGCATTGCAGCACAGGACGCCAATTCATGCCGGGTTAGTGTAGCCCGAGCAACCCAAGACATGCATTGTCATTTTTGCAACTTTGTCAAGCTTACAACGTTTGCGCTTCTTGAATTAAGCCTTAGTCAACAGTTTCTTTGGGCAGGGCTTTTTGGCCAGAAGATTTGACGTGCTCACTTGGCGAGAATAGTTATGTCTGATAATCCAATACGAAACCGAAACCGTTTTCATAACAACCGACTGTCAGAGCCATCTAGCCAGTGTCATTGCCATTTTCATCACAAGAGGGAGACTATGCATGGCGGCGAGGCAATGAAATGAAGATGATAAGCCATTTTCAGTCCGATTACGAAAGCAACTTCAAACGATAAGTTATTCTGTGTGTTAAGTTAGCAGTGAGAGGTTGCGTCAGATTTTTTTGGCATTACACATGATTGAATTCGTTGCAGGACTAAATAGTGGAATGGTTAGTCTATGTGTGGGCCACCGTCCTGTTTGCGGTTGTTGAGGAGTTATTTGATAAAGGCAGAATGGTCAAATGCACTAGGAACTGCATGGAGGACATGTAATTCTTCCTAGACAATGATGAAGTGGCTGTCTGAGAGCGATGACAATGGATATTAAGCGAAAAAATTTTGATTCTGTAGAGATAAGGTTGGCTGGTTTCGTCTTTTTCCCTTTTGCCAGAATCGGAGGATCGCTACGTTCTTCTCGCTAAGAAATCGGCCGTGCTTTTAAATTCTACTTTGTTTTAGAGCTCTCATCTTACTTTTACATTAGTTTCCTCATTTGAATCCATAAGAAATAGATGTGCATTTGATTTGGGGATATGCTAGAGTCAGGGCCCGCCAGATAATTTGACCAATTTTGTCGGTCCCATCAAGTTAACAGAAGCAGACTGTATGTGTCCTTATCTCTGTAGCACTGCTTAATTTTCTAGTCAGACCTTTAATCATTTTAATCTATGCGGATTGGCTGTGTTGGCTTTGTTGTGTCATTTCGTAAAGAAATTTGCGAGATCTCTGGAGCAATCACCAGCAAAGCACGGGTCGACAACCTCTCCTTTTTTTTCTTTTGTTGCATGGAAAAAGCTGTGGGAAGCGGACGAGGTCATCCTCTGTGCCGTGACTGCCGGAATTCGCACCAACTGGGTACAGGCAATTCGTCAGGCAGTGAGGAACCGCAGCAGCATGAGCATCCTCTCTAAAGACGCATCGGCACCCGGTCTGGTGACAGCGGCATCGGCGGTGACGACGACAGCCGCGCAGGTGGCGGCACCGTCTCCTTCGCCAGCGCCGCCCAACCTCCCTGCCCTCGAAGGACGGCCTCCCC
This sequence comes from Dermacentor variabilis, assembly GCF_050947875.1. NCBI lineage: Eukaryota > Metazoa > Arthropoda > Arachnida > Ixodida > Ixodidae > Dermacentor > Dermacentor variabilis. The sequence continues at coordinate 28,135,497 of NC_134575.1, read as the reverse complement.
ACGAGACCTCATCAAGCGACGACCACTCCGAGTATTTCTCCATCGTTGACGAGGACGAGGAAGATGTTGTGGAGGACCCGTCGCGGACTCTTCCACCGTCCCCGCCGCTCAACCGTACGGCTATATCGAGGTAGGGTTTGCATGTGGGGTGACAGATGGTCGAAGGGTTTTGAAGGATGGATGGAAATCGGTCAGAGGATCTCTTCGAAGTGTCATTCCAAAGTGCCCAGGACTGGCCAGAGATTTGACAAATCGAAAAGACCCAGGATTTCTTCTGAGTATAGAAAACGGTTTCGCGGAATATTGAAATCTTTTGCACATGCCCCCGATTGGTCTTGAAGAAAACCTTACTTGATTCTGCTTTCAAACAAGTACCTCTAAGAAGTAGCAGACTTCAGGGATTCCTCCAGCTTTGAACTTGTTTGCTGCTCTATAGCCTGAGATGCCCTTGTGTGATAAAACAACAATTAATCAAACAATAAATCAACGCATTTACTGCTACAGCTGCAGAGCATCGCAGCCGACACCGCCATCTTCTCAAGAACAATTCTTTCCTTGCAAAACTTGCATGTCATCCCAGTCCGCTGTTGTATTGCTCATTGTGGCTTCCAAAATGCACGTACAAAGACACAATCACACTCTAAGTCTGTGTGGTGCCAAACATGTGTCATAGCACAGTGGTTAGCACATCTAACCCCCACCTGCACGTTTCTGTCAGGACATAAGTTCAGATCTCACTGGTGGTGCCGGCCAAAAGTACTTTTCCAAGCTATATGGCAAGAGTGAAGTTCGAAATGCAGAGGTGGCCTGAAAACAACACGATGACGACTTGACAGTGACGACCATCGTCATTGGCATAATCGAAAGAACAGACAAACAGAAGGACACAGCGAACTCAGTTTTGAGCTCTAAACCGCTGTTGTGCTACATCAGTCGAGGGTTAAGAAGTGAAAGATTTCTCTTATACATTTGGTCCTGTCTTTAGGAGCGTTATTATTGATTGGTATCTACACTCTTGCTTTTGATGATGTAAGCTGGTGTGTTGATGGCATTTGCTCATCTCTGGCATGTGGCACCCCGTGCTTCTGTGACGTGCAGGGTGAAAGAACGAGCCAGGTCCCGGTCGAACTCGCGGTCTCGGCAGAGCCGGCGGCTTCGGTCGCCGCAGCCAACTCAGGGTGGCGAGCCAGTCGGTGCCGGTTTGTCGCACGAACCGGACGAGATGGCTCGCAGCGACCGTTCGAGCAGCTGGGATCCCACTGTGGTCAGTGGCACTTTAATAAAGAGTTTTGGCTGGTTTGTAAACATACTATTGTTTGCAGAGCACCAGGTCACCCGAGAGGTGTACGGCAGCAACAACGCCAGTAGTGACATATTATGTTGTAAAGTTTAACCAGAGAGCTCACAAACATAATACAGTAAAACCTCATTGAACCGTACCCGCTTAAACAGTAGTTTCACGTTAAAAGTAGTAAAGTTAAATTCCCGACTCTGCGGCCATTGAACGTAATGCGTCTTGTATCTGCATAAACCGTACCAGCTTATCGCGTACGTATCGGTTAACACATAATGTTTCCACTTTAGTCGCACATTCATGGCGGTGCGTCGTCCCCATCGGCCGGCCCATCAGAACAATAAGCCTCAAAGATCGGAACAACGGCCACCAAGCGCCCTGTGTGCTTGCACTTGAAGCCACATCAACATCAACTTCATTTCAGCGTCGTGCAAACAAGGACTCGCGTCATGCCGAAGCTCAGATAAAAAACATTGGGTGCTCAGCAAACAAGAAGAATGGGACATTGATCGTGCTATCGAACGTGACCTGAAGAAGTTGGCACTTGCATGAAACAGGGATCTACCGTTGACTACGGTGTGTGGCACTTCGAATGTGAAGTTGCTCGGCAGCGCTGCTGCGACAGCAAAGAGACGTAGGCCACGAGGTTCGACTTTTCGCCATCTTTGCCTCTGTTGTTGCCGAAGTGTCGCCTAACGATAGTGATGAGGACGACACAAAAAGTGACAACACGGGCGATTCAGGCCGGACAGTGGCAGAAGCTGCGCATCACACCAGCCTCATAAATGCAATCATTGCGACGAGAATAGCACCCTGCGATGAAAAAGGCGCTCCGCGACTTCTGCAGTGCTACACTCTCGGAAAAATTTACACCCTTTGGGGCTTATCTTGTCCCACAAAAATAATCGTCATCTGCCTTGCCCGCGTTTCCTTTCTTTAACGCGGCGAGTCCGGTACTTCCCAGTCACGAACGGCATGCGCGTTATCAGTGTGACGCAGCATTCTCGACAGGAGAGTAGCGAGCGCCAAGTTTTCAAGAAAGGAAACGAAAGCTGCCTTGCTTGCGATGAACAATACCGTATTTATTCGCGTATAACCCGCACCAAAATGTGAAAAAACGCGTTTAAAAAGTGGGGGTGCGGGTTATCTGCGAATTTTTTCCTTGGGAGGGGGGGGGGGGGTCGGCTTCACCGCAATGTGCGGCGGCCTCCCCGTGTAGTCCGCCATCCCCATCGTCATCGACGCTTGTCAAGCCGATGAAGGGCCAACGAAAGGCCAGCATTGTTGAGCCTCGCGTTAATCGCTGTTTAGTGTACTTACCCCAGTTTGCACTGTTTGCCTGCTTTGTTTTGGCATCATGAGTGCGACTCGACGGCAGTGTTTCACAGCGAAAGAGAAGCTAAAGATTATAGCCGCTGCCGAAGAAATCGGCAACAGAGCTGCTGCAAGACAGCATCACGTCGACGAGTCGTGCATTCGCGACTGGAGGAAGAAAAAAAGAGTCTCGAAGCAACGAACCGGAACAGGCGAGCGTTTCGGGGTCCGAAGACTGGCGCGTACCCCCACCTCGAGACGCAGCTTGCGAAGTTCATTGAGGAGCAGAGAAGTCGTGGCCACGCTGTTTCGACTGAGATGGCGCAAATGGAAGCCCTGAAGTTGGCCCGGGAATTGAACATTCCCCGTGAGTTTCGTGCAAGCCGTGGATGGCTTCAGCGCTTCATGCGAAGACATGGATTTTCTATGCGGCGGCGAACAACCATGTACCAGCGGCTTCCTGAAGCCTACGAGGAAAAGTTGTTGAACTTTCAACGATATGTGATCGCACTTCGGAAGGAGCACAGCTATTTGCTGTCTCAGGTGGGAAATGCTGATCAAACACCTGTGTACTTTGAGATGCCGATGGACACGACCATGGAAAAAAAGGGCTCCAAATCAGTCGGCGTGCTGACCGGCGGAAATGCCAAGCTGCGCTGCACAGTCATGCTATGCGCTTTGGCTGACGGCACGAAACTGCGCCCGTATGTGATTTTCAAACGCAAGACGCTACCTAGCATTCCACTGCCCCCAGGAATCGTTGTGCGTGCGGAAGAAAATTCGTGGATGAACAGTGGCCTAGTCGGTGACTGGCTTCGAGTAATCTGGGAGCGAAGACCAGGTGCCTTGCTGGCACGCCGGTCGATGCTCGTACTAGATTCCTTCAGAGGCCACTGCACTGATGCGGTGAAGGCTCGCCTTGCCGAGACCAGCACCGACCTCGTCATAATACCTGGCGGCATGACGTCCATGCTACAGCCACTCGACGTGTGCCTGAACAAGCCGTTCAAGGCACACGTGAAGCGGCTGTATGCCCAGTGGATGGCCGACGGCATGTACGCCCTCACACCGACGGGACGCGTGCGAAGGCCTGATATTCCATTGCTGTGCCAGTGGATCGTGGATGCGTGGAAAGCGATACCGGCCGATTTGGTGCGCAAAAGCTTTAAAAAATGTGCGATCAGTAATAGTCTGGATGGTTCCGAGGACGACTACGTCTTTGAGAGTGGCGATGAAGCCTCGGATGGCAGTAGTGAGAGCGGCGACGATTAAGAATCGGATAAGCAGTGACGTGGTGGCGGTCGTTTGAATAAATGTTCTGAAAACGAAATGATCACTGAGTGTGAGTTGCATCTTTCTAGCGCTCATTTTTTTTTTTTTCAGGTAAACGTGCGGGTTATACGCGAGTTCTTTTTTTTTTTTTTCCGCCGAGTTCAAAGTTAGGGGTGCGGGTTATACGCAGGGGCGGGTTATACGCGGGTAAATACGGTATTTGTCATCTGCCTTGATGACGATTATTGTTGTGGGGCAAATATGCACCGCAAAGGGTGCCACTGTTTTAAGAGTGTACCACGTCCGTGCACGGAAAATATGCAACGCCAACGAGGAATCTGCCATGCGAGTGTTTGCCGAGAAAAGGGGGCTGGCTGAAAAGGTGGCTCGCATCTTCAGTAAGTTTGAAGTCGCGGTCATCGCTGCTAGGCTGCCGGGGCATCAAACGAAAATAACAGACTTTTGTTGTGCGAAGTGAATAAATACTGCATGTTTTTGCCCTTTCATTGCACTCTCTCTGGGTTCCGTTTTTGACAGGTAAGTGGGCAATCTGCTATTTCGGTTAAGCAGTACTACCGTTTAGTACATACTTTTCCCGAGCTCTTGCCAACTACAGTTTAACAAAGTTTGACTGTGCTGCACTTACCTACATTCTATTCTGCTTAACTTCTGCTGTAAAGTGTTGGTAGTGACATGCTTATTAACATGCAGTCTTTTATGAGTTCCAACACCCGTGTACTCAGATTTAGGTGCACGTTAAAGAACCCCAGATGGTCGAAATTTCCGGAGTCTCCCACCATGGCGTGCCTCATAATCAGAAAGTGGTTTTGGCACGTAAAACCCCCATAATTTTTTTTTATGAGTTTCTTTCTATGAAAACACTCACGCAAGACACAAATGTCTCAAGTGCATTGTAGTAGGGCCAAGTGGCACAAGATGTCACTTCCAGTTTTGCTGCTGTTGTCCACAGCTCTTGTAAACGGCAAAAAGTTTTTAGAAAAACTAAAATTCTCTCATTTCTCCGTGCCTACAGAAATCTGAGTGGCGCAAGTGAATTTTTGGCGAGTTGCGTTGGGGTTGACATTAACTCTGTGCCTGTTTGTCTTTTTCTGCCGCCCTTCAGGGCATGGATGTCGTGGATTCGAAGCCTCCTCCTGACACGAGCCGTTCTGCCACACCTTCGAAAACTGATGCAACTACCTCTACTAGTGTTACTCTGACGGATGCCGCACCAGCCTCTGCACGGAGGCCTCCAGTGGCACGAACGTCTCGCCGATCGTCATCATTACGGGAGCTTCGAACGAAAAAGCTAGAGTCGCGGTGCTCTGAGCTGGAAGACCAACTGAGGGCACGTGACCGTGAGCTCGGGCAGCTGAGGAGTATACCACACGGAGGTGCAAGCTTTCTTCTGAGAGGCTTGCCCAACGACGAAGTGCTAACGCGCTCTCTCGAAAGCCTGGGGACATTCCTCACCGCCAGCGTTGAAAAGTTGAGCAGGCTTAAAGAGCAGCTGCGGAAAGCCGCGGAAGAAGGAGCGACCGGCACTGAGAGCCTTCGGAACATCTGGGGAGAGCTGGAGACCCTTATCTCTGAGAACAGCCGGCGGGTCGAGGCGACAACACGAGCCCTGCGTCACTCTGCCACCTTGGAGGTGGAAGGAAAGCTGGCCCGCGCTGCGGAAGAAGCATGGGTGCTTCGACGCGAGCTGAAGAGATCGCAGGACGCGTTCGACGACCTCGAACTTCGTTGCCTTGCACTCAAGCGGGATGCCAAGAGCGCTGAGGAGCTGCATGCTTCCCAGCTAGCGCTGATGACTGCTCGCATCGATGACCTCACGGCGAAGCTTGCCCTATCGGAGAAGGCACAGCGCCAGCTGCGACAGAGACTGGCACGTGCCGATTCCAAGCAGGAGAAGCGGCGACTCTCGCTGAAGGGCAAGGAGGCTGCCGCTGCAGCAGCTGCAGCAGCGGCGAGCCCATCGAAAGAGCTCGAGGTCAAGCTGACGCACCTGGAGCACAAGCTTGCGCTTCTGGAGGAGGCGTTCCAGGGCCCCGTCAACGAGGCTGCATCCGACGCTTCTGCCCCGGATGACCTCAGCACCGACACACCGACAGGTCGAAGGTCATCCCTGGACAGCCTCTCAGGCGACCAGCAAAGCCTTCTGCTTCGTGTCCAGCTCATGGACCAGAGGCTCCAGTCTGCCTTGGATCAGCCAAAGCATCTGGCACGGCCTCGGATATGCCTTCAGACGGAAGCTCTAGACGGAGGTGGGGCCGGTGACGGATGGAGTAGCTTGTCTCTGGCAACAAGTGTCACAGACCTCCGGCTTCCAGAACACGGTGGCGAATCGCCTCCGGCGAGTTACCGTGACTGTCTAGATTCATTAGATGCAAGGCTTGATTCACTCCTGGAATGGCTGCACGAGGCGCTTATCTCACTTCGTGAAGCAGGTGTGATGGGTTCTTTTCCCAAGCATCTCGTAGACCGCATAGGTACCAGGGACACAACAATGGATGAAAGCAACAAGGACCGCTTGGTGAGGAACCTGGCACTCTTGCAACACATCGGCTCGAAGCTAACAATAGCAGCAGGCTTTGATGCGCACTTCTTTGGTAACTTAGCCACGCACCTCAGAGAGACGTCTCTCGTCCTCTTCGCTCTCGAGGAGAGGCTTGATCAAGTGGCATGCTCACACGACCTCAGGCTAGTCACCTCCGGAAATAACAAGTCATGGGACCCATTGGGAGAAGCCACAGGTCACTGCCAACTCACAGAACTCGAGAGCTCGCGAGGGACTGAAGGCGTCGCCGCCGAGGTCGAGGAGCTTTCGTCGCGCCTCAAGTCACTGGGCAGCGCGGCAGAGCGCTTCAACAAGAGCCGTCAGGTACTGGTCGTTCAGAGGCTCTCCGAGTGCCTCGACATCCATCCAACGTCGGACCTCGAGCCGGACGCCCTTCAGAACGTGGCGGAGCAGGAAGCTGTGCTGGGCGCAGTCATGGAGGCACTGTCGGCAGCGAGGGCCCACGTCAGCGACAGCCTTTGTCAGAGCCTTTGCTCAACCTCAGGGACCGTTTCAACATCGTCGGCAGACGCAGCGTCGCTGTTGAGGCAGCTAGAGGGCGCCATGAGGCAGGAATTTCTGAAGGTGCGCAGAGAACTGCGAGCTTCGTGCCTGGCCGAGCTGGAGAGCTACTGCTCGGCAAACCTTCCGCGTGACCTTCTCAACAGAGAGCTGGTTCCTGTAGTCCGCGACCTCGCCACCGCAAACTGCATCTCGGCGGTCCTGAGGGCTTATGTATCTCACGTTGAGGAGGCTGTTCGGCAGTGCACGAGGGCTCTGCGTCAAGACGAGCAGGCAGCGGCTTCTCCGTCAGCAGATGACGCAACGGAGAAGTCGTTGCAGGAGCTGTGCAACAGGGCTGCAGCCGTGGCAGAAGGTGCGCCGTCTCTGCTGCGTTCCTGGCTGACACAGTGCCTCGCGGAGGAGGAGCTGTACGAGCTGGGCGCAGGCGTGGCCTGCGTGAATTCGACCACGGACGTTACGGACGCACTGGAGCGGCTGAGCCTGAGGCTACGCGAAGAGCGGGAGGGCCACAGGCAGCGGGTACTGGCACTTCAAGACCGTCTGGATGCTACGCAGCGGGACTGTGAACGCCTCCTCAAGGTTGGTAGTATATTGTCATCAACCTATTTTTATGTCCACTGCAGGACAAAGGCCTCGCCCGGCGATCTCCAATTACCCCTGTCTTGCACTAGTTGGTTCCAAATTCTGCCTGCGTGTGTGCTTCAACCCATTTTAAGGGGAGATGCTGTTCGAAAAAAAAAAAAAGTTTGAGAGGTTTGAAAATTAAGCTAATCAGAGAGTTCTTCGAGCAGATTTTGAATATGTCGTTAGGTTTTGTCTAGGAGCTGCATTTATTGAGGTTTGTCCTACACAATGGCGAAATGTAGTAATCTTTGCAGACACTTTCTTGTGTATCAAATTTTCACACAAAAAAAAATAATGCTTTAGCTTATTTAGCTCTCTGTAGACTGGGAAGTCCCTCTTGGTCGTGCGGCACGCGATTAGAGAAGTCTGTTTGCGAGCAGCTGCTTGTAATTCAACCATTTGACCATATGCGTCCACAGAACTTCCCATTTATTGTCTTGGTATTCCTTCGCAGTGGCAGTGAAAGTTTGTTTTATTGAAATAAGCGCGCCGAAAGTGATCACCCGAGATTGCGTCCCAATCCTTGGCGCACAGCAGCGTCTTGTGCCGCAACGATTCGTGCAATGCTTTGCATTACATAGATTTAGACTTCAGTTGAATCTGCCAAATGTCTTAGTGATTTTTTTATCCTTTTCCCGATTAGTACTACGTCTTTTCTTTCATTTTATTCTTGTGTTTTCGTTCTTTCAAATGTATGAACGACGTTCCACACTCAGTGCTGGGTATAAAACACTGTGAAAAGACGGTGAAAGAAGTGAACCCGCTACATGACGACATGCTGATGCCTTAAGCCAACATCCTGCCATGTACCTTCACACTCAATTTATTAATATACAATACACATAATATTTAAACTGACAGCACAGGTGAGATCGAAAGTTCTTCAAGGCTCTTGTGAGACATAATGTATTATTATCATCAGCACTTTTGCTTTGGATGAATGCACGATCGTGGAATGCACAACAGTGGACACAGTTCCCTGAAGGGGATAATGATACATTGGGCTTTGTGAAGTTAAATAAATGTGATAAAACTACTAAATAAAGACGTTTATAAGCTCCCTCCCTTTCTTTCTGCAGGCCGGTTGCGCCACCTGTCGAGGCCTCCGGGAGCAGACAAAGGCGTTGGCACAGCGGGCAACCGAGCTGGAACGTGCTGCTCGAGACGGAACCCTGTGTGAGCGCTGCCCAGCGCAGCAGGAGCAGCTGAGGCACCTCGCCAAGGAGCATTCCCGCGAGCTCGCTGAACACGAGGCCTCGGCTCAAGAGGAGTTCCAGGGGCGCATTCGCTGTCAGGTGGGCTTGTCCTGCAGGCTCGGCTTGTATTGTCTCAATCCAACATGCAAGTTTGTTTTGCTGTCACGAACGATGCGGTGTACCTCATTTAAATTAACTCTCTGAATCCGAATTTCGTGATAAGCTGTACAGTTTGGAAATTTCTTATGAATGTAGTTTGAGAATTATTTACGAAAGTAATTCCTCTGAAGGGTGTAGTTCACTACGGTCAATATAAACTTGTAAGGAGAATGGTCAGGGGTGCTAATTGGTACTGGTTCAAAATTAACAGCAAAAAAAAAAAAATAGACTGATTGAGAAAGATTAAAAAGATAAGACTTTCAGGGTCTTATTAGGTAATCAATTATGGCTGTGCGTAGTAAGCGACAGTACACACACACGCACATGCACACACACACGCACACAAGGAAGAGACAAGCACTGTCTGACAATTGAAACTACATTGGCAACAAAGTGCAACACATATAGTACGAACAACCGTAAAAAAAAAGGCCAGTGCTTGTCAGACAGTGCTTGTTTCATTTTTCAATTCCCCTGTCGTCGTTCACTGCACGCTGCAACCGTGGATAAGATTGCAAATCTCCAAATTCGCCGTGCTTGTAGAATTGCCCGTAATGCTTCCCGTAAAAAGAATTTGCCTCGCTGTATTACAGTCACATTTCAGTCGTTCTTGATTGCTTTTACCAGGACATGCTGTATACGTGTGGATACGGTACCCAACATCCTTCTAAACAAGACTGACGTGTTCAGACTTAAAGTGTGATATCAACTGTGGCCCAACACAAGAGTGCTCAGCCGGAAGCCAACGTTTTGACATGTATCAAGCCAAGGACAGAGACAATTTGTCAAAACGGCTTCGGGCTGAGGCATTTCTGTTGTTTGCCCGCGGTTGATGTCCTTCTAGAACGGCCAAGCGGGCTCGTTCGGTAACTTCCAATTTGCGACTTATCTGGTGACTGGTCTGCACAGTTTAAACGGACAGTGTTTGGCATTCATAGGCCAAATGGTTCCACTGTTCATGCTCACTTTTGAATTGCTGTGTTTGAAATTACAGACTCCCTGCTGATCCAGTACATACGTGGATTCGCGTATGCGTGGAGATGTTCGTATGCTTCTACGTGTTCTTATGTGCATCTGTGTGTGTTATCTGCATGCATTGCAGGAAGCCAACCACCAGAGAGAAGTCCAGCGGCTAGAGGCTGAGCTGCAGGCAGCAAAGAGCCAGCTGCAGCGTCTTCAGGTGAGCAGAGGGACTTCAAATCGCTTTAGGTTTACAGGGGCACTACAGAGAAATGCTGAATCAGTCTAGAGCGGCAAAGTATTCTTTCATATTTCTGTTTTCATAAATTTCACAGTAACAAAATCACATGTTATGATGAAATCATAACGATACTTGGCAGCACATCAGCGCGGCTCTGTGCTGAACACTTGCTGTTGCTCTATAGAGGCTTTTCAGTTTGTGGGTGGAAAGTAAATACTTTGCTCTCTTGCATTTTTTGTTCTGTATTATTTTGTTTGCTTCATGCGAAAGACCATCTGTGAAGACGGTTCGTTGGTGTTAAACTTTCCGTATTGGCACATTTAAAAGGATGCAGACATATCCCGGCTGCATGTTTCAACTGCCGGGTACTTGTGACTGCCTCATGTAGCAGGAACGGCTGTTTTTCGCTTGTGTAGGCTTTAACAATAGTTGGTTAGTCATACAGTTGATTTACGTTAGTTCGACCCTGACGAGACCGACAAAATTGATCGAATTATCAGGCGGGTCGAATTAACAAATATGTAGAAAAAAAATGCCAAAGCACACTGCTGATTCATTTGGCAGTACTTGCCCGATTCTAACACGCCCCAGAACCAAACGCGCGCCCACATTCCATGTGTCCAGAGTAGTAAATTAACGTAGAAATGACATTAAAGCTCCTAAACAAAGTAGAAATCTAACGCGCACCTGAGTTTTTTAGCATTTTATCAAGAAACATTCTTGCACAATGGCGGCCGGTTTCCTAAAGTCAGCTTCGCCACCTAATTTTTCTAAAGTCAGCTTCGCCTCGATACATTCTTGTCACGCGGCAAAGCATGCGGACGTTGCAAAAGTGGGTTTGGTTTCCTGGCCGACTGGATTGCGTAGGCAATTTTCGGCCCAATTTCCTAAAAATATGAATGTGCGCATTATAATCGGGAAAATACAGTAATCGAACATTCTGAGCTACAGTTATTGCTTGAAAAACTTCCTGGGGCAGGCCGAAAATACACGTTTTCAACGAGAGATGCCGAGGGCTCAATGCATCCACTGTCCCCCAAGCTCAGCGGAGGCGGACGCTACCATTGAAGGGATCCCAATTGGGCTCGCCATAGGTGTCATGCGCGTACATGCTGATAGGTCAAGTTCGAATTGTCCTACGAAGGCCAATTTTAACATCGAAATAACTAAAGTTTGGGCCTATTGAAATGGGTGGGCACTGGCCGGGACCGAAATAACCGAAAAAGTCAAGTTAACCGGAGTCGAATTAACGGAAGTCTACTGTACTGCAGCACCACTTACAATGCAAGTATTTGTGACTCTGGCGACTTACATTATGTGCATTTGATTTTGAATAACCTTTGAGCCCTTGACTTGCTTCCAGGAGGAGCAAGAGGAGCGGATCGGCAGCCTGCGAGAACTGTACCAGCAGAAGCTGTCCCAGGGTTTCGAGGCTGTCGATGCCGAGGCCGTGCGGCAGCGGTGTCGGCCGGAGATGGAGCAGCTCAAGGTATTTCCATAAGTTACTTTTGTACGGTTATCCGCAAACATTTACGGGACGCGGGTTCCACGACAAACGTGGATGTCTGCTCTGTTAAGGCATGATGGTTCTTATTTATTGGATCACTGTGTAGATCACAAAAAAATGAAACTTCTTGTTAATTTGAGGCCCTGTGTGCAGGCTTTATGGAAATTCAGATTTTAAAAAAAATTCTGTGTCCCATAAACTTTGTGACTGACTGACTGTATCATCTGATGGGGGCCCATGATGTCCGAGTGCCATTTTCAGACATTGCTGAACCCGGTGGCTTCGCCAGAAATTTTTTAATGCGAAAGCGTTATATGTCCCACGAGGCAGAAAATCTGGCGTGAGCAAGCAACGTTGGAGAAATATGGCCGAAGTCCCAAAGAGTAAAAAACACGCTAAAACATGTTCGGATTGACATCAAATTTCTCAAGTAGGCTATGTAAACAAAGTAAGTTAATGGCTTTGAAAATAAAATTGCCTGGGGGGGTACCAAACCGGGCCTCCTGGGTGCGAAAGGAGCACACCTCCCCGATGCCACGGCGGCTCCATGGTTCTGGCTGACTAAAGGTGTGCCTAGTACGTGCAACATTGCACACGTCACGTCACAGCCATCTGGCTGCGACGTTAGCATGGATTAAGGTTGGTACAAATTAGAGCAAGGTGTATTAAGATGAATTAGAGTGGATTAAGGTTAGTACAAATTAGAGCAAGGTGGATTAAAATGGATTAGGGTTGTTACAAATTGGAACAAGGTTGATTAAAGTGGATTAGGGTTGGTACAAGTTGGAACAAGGTGGATTAAGGCGATTAAAGTGGATTAAGGTTGGTATGAATTAGAGCAAGGTGGATTAATGTAGAGTTGTGGAGGACACGTGACAATGTACGACGTCACGTGTCACGGACATAACTAATTAATTAGAGAAATCATAATGCTTTTGCATTCAAATCACATAAGGATAATTAAGTGACAATTTTTTTTTCCAGAGGGGGGAGGCACGGCAGGTGCTTAGTGTGCCACTCCCTTGCTTTGCCCCTGGTTGTTACTCTCTGTTTGAGAAAATAAATATGATGATGACAACAATCATTATGATCGCTAGTCATGCCGTAGCCTTATGTGGAAACAAAAGAACAGCGAGAGTTCCTTCCATCTTTTCCTCTGTTAGTTTATTTATTATTTATTTTCACAATACTGCGGACATCTGTCCAAGCAGGAGGGGGCTACATGAGCAAATACAAAAAAAGCAAACATAGAAATATATACAAGTGATACAGTCAACAAGATACATCAAGTGGGTGGTTGTAACCAGTGGGAATTTCCAGGTAGGTCATTCCAATCATTGATTGTTTTCAGAAAAAATGAGTTTTCGAAAAGGTTTGCTCGTGCAAAGATCGGTTTTACATACTGGCTGCATTTGTGGCGGGAAATTCGAGATGTGTCCTTAATAATATAGCCACGCGATTGTATTCCTAGTTTCCTGTAATAAAGTAGTAAAATAAATCTATGAACTTGCGCATTATTCGCTTGTGTAGTACATGCCACAGCTCCCTGCATCAGCCACATGCGATGTCCACCTCCAAGCGGTGGACAGTGCTACAATAGCTTTGCACGCCAACCTGCGGAGCTCCTATTCAGCAAGTGTTGATGCTCCTGGGCTGTGTCCAGCACATGTAATTTAAAACTTTTATGTAATCTTAATTTGTTTATTGAACCTGATTATACCCTTTACCGCGTACTTGCCTGTACAGCAGGGACCAGTATGAGAGGAAACACCCAATGTGGGATCCGAGACTTCAAACAGTCATATTTTTTGCACTGAAGTGAGAAACGTTCGAAAGAGCATGTTCTAAAATACAAGCTACTTGGGAAGTGTCTGTGAGCAAGGTTCAATGTCTCGTTTTTTGCAGTAAATGACAGCTGAGCACTAATTAGGCTAGTTGTTCCCTTTCGTATCTGTACACCCGTGTTCCCTTTTGTACCTGAAACTCTAAGCACGAGGTCGCGGGATCGAATCCCGGCCATGGCGACCGCATATCGATGGGGGCAAAATGCGAAAACACTCATGTACTTAGATTTAGGTGCACGTTAAGGAACCCCAGGTGGTCCAGATTTCCGGACTCCTCCCCCACTATGGTGTACCTCATAATCAGGAAGTGGTTTTGGCATGTCATCATCATCGTCATCATCAGCCTGGTTACGCCCACTGCAAGGCAAAGGCCTCTCCCACACTTCTCCAATTACCCCGGTCGTGTACTAATTGTGGCCATGTCTTCCCTGCAAACTTCTTAATCTCATCCGCCCACCTAACTTTCTGCCGCCCCCTGCTAAGCTTCCCATCCCTTGGAATCCAGTCCGTAACCCTTAATGACCATCTGTTATCTTCCCTCCTCATTACATGTCCTGCCCATTTCTTTTTCTTGATTTCAACTAAGGTGTCATTAACTCGCGTTTGTTCCCTCACCAGATCTGCTCTTTTCTTATCCCTTAACCTTACACCTATCATTCTTCTTTCCATAGCTCGTTGCATCGTCCTCAACTTAAGTAGAGCCCTTTTCGTAAGCCTGGCATGTAAAACCCCGTAATTAAATTTTTTTGTAGTACCTGAAGGTGCGTGTATTCCGGAACGTGCCACGTACTTCCTTGAACGTCTCTTGTTGAGTTCATTGATTACTGTGCAGTGGTGTCGCATTCATCACATGGGTTGAATCTGTTTGCTTGATATTTCCACTACCAACTTCTGGCACCCTTTGGCCACATTTGACTCTCATGGCAGCATGCACCACATGATGTGAGCATTGTCACCACCGTCTGCCGAGTGGTTGGTTCAGGGCCGCACTTACTGAATGTAAGCAGCGCCTGGCCGATTTTGCATCATATCAACAATGATGCAAGCTGCCAGCGTGTCTTTGCACTGGGGCCCCCGATCAGTCACTGACCTGTGTTAAGCGAAGCATTTTCTCTCACTCTCGTGGTCTCCCGCTCGTGCAGCGCCTTTGTGAGAAGGGCTTGGCAGCATTGGAGGCCTCGCACGGGCGTCTCGTGGCCCAGCTCCAGGAGCGGCACCAGACCGAGATCGAACGGCTGCGTGCCGAGCGAGACCGTGCGCTGGCTGAAGAGACCAAGGCGACTCTGGCCGGTGAGTCTCTGCACACTGGTTTAGCTGAATCGGCCGAGAGGAAGTGAAATGGTACTTCGCAAACAGAAGCTCAACGAGAGCTCATTGTTTGTGTTCCCGTCATAGCCCTCGCCACCCTCTAAACGTTTGTTGCGAAGGTGAGAATGACACCGTGCGCTCTGGATTGGAGTGCGGTGGTCTGAATGAACCACGCAAATGCTTCACAGGCGCGCAGCCAGATGTGAAGTGCACCTAGAGTGCCTTCTGGAACGCTTGAAGCAAACCATTCGAGTGCAACATAGGGACACAGTAGTGGCTTGGAAAGGATTCACACTTTTCCACTGCTTTGATTGGCACTTTGATTTCCACTGATTTGATTGATTTGGTGTTTGAGTGTGTAAATGTTTTCGGTTTAATGCTAGTGTCAGTGTTTTTTGGCATTTCCCAACCCGTTTAGTACTAGCATTATTGCTTGGAAGATGTGCCGCTGAAACTTGTCCATGCCCTTGTTTTGTGTCCTCTGTTGCAGCTCTCAACGCAATGCAGAGAGCTCATCAAGAGGAGCTACACAGGGAGATCTCCAACTTCAAGGAGGACTACGCGCAGCAGATGCGCCACGGCCGCGACACCGAATGCCTCCAGAGGGAGCACCAGTGCGTCACTTCAGCCTTCTGCCTTTGTTGCCTTTTTTCGAATTGACTATCGAATTGAATCAAGAAAAGAAAAGTTGAATGTCACGTGGAGTATCAGAAAATTTCTCACAAAATTGAATGCTTACATATTTTGTGCGAGAAAAGAGGGTTCTGCAAATGCTCGGGAGTCTCCTACAATTGCATAAGAAGAATGTGACAAGCTACCAGTAACTGGGGGCACAGAAATCAAGATATACAGTGCCGTCTGCTACTGTTAGAGAGAACTTCAAATTAGTATTTCTAGCGCTGATTACAGCTCACTTCTAGTGTATGAAGGACTGCAAAGTATTTCTTTATCAATAGAATGTCTGTTGAATAGAATCGAGTGTTTTTTCATTTTTTTTCATCTGATGCTAAAGGATTAGTGACGTTATATGTGTTGTACTAAATACCAATGGGGTTCTAAGTTTTAATAGAAAAGCTGTATTTTATGGCAATCTTTTGTTGCATTGAAAGTTTTGCTTGACAGTTTTCCTCGAGAATACAGAAGGGCTTTCCCATCTTTACATAAAGCAGGTGGGTTATTGCAAAACCAATCGGAACAACAGATGAAAGCATGCACTGCACATCACGTGACTCGATCACTGTTCCGCACCTAGCCATCGTTTGCACCGTGCACATTGACAGCAGTCGCTCGCCACAGTAAAGAGCAGGCGCGTTTTCATTGTTAGGTTCGATGTGATCTGCCATCTGTTAAAGATTCTGAAATGGGGAGGGTCATGGCAAGTTTGAACAACCTCCCCCCCACCCCCGCTTCCCCACCTCCCCCACCCGCGGTCTGCAATAACGTATGCGGCTGGGCCAGGCCGGGCAGTCAGCGCACTAATCGCATGAAACTTTCGCACCCACTGTATAAATTCAAACATTATCTTGCGATGGGCTGCTCAAAGCTACAAATAGATATGGATGTACATCTACGAATGGCGTCGGGAACGAAAGGCTGCTGTATGGTGTGTCACAAAGATGGTGGCCGTGAGCAACTTTGTTGCTATCCCACACACCCGCTTTTATTTGTGAGGCGGGTTGTTGACTTTGCAAGTATCGTGTGGCTGCTGCGAATAAAACTGCATCGATTCAGCACCAAACCATAACTTTAGTTTACAAAGCCCAATGAAGCAGCACCGATTAGGCCTAATGGCCTAGGCAGCATAGCCGTGACGAAAATTTGCTGCTGGCCAATGTGGTAATAGGTCTCAAGCCGTCACAGAATTCTTGCCACTGATACGTTCATACAGGTGGCTCATCAGTAATCTGTGAGATTGACGGCTGTTGAAGCGGCATGAAGTTCGTCACCACGTATCCAATACGATCTGCGTGCCTTCCGGTGGCAAATTGGCCCTATCTTCGCACTTTTCAAAATACATGGTGCATTTGTTAGCGTCCCTCTGTCCACATTGCATTATTGTTTTGATCAGTCTTATCGACCTGGACGAACTTTGTGCTGACAAAGCCAGCCAGCCCTGGCCAGAAGCGGGCAGAAGCGAAGCGCTCGCAGAGACAGAGCACGCTACCGTATCAGCCAAGACGGTCTATCTGCCGCAGTGAGCCCAGCGTTCTTCTTGCGCCAAAAACGACGAAGCAAGGGACCTCTTCGTGCGGCATTGAGCATGAGAGGCTTTACGGCGCACGTGACAGGTGGCACTGCGTGGGTCTCTACACCGAACATTTGTTAAAATCAAATATTAAATGTTCTATTCACGAATCAAATTATTCGAATGTTCACTATTCGATTCAATTCGGTGACATTTGAGTATTTGCACACCCCTACTTTTTACTGTATACGTGGCAAGTACCTTTTCATTAATGATTGCAGAGATGTGCCGGAAAAACAGTTTGTCTACATCTCAGGAAATGTTTGTAGTCATTTGTAGCACCGCTACGGTGACGCAGTGCAACAATGTCGGTATGACTTAACACAATGGAGACAGATGGCGCCACTGTTTCATTGCAGCGAAATTGTAATTTTTGGAGTGTTTGTATTGTCTGTGGCAGTGGGCACTTCTGGTTTACTGGGGATAAAAACGAAAGTAATGACTGCAAACCTGATACGGTAGACTTCCGCTGACTCAACTCTGGTTATTTCAATGCTGACCAAAGGTCCCGGCAGGCAACTATGCATTTCTATGGGCTCAAAGTTTCGACATTTCAATCCTAAAATTCTTGTTCACTGGATAATTTGAACTTGATCAGTCAACAAGCTCACGCTTGACCACTACGGTGACCCCAATAGCGACCCCTTTAGCGGCAGTGTGTCATGGCGGAGCTTAAGGGACGGCGAACACATGCCATCTCCTGTCGAAAATGTCTATTTTCGGCCTGTCCTAGAAAGACTTTCAGGCAATAACCGGATCTCGCAATGTCTGATTACAGTATTTACCCTATTCTAACTTGCATTCTTTCTTTTCTTTTATCAAGATAATTGAGGCAAAATTTGCCTGCAATCGGATATGAAACCAAAACCGTTTTCGTGGCATTTGTGTGCTTTACCGCATAACAGGAATGTACTTTGCTGAAGCTGACTAAGATATCTGGCGAAGCTGACTTTAGGAAACTGGTAGCCAATGTGCAACACATTTTAGATCCTTGCCCATTTTTCTTGCTAAAAATTGGCTGCACGTCAGATTTTTACGTTGTTTGGGAACGTAATGTCATTTCTGTGTTAGTTTTCTACTTTGGACATGTAGAAAATGGGCATGCTTTTAGTTCGGGGCCGTGTTAGACTTGGACAGTTGCTGCCAAGTGAATCGGCAGTGTGTTTTGTAGTTTTTAAAAAGAAGTCTTAAAAGAGGTGCTTAAGAAAAGAAAAGGTCTGTATGCCATCATGCTATAATGGTGGACCCCTTACATAACTGCAAACGTAGCTTTCCCATTTTCTGCAAACAGCGTGTGCGAGCAGTTTGCTTGTCATATGACATCGACATTATAGACATGGCTCTCATGGTGAAACCATGTGCAAGAGACAAGCCCTAGCATGTACAGCTAGCACTTTGTTTGAACCACGGCCAGTGCTGCCATTAGTCGAGCAACATATAGTGCAGAGAAGCGCAATCGAAGAACAAGAAAAGAGGGGTCTATCCAATCGTAACTGGTAGGCAAATACTACGGAGCAAGAAACATTTAGGAGTGGGAACTCCGCTGTTTGCGGCGACCAGAAAAAGTCACAAGCTCGCGGAGCCGTTATCGTGCTGGCGGCGCCTGGTGGCCTGGAAAGAAATTACCGCCGTTGAGAGCACGCCGGAGCGGCCTGCCCGGGCGCTGCATTTTTAATTTTTTTTTCGCTGCAGCTTCTCCGACGCACCGCATGGCGCCGCCACTGTATATGGCCCCGTCGGCGCATACAACAATTGTGACCTTATCTGGTCGCCCGCGCTCGCTCGCGCTGACGGGAGTTTCCCCTCCTAAATGTGTTACTCCGTGGCAAATACTAAACAGGCGTAACCTTCCCCGTGGATTGTGCATTTAGAAGTTGAAATTAACCTGTCAACCTTCTTGCTGTAATCACAGGGAGGAGCGGGAGCACATTAAGCAGGAGATCCTGTCCCTGTCGGAGAAGTATTCGCTCAAGTGCCTCGAGAAGGCATCTCTCGAGGAGCGGCTGCAGCGAGCCGGTCAGCAGCTGCAGGAGGCCAACTACCAGGTGAGGGCCCGCCCTTCTCTTCAAGGGTGCAGATAAATGGTGCGCACATCGGTGTGGACTAGTAGCCGATTCATGCAATGATGTAGGGTGCATACAACGAAGAAGGAAACAGACAGGGCTCGCACTGTTGCATTAGTATTTCTTAAACGCACGTGCACCTTCAGGATAGCTTTCCTGGAGAAGGTGAAGTCATCGGTTGATGAAGAGTAGCGTGTTGCTGTAGTTGTGCTTATGACTTTGAGGTTCTTGAAGGTTCGTCAGCAGGAGGGGAAGGGACTGTGGATGTTTGAAAGGCAACACTCCAGAGGGACCTGACTGAGGAGACATTGCGTCTTTTTCACAGCAATGTTCCGTTATTGTGCTGTATTGCTAACCATAATGTAAGCTTTCTTTAATTACCTGTTTAAATCGAGCTCTGTATGGTCAATCGTTCAGCCGCTGTCTGTCCTGTCTGCGTTCTAAAAAAAATTTTCCTACTAGTAGCGTTGCTGTTGCAGACAGAGAAGACAGAAACAGGAAATGACAGGAACAGGAAAAGTAGAATACCCCTTAATAGGTGACAACACTCCTGCTCTCCTGCTGGTAAACCTGGCACAATCTCCAAAACTGTGTAAATTCCAAAATCTTCCCAAACCTGCCTAAAGTCTTGAAAGCTGAAAATGCATCCTAGTTGTCTTTATCTTGTTTGTATATTTCATTTGTCCGCAGTATGTTGTGCATATGTATGCACCAGCTGTGCTGTTGTGTGTAAGCCCTGTTATGACGAGAGAAGCCATGCCAACCACATTTTCATGGTCACCTAAACTGCAAATGTAGGAGTGTGTTGCTTATAGTTTGGCTTTCGTTAATAGCCATCATAATTAGCTGGTGAAGCAGCGCGCTGACACGGACACGGCGAAGACACACAAGAATACACGACACTCGCTGGGCCAAAATTTACACACTCACAGCGAGTGTCGTGTATTCTTGTGTGTCTTCGCCGTGTCCGTGACGTTGCGCTGCTTCACCGACAAGGTATGATGATTAATCACCAACTAGCCCAACTTTGCACATTGCCGAACTTCTTTTTGTTAATAGCATTGTGTGCACTTGGTTTCTCTTTGCTGTCACAGTAAAATAACCCAAGGATCATTAGCAATCATCGGTGCATCAGGGTTCTCTTGGCTGTAATTTATTGGCTGCAAAGATAGTAGTGCCAGAACAGCTTTTCTGCATGCAAGACACGAAGCTTTATTCGGAAGTGACGCTTGTGTACAATGCCGAGAGATTAGGGTGACCTCTGAATGACCTGTGTAGCCAAGAATGTGGAGCAGCCATATGAAGCCCGCAAACGATGAAAGTCGAGAAAAGCATGGCGGTAATTAACCGTGTTTCTCAATTGAAATGTAGAATTAATAAAGAGAAATGAAAATGGAAGCAAAAGACAACTTGCCGCTGGAAGAAGTTGGTTCGTGATCCCTGGCTACGCTTTCCTCCTGACAGGTGCTGGACTTACTGGCCAGGAACAAGCAGCTGGCATCGCACTTGGGTCTTCAGATCCTTCAGCGGGAGCAGGCCGTTCCTTCGGACAACTCGCCCGAGGCCCTCGAGGTAACGTTGCACGACTGCCTGTGGTGAATTGCGTCGACTTCCTGTGTCCCATGTGCTCTCTGTGCATTTTGCTCCTTGTTTATTTGACCTTTTTTGCACATTTTTGCACGCTGCTACTTATACGTTATTATTGTGAATTTCAAGACGAAAAAATTTGTGTGGAAGCCAAGAGACGAGAAAGAGTTACATTGCTGAGCACTTTCCGTCTTCCCTGTGTAACTCGGTTGTGGTTTCCCTGTGTTCCCTGGTTTCCCTGTGGCCTTCCCTGTGTAACTCGGCTCGCTGTTGTGTTTTTTTCATGCAGAAGTTGCTGCAGCTGCGTGACAGCCAACTTGTGCAGCAGCGTGAGGAGAACGCGCAGATACTGCACTCCCTGCAGCTGGCCAAGACGGTTAGTCTGACTTTCGTCCTTGGCTTACTTTCTTTTCGAACAGATTCGCTATGAGTCTTAAGCTACGCCTCTTAGCAACGAGTCTCGAATTGTTGCTTCATGATTGTCACTACGTACGCGCTCTTTGCTTATGCGTCCATTTTCTTCAACATACTGTCTGTCAAAAGTATGCAGGCTATGTTGCCTGCAACCGTCAGGCTGACTAAAGGATGTTTAGAGAGTTCCTGTGGTATGCCATAAGTTCCAGTGCCCCGGGCTATGAAAACAACAAAATTTAGTGCACGCTATCAAGAGGTCTGCAGTGTTACGATTGCTGCGGGCATAGCACCACAAAGCTGAGCGACATATGCGCTAAATGTGCGGAGCAACTGATATACTTCTCACGAATACCGTACCTTTTTTATGTCCGTCCTAAGCTCCCTGTATGTCTTCTTGTCTTTCTACGGTTGATGGCCCACTCCTATAGTAGCCATTTCCATAGGGATTCAGTATGTACAAATGGTAGCTAAGAGAAAGATCAAATACCATATTTTCTCACATATAATGGTCGCACGTTTTCTCCTGAAAAATTTGCGCAAGGTTGGGGGGTGCGTTCATTATGTGGGGTAAAATTTTGAGTGATATTTTTTTCTGCAGCGACCTCTAAAAAGTAGGAGACACATGGTACGATGCAGCGTCTGATACAGTGTCCAATGCGCCAGAACAGCAGCCAGATCTTCTAAGGAATTTTGTCATGCTGTAGCGCCTGATTTAATGCCTGGAATGCGCAGGCATCCGATTCAGTGCTGCGGCACTCCAAAATGACTCAGTTCTGGCGCGTTGAACACTGTATTAGACGCTGAATCGTACCATGTCTCCTACTTCAATCGCACGCTGGGCATCCGATCCAGAACTACAGCATGGCGGAATGCCTCGTTTCTGGCATACAGACGCTGTAGCGGATGCTGAATCGTACCATGTGTCTCCTAGTTCACGGCAGCGAGTTCAGGGTGCGATCATTATGCGAGAAAAAGAAACTCGCTTTTTGATTGGAAAACTGGAGGTGTATTCATTATGGAAGTGCATTGGTTATGCAAGTAAGTAGGATACAATGTGACAAAGTAGTGTAGGGCTAGTTGGTTGTTGTGCATGCTGAAAGAAGGAATCAAATTGCATCAATCGAATGCAGTTGCATCAGTGTTGCTTCTGTGTTAATTTTGTCAAAAGTACTTAAATTCTTTTCATCAGGAAACTGAAGTTTCATCGCAGTTCCTCTTGCATCTTTGTCTTGTTTTTGCATTAAATTGCATTTTCTTCCTTATGCTTACTCCATGCCTTGTTCATTCAATATACTGTACGTGTAATGCGTTTGTAGTATTGTTGGTATGTTGTATCCTTGTTGATATCGATACATTGTATCAGTCTATCGCAGCAGAGTCCAGCTATCACTGTGTTGTTGTCGAAGTCAGCTACCAGTATTATTGTAGAGCCCAGCTGTTGCTGTGTTGTTATCGAGGGGTCAGCTATTGATGTATTGCGTAGATCCTGGCTATCGTGTCACTACATGTCAGCTATCACAGTATAATTTTAGAGCACAGCTGTCGCTGTGTTGTTATCAAGATCAGCTATTGCTGTACCATTGTGAATCCAGCTGTTGCTGTACAAAAAAAGAAAATGAGAGAGAGCCAAGCGAGCTGCTGTCACAGAACGATGCTTGCCTGTCTGATCTCGTTTTTCATCGCCTCGTCCCTTGCGCAGAAGATAAACCAGCTCAACAGCCAGTGCCAGCAGCTGAGCAGCAGCCTGCGTGCAGAGCGCAGTGCCCATCAGGCCGAGGCACAGCGTCTGCAGGCGCGACTCGAGGGCCTGGTCGCCCCCTCTGGTGCGTACTGTATTTTCACACATACAACTTACATCCAGCGTATTTAGTACAGCATCTTGACACATACTACCTGCAGCAGCTGTCGTTCTTACTGTACCTTCTGCACATTCCACATTTACTCCACTTAGTGCATCCACTGCCTTTACTGCATCTTCACACATGCTAGCTTCATCCGCCTCAGTGGCTATTACGCTCTGCCAAGCACTAGGTCGTGGGTTCAATTCCTGGCCTCGTTGGCCACTTTGCTGATGGGGCACAATGCAGATATACTCATGTTCCACGATGCAGGTGCACATTAAAGAACTCAAGGCACCTAAAGGGACACTAAAGGCAAATATTAAGTCGAGCTAAAGTGATCGATTGGTGCTTTAGAACGTCTAAGGCATCAATAAAATCGCGAGCAGAGCTTCAGTAATTGTGAAATTGAAGTAAATGCAGGACACGATTAGAGACTCCCCCGGAATATTCAAGCACTGGCCCGATGACGAAGGCACTCCTCGTAGTTCTGTCACTGGTATTTAACCACTCATGATAAAAAGACCACTGACTTGCAATATAAGATGGAAGAAAACGCTAATTGTCAAGTTCTATTTGATGTTTAGAAAAAAGAAGTTGTTGACGTTACCCTTGACAACAATGCGGGTGATTGAAAGGGTTCGTTTTCTCCACTCTGTGCCATCCATGCTTTTGTGTTTCAGTAGTTTTGTTATCGCGTAGTCCTGCGCTGGTTTCGCTTGCCCGCGAAACACACACATACTGCAAGTAGTAGAGAATGCCACATCCACGTGACGTCGCGGGATTCCCGAACAGCCCAAGCCGCTTGACCAAGAGTAGCTGCAGCAGCGAATCCAACACTCTGTCTTGGCTAGATTTCTCCATGGCCACGTGTTAGTGTTTTGCGCAGAAAACCGTAGCGCCGTCTGTTCGACGGTGTTTTACTCGCAAACAACAGTAAAGGCCGGCGATGGTGTGTGGACGTCACCACCGGTGGGTGCGCTAATTGCGCTAATTGCATGCGGACCCTTCAAATGCAATTTTCTCTTAAAGTCTTTCTCTTGGCATGTAACAAGCACTGCGAGGTTTCCGGAATGGTACTTTAACAGTCCACGATGACTTAGTACTTGCCTTTAGTGGCCCTTTAAAGTGCACCCAGAGTCCTCCACTACAGCATCTCTCATAGCTTGTTTGTTTTGCTTTGTTAAACGCCATAACTAGAATACCACCTACTTCTACACAATTAAAAAAAAATGAGAAGGTGATCTTTAAATTCATTGTCCCATGTGCAGATGAGGGAGTGGCATCCCAGTCCATGTCCCAGCAGTGTCGGCCCGTGCCGGAGCGTCGTTCCTCCCTGGTGATCCGGAAGCAGTCCCAGGCTCCAATGGCCAAAGGCAAGTGCATCCCCGGAATGTGTGGCTACACCTTATTCCATCTAACTGATAAAAATCTGACAACCTACTGAAAGTTCTGTATGTCTTCCGCATGCAATAAAAACACCACACTCCTCGAGCTGTGTAACACCTTTGGCCCTTTAGAGTACTGAAATGAGAGAATCTAATAATTTTATGTATTTTCTGCATGCTTTCTATGCAATTTTCCATGGAATCTGGATGTCATATAGACTTTGTTTTAATTTCTGCCAGAATTGTATAGAAAACATATTGAAATATCAAACTGCATACAAAACGTTTCAGTAGGGCAGAGTCAGTATTCTGTAATAACGAGGCCTATTACTAAGAAAAAGTATCATGCGCACCCGATTCTAACACAGCCCCCGACTCTGTGGGATATGAAAATAACAAGCAGTCACCGCAAACATGCAACTGCTTTTTCTAGCAAGAAAAACAGCACCGTGCTTCTGATTTTCACTATCGGAGAAAAACTAAACGTTTCTTTCACAGAACAAAAGTTTATTCACTCTGAATGTCAATCACTGCCTCCATCAGACAGCCCCTGGTCAATGTCGATAAACCACTGGATGTTGTCTTTTGCCATCCATTGGGTTTGGTAATCCGCATTTCTTGAGGAACTCTGCGATCGTCACAAATGTGATGGGTGGCTCATGCCTTGACTAACCTCGTTGCCACTTCGTCCTGCAGCACATTCGATGGTCTAGATGGGTGTCTTCATGGCAGAAAATTTTTTAAATTTCGAACATCTCGCAGCGCACTGCTCAACATTCAGACTCTGCCTGCATGACCGCTTAAAATTTGGCCTCAGAAACGAGCAAAAAATAGCACTGTTCTGGTTTTAATACATCATCAGCATGGTCGTCAGCCGTGTCACTGACTCCTCCTTGAAATCGAACCTAGCAACGCCTAGTCGATCCTGTCGTCGCCAAACGCATCCAAACTGCAGGACAAGCCAAGTCAAGCTGCTATGTGTCTACTTGACTTGTCCTTGGCTGTACTTGGCTAAGTGTCTACTTGGCTGCTATTGGCTACTTTTGCTGTTTGCTGTTTTCACTTGCGTGTCGAATAGCGACACATTCCTGAGCAACTTCTTCAGCCAGTTTCAAGTGGCACCAACTCCACCCTGGATGTCGGTACCAACAAGGGCGGTGATTACTTGGGGGAAGCTCCAAAAAATGACTGTTGCAAGAAACCTGTGATCGTTTGGCTATTGCAACTCACTTCGGTTGTGTTGCCAGCGGATGAAGATTCGTTGCATGCATTGACTGTATTTTCGTCCGTCTGTAGCGGCCGCATGACATTGTTCAGATTATGAACCGGCCGGGTCGCAGGGGGGCATGCGTGCATGCAGCAGTGTGTTGACCAACTTGGGCCGTATTCTCGGGCGATCGCTTTCGAGGATACTAATGTCTAGATGCGTTGACAGGTGACATTGGTCCTGGCAC
This sequence comes from Dermacentor variabilis, assembly GCF_050947875.1. NCBI lineage: Eukaryota > Metazoa > Arthropoda > Arachnida > Ixodida > Ixodidae > Dermacentor > Dermacentor variabilis. The sequence goes on along the minus strand of NC_134575.1, from coordinate 28,109,704 downwards.
TGGATGGGCTTGGCCCTGTACCAAGAAAGCTGTTGCTCATAGATGCAGATGTGTTCGTCAATAGTCACACGAAATGTTTCGAAAATGAACGTACACCCCAAATGTGGGAATCCGAGAATACGACACACCCTTTTTGCCAAATCTGATAGTTCAGACTGCCGATTTGTACGACTTTCAGATGGTCCTTGTCAAGTCCGAATTAGCCTGCTGCCATGCATAGTGTCCTTGTTTTAATGTGTAACATACTTAACAGCTCGTTATCGTGATATTTAGCAACATAATCATGTAATATGTTTCCCGGGTATTATGTGTTTTTCTCGCAGTCCCATGGAAAGCGTATTAGAGGGGTTGGTCTTTTCCTTCCATGGTGCCCTTTTCTTGCGACGCTTTTTATTTCAAGTTTAAGAAACCTTATCAACTCACTCAGCAGTGACAATTATTAGTGCCCCTTATATGCGGCCAGTGTACAGGTTATTCACTACGTCATTCTTTGCCCACTTTCAGGTGACTCCCACAAGAGTTTCGGCCGTCCCGAAGCAATGACCATGACCAACACCCACAGCAGCTGAAGTGCTGAGACGAATTTCAGCAGCACCTGTTGGTCGTTGTGCCCTCTCCTTCTCTCTCTCCCCAATCTCTGCTGGTCAGAGAACAATGTGACTGTACAACAGCCTGAACCGACAGCGCTTAGCTGTCCTCAGCCAAGCCCAATCCAGATGTTGTTCTGTAGTCCACCTCCATGTTCGATGTTGCCGTAGGTCATGACATCTGCACGAATCCACACCACGAACTTATCGATTGGAAGTAAGCAACCTCAGCGCAAAGCCGAGTTTGCTTAGTTTTCGTTATAGCACGTTGATTATTCATTGTTTTTTTTACTTTGTTCTAGCCCAAGTGCTCCTTTTTTTTTCGGCCTTTGCACAATCTTGTTGTGTGTGTTTCAAACACGCAGCCCGCTGTTGGCTTGTGTGGGCGGCTCACGAATGCACTTCGATCCAGCGGCACTGTGACTGGTCGGCAACCAGTTGTGTGCTGCTCATAGCGACGCTCTTTTTATTAAAATGTTTTATAAAAAAATTAGGCAAATATTGAAACTTGCCAAACCCTCTCCCAGCTACGTTAGAAACTAACCAGGCAGCGTAGGAAGTTCGTTAGAGGGAGACTTACTAGCGCAATTAACAAAGTGCCTTCCTTGTACAAACCAGGCATTATGAAGCCAGGCTGCTCCTTTCTTAGCACATTTTATTTTTCATTTTAGTGGAGCCAACTGAAAGGAAAACATAAATCTATACGTTGTCGAAGACACTGGCACTACCCTCTGTAGCCGTGAAGCGTCATTTTCTATTTCTTTTTTTAACCTCGGCATTCAGGCAAGCTACAAAGGGTTAGCCGGCAAAACATATTCTATGTCTACACACACACACACCGACACGAAGCATAGGTAGAAAGAAAAAAAAGAGTTATAGAGAGAGTTTTATATATTATAAATATATTTTTACAGATGTTCCTTGTTAACAGAGACAGTGACGGAGAATGGAAGGACACAGTTTGTGTACATACTGTCGAGAACGCAACATCGTCATCACCAGCAAAGAAACGCTGACGCGCTGGGCTGTCGGAGAGAGCGAGTGGGTTTTTTTTGCAAAGGTCCGCTTAGCCAAGACAGGGTGCGCCACTTCTCCCGTCGCTCGCCGACATACGGGAGGGTGCGCCCCAGAGTTTGGATGTGTTGTTTTGCCGTCCATATAAGTTAGTAGCATAGTAGTGAGCCTTAACATTTTTTTTTTTGTATCAAACGTGCACAGTAGTTGCTCGCCGTTGTCATCGCCACCACCACCACTGCTAGTTGGCGCTTTCCGTCCAGGCAGCCGTGCGAGGTGCGTCGTCACCGCACACGACGCGCACCGGCTCTACTCAGGTCTCCTTCAGAAAAAGTTGAAGAATAAAAGAAATAAGCCTCGGCGGCTGCCTCAGGTTTTATGTGGTCTTTTGTAGATGTGCAATACTAAACAAGTCTTGTTTCTCGTGAAATACAAATAAAAAGATGAATGTGTCTGCACCTTTCCGAGTGGTGTCGTGCCTTATTCCACTGTCGGATGGCAAGTTGTCACAGGAGCATTTGCTGCGAGGAGAACGAGGCCTGCAGTGAAGAGTGTAAACGTCTGAGATGACAGCGCAAATTTTAAGTTATTGCATGCGTGAAGCCAACTCCAGACAGGCCACATTTTCAACAGCAATAGCTGTTGCAGTGGTGATAGCTGTCAGAACAGTGATAGCCACCAAGTCGTTAAGAATTGAAGCATCTCTTGCACAATGTGGTGACACCGACCACACTTTGGCCAAACATCACAATTTCAGATCAGTGAAGTTCTAATGGCATTCCTTCTTTCCCTTCCCCCCATTCACCATGGCCCACAATGGCAAGCTTGCATGAAATGCCTAGACCAGCACCTTAACAACTACTTCAGGATAAAAAATGACGTACAGCGCGATGGACAAGGATTGCGAGAGATGACATACAGGTCATTGCTTATCATGAATAGTCAACTAGCCCAAGCAACCACCCTATTTAACTATTTCAGACGGAATAGCTCATTGGACCACAGCTTCAAGCTTTCTTACAGTGCTTACCCAACAAAGGAAAGAATAGCATAAAGTCTGTTTTCACGAACAACGTGGCCATGTGCATACAGAACAAAGCTCCAGCAGTAGGAAACAGTATATATTCCTTATTTTCCCCACACCACTGCAGGGTAGCAAACCAGAAATTCTCATCTGGTTTTAACCGCATTCTTTTCTCTCTTTAACGGCTAAGTATAGATGTTTATTTTTAGTGCAGCCTTCTGCTCAGCTTGAAATGCAAGGTGCTAACTAGCCTGTTGGCTAAGTGACAAGACAAAATTTTTGTTTGTCTCGAATCTTTTCACTAAGTGTCCCTTGCATATAACAAAAGATTAATCAAGGCCCGGCTCTGGAAGGGCTATGAAAGGGGCCCCATTTTCACCTGAGAGTCGAAGCATTGAATGTGATACCAAATTCGTAGACAGCTACGCAAAGTAAGAATAGTTTTATCAGCTGTATAAACTTGGAAACATTCGCTTACTAAATTAACGCGCATGGTGTCACGCGCATACAAGTGAACGAACACATCTTGCTCGTTGACCGCCGAAACTCGAAATGCTGGAGTGAGGAAGTGCGGCATCAGCGATGAGCGAATTGACCTTCGTACTGCCTCTCGCTTCAATGTGAACTAAGCAGCGAAAACACGGTACACACAAAGCTATAAGCCCTCAATGAGCCTAGACGCTATACTCATCGCAGATCGCTTTCGAGATAGAGCCCGCGCGGCTACGTCATACGCAGCATCTGCCATATTAGAATGCCCGCCTCCCCCAAGTGCCTTGCGTGCAACAGAAGATGACGTGCTTCCTTCCCGCTTTCACTTGCACATAAAGCATACGGCACGCTGCGATGATGTTATTGCCCTTGGACTTCATACAGAACATCACGGTGACGGCATAAATGTGCCTGGAGTGTCCGTATGTTTGCTGTTGCAATAATAAAAAAAAAAAGACTGATCAGAACGCCTTCTGATGGGACGTACAACCACTCTGAAGCCAATTTCTAAGCATGGTGTATTCCTGGCAATGGATGTCCATAGGATGTGCATAGGACACCATTGTTGTCACTGGAATATGTGACGTCCCTTGTTTGTTCACAGAACTTTCTGTGTTAGACTTAGATGTTGGGACCTTATCAGGATATCAGATATCCGTTAACATACCGTGCCAGACTTGGGCATTAGAACCTTATCCAGATATCCATCAAATATTGGTGGTCTTTAGGTACCCAATTTCCGCTAAGCTTTTAAAGTCCTAAATAAAGGGTTCGCTTCTTACAGTCACTAGAATTTGGCTTTCTCTCCTAGATGCAGCAATTTCATTAAAATCGGTTCAGGGGTCATCTCGGAAAAGCATTTCTTCATTTTAAAACATATTTGAATACGCAGCATCAGAGTTGGGCCTGAGCTAAAGCTTCTTTTTAATTCCTGGTCAAGGGCCTGTGTTCTCTGCTGCATATGTGCCCCTCGCTATTGTTTGCCCTGTCTTCCGGAAGAGCCTTCAGATTTCAATAATTACATACTTCCAGAAAAAGCAGACCGTGTGCTACTGCTGAGATGCGGCAGCCCGCGTAGGAAGTAGACTTTGGCCACCCTGCTTATCGGTGTCGTAGCCATCGGGTCTCGCCGATTTCGACTTGGTCAGACCGCACTCGCACTTGCCAGTGCGTGTTCGCTCGTGGCCGCTCCAGCAAGACAACTTGGCAGTCTAATTCGCAGTGCTTCAAAAATGTGCAGGTTGGATGTGGCTACTATCTTGTCGGTCAAGCTGGCGAAGGACAACGCCAGTGCGCAATACGTGGCACGGTCGGACTACTTTATGTGAGGGCGAGCACGCACCCAAGCCTTGTCGTGCACAAAACAAATCCTGCTGATATGCACCACAGTTGCGCGCAGCTGCACTCTGCTATGCAGCGTAGGAGGCGCGGCTGCGACGAGTCCAGTGGCTAAGCGCACTCTGGTTCGCCGAGGACAATCGCTTTTGGAGCGTCGTAAGCGTCGAAATTGGAAGTGGCGTTGCTGTTCCGAAACCAAATTTGAACTCTGCGCCACGGTGACATTTAGAAGGTGGAGTGTTGCGGGAACGTGCCGCTCTGCCGTAGCCCTCGCAGTGCAAGGCATTAAGGAGTGGAAGCACCAAGGAGGTCTTATTTGATTGCCAATGACTCCGCTTCTGCTCAATGCATTGAAGTACTTTTTGAGGCGAAGTATTTCTGAAATAGCCTGTTCTCACTTCAAACGAATTTCTCCACTTTGATAAAAAAAAGTGGTTCAGAGCCCCCTTTAAACACGTTTTCTTGTATTCTGGCTGTTATGACACAGTAAAAGTCCTTTAAGCTTGCTAAGTTCAGTCTCTGACCCATTTAGAATGAGATCTGGTCATGTTTACTAATAAAAATGAAGTAGGGCTTGAGCAGATGCTGTTGAAATTCACGACTTCATAGCAAGCTGCTGTGGGGACTTCAAGGCAACGTTGCCATCAACCTCGCTTCTGCATCTGGCTTGTTAAGCTTCCCCTCGCAGTAAGAGTGACATTTTTTTATTTATACAAGGATAACTTGCTGCTACAGCTCGACTGTTCTATAAGGATATAGCTCGGTTTCAACGAAGGACTGCAAGACAATGGAGACAAGAGAGAGAAGTAAAAAAGAAAATTTGTTTATTAACAATCCCCTGCGGAGCCCACACGCAGAGACTGCAGTGTCCTCGACAGAGATGGTGGCGCCATCTGGAAGGCGGTCTTTTCTTCCTGCACAAGACAGCAAAACAAAACTGTCACAGATTGCCCGTTTACCTGCAATAGTGTTCACACACGCTGGCACAAGTTCTCAGCATGGAAGTTTCAGCTATACCACACTCAGTCTTGCTTGCTTTTCGAGCCTCTGCTTCTATCAAGCTCTGTGTTGCATCTACAGATGATTTTTCCACGGGTGAAGAAGTTAAAAAGAGGTTTACCTCAAGGCCAGCTATAACTTCCCTACTTGAAACTACATGAAACACGCAACTGTTTGCATTAGGCAACCTTTGAACCAATATGAGTAAAACTTCTTGCAGTGAAGAGAAAACATTAAATTCTATTGTGGCTGCCAAAATGAATGAAATTGGAGTATTGTACTGGACAATAAACTAACAGTGTGTTAGCTATTGGTTTGCTGTTCATTGTGAGAGTACACGTGAGCTAAAAGGACTAGATGCCATGGATTAATTAAAGAAACTCGTTTATTGTGCACGTTTTGCTTGTGAAACATCCTTCTTGATACCAGACATGATGCAGCTTCTTTGTGGTGAGCAAGTTGCGTGGCGATGCTCACAGCTGAACCCCAAATTTAGCTTGCACAGTTGAATGTGCCATACGTGTTATGTATGAAACTATGGCGCAAGGTATACACTGGACGAAAAGAAAACAAGACGGAGTCTTCTTCTCATACAGTGTATTTATTGTGCTGTAGTTTTCCCGTCTGGATTACTAAAATTCCCAGCATACGCTTCTTTCAAGTCTGTTATGTTATGCAAGTGGTGGCATAAATGAAAGACGTATTATTTAGTAATTGGTTTGCTGAACTATTCACGTTTTAAATATCGCTCCAGGGTATCAGAAATGCTACCAGAGCCTTTTAGCTTTACCATGCTTAAATCTGAATTATGAGGTATCAAACTCGCCATATCAAAAATAACATGCATTAGCCTTTGTGGGATTAATTCTAAAAAAGCTGCACTTGCAGAACCATGACAATGTTTTACACCAGGCCAAGTTCAAGACAAGCCAAACCCTCCACGTACTAACGTTCCCACTGTGTCAGAGTACTCCTAAAGAAATATATATATTCCCACAGACAATGGCATCACACCTTCTAATAAACGGCAAGATGGGCAAGTTGGTAGGTTAGCATTCGCAAAATCAACAGCACAAGATAGGCGAGAGATAATAGACTCAGACAACACAAATAAAGAGTGCGTAAAATTAATGAGTGGCGTAATTCACTGATGTGCCTTGTATATTTTCCATGTGCCTAGGACCTTTTTATGTGTGAGTGTAATGGAAGATTGTGTTCCGAGTCGGTGCCCACGCTGTCTGAGTCTATTGTCCTTTGTATATTTCGCGCTGTTTGACTTCGATGATGCCCGACTTTCTTCTGGGCAGTGCCATAAAAAAAGCACATGCTTGCCCTAGCTGACGTTCGACCAACCTTGTTCATTATGTCAGTCCTGCAGCCGGCTTGAATCAGCATCTTGGCAACATCAACTCTCTCCTCTTCACATGCCAAGTGCCTGAAAAACATCAATGCGGTGTTCGGCTTGACCAAGTCTTGCCATCCTGTGGCCACCATCAATGTCCAGCTGAGCAACCCTCAAATCAAATGAACTAATAATAATGAAAGAAAGGAAGCGTCATCGTTATGATCACTAACTACTGTAACTACGATGTCATGCCTGCTCGCTTCATACCCACGTTTTTATAAACCACTATCATGGAGATACGAAATGTGATTGCAAAAGGGTAAAGTTAAACACCCCTTACGAGTAACAGCTTCCAAGACTCCAATTTTTCATCACTGTGCAACCAGTTGCCAATGATGATGAAGGCACCAAACTGCAGTCAAAGTCCGATTTTTTTTTTACTCCCTAGAGGCTGCGAAAACGTTCGAAAAATTGGGCAGTCCAAAAAAATGAATGCATGCCTTTTTAATGCTTTTAATAAGGATTCCAGTCCTCACAGGCACATCAAAATAGCTCTGAAGGCCTGCCAGTACGCATATTAGGCATATCGCTGGACGTAATGTGACAGAAGACAATGGGTTCGCGTGTGTAAATTATGTAATGCTGTACATACTGTGTCCCGTGACAATGGCCCCTTTTCTTGACCGCACAACACCGCTGGGTTTCGGGGAAGCTGACTTATGGGAACCAGCATTATGCCCCGCTTGACCCCAATGGCAGAGTTGGAATCATTGCTGACCCCCCTCCCCCAGCGTCAAATTCTTCCAATAAAAAACACGGCACCAAACAGCAGGAAGCTTGGCAGCAAATGTTGCAGCAGCTAGGCCTAGCACTGCTGCGGTGGCTACAGCTGCTAGCAGATTGGCATGCAAGAGCACTGTTTCGATGCTGTGATATAATCAAAATGGTGACAGTATTGGCTTCAATTACTGCTGTTTCAGACCTGTGGCCACGGCAAAAAGTCCAGAAAATCAGACGGCAAAGCGTTTCAGCATTTGAAATTTGACATCCTCATACATTGGCTCTGAAAAGGACGTGGCGGTGCCTAGAAGGCGTCTGAAAAAAATCGGGCGTCCGAAAAAGAATTGGTCGTTGTGTAGGCATGCACACATGAAATCTCATTAACATTGCACGACGTGGTGAAAGCATAAATGAAAGAATTCACTCTAGCTAGCCCTAGCCAGTTCCCATTTAATCCATGCACAGCAGTGATTTTTTTTTTGTCAAAATTATTCTGACAGAACCCATCTATGGCACCTGGCTAAGGCTAAGTTATGCATGCACTTTATCCAATTTTCATAACATCATCGTTCATTTCATCTGTTGTGCCTAAGACAGCTATCACAGGACAGTGTGCACAGAAATATGATACATACAATTCCACGCTTCTTGTCAACTGTTAGCATGGCGCCAAAGACAGTTACTCGGTTACCACGTTGCAGGCTCAGTGGTCATGGCTTTGTACTTCTGGCCATGAAGCCACGTAACTGATACTGAGCCGTGGTAGACACATTTAAATGTGAAGTGTGCTCTTGCATGAAACTTTAGGTATGTGTGCCAAAAGAAACCCAAAGGTGGTAAAAAATTGAGGCAGAAATGATCACGGATGATATTCAAAGTCAGTGGTAGCTTTCTTATGTGATGCTGCTGTCAACCTCCATGCCATCCCTCGATTCACAGCAAACATTGTGCATGTTTCTGATTAGACAAGACTCGTTAGGTAAACCGGTGACGACACTAAAGAAATTTCACATAGCAGGTTCATCTTGCAGCAAGCGATAACTGGATGACAGTTATCATACAGTGAAATTGGATATCGCACCACCATGTGCTCCCGTCATCGCTCTTCCAGTGTACTCTCACTTACTGCGGTCACCCTTTCGAGTTTTTGCCCTCTCCAATTTATCGTGCGAGAACGCTGTCTATCCAACCATTCAAAGTGCACAAAGTAGACAAAGAAAGCTGTCTGTTAATAATGAAGACAGAGAGAGCCCTCCATCACGGCCTACCTCATAGCCACTGTATAGCTTTGAAACATTCTCTCCTCGCTCGTACCATCACGTTAAGTTACTGACATACACCACAGAACTCTAAGTGTCGTTTATACAGCCTCGACCCATCACTGAAACTTAAATTACCAGCGAATCTTCCACGACATGACGCAACACTGCTGTGTCGGCTGTGGGTAGGAGTAGCATTCACCAACTCCTACAGCTATCGTATTGGAATGGCGGATTCACCAATGTGTGCTAAGTGCAAATGTGAAGAGACCATTAGTCACCTTCTGTGCCACTGTTCTCGCTTCGATAATCAACATGAGACTCTCCAGTGTGCCTTGAATAGACTGGATGACAGGCCATTTATGGAAGCGAAGATCTTGGGAGCCTGGCCTCACAGTTCATTAGTGCAGAAAGCAGTTCGAGCGCTTTTTCACTACCTGAAGGCAACAGACTTGAGTGCCCGACTATAGACATCCTACGCCTAAGTTCTCTCTCTCTCTTTCACTCCCCATTCCTCTCCCCACATGTAGGGTAGCATACTGGACACAGTTTGGTTAACCTCCCTACCTTTCCTTCTTCCCTTCTCTCTCTGAAACATTCAACCCACCCAACCATTCAAAGCCAGCCAATCAATATATTATCCGACTACTGGAGGAAAGCGGGTGTTACTGCGTCAAGGAGGACCAGATAGTGCACTGCAGCAATGCAGACTCACAGGGGTGTGTTGCCGGCCTCGTCGGTGCAGTTGATGTCCAGCTGGTTCCGGTAGCCATCGAGAAAGAGCCGCACGATGGTACACCTTCCCAGGGACGCAGCCCGGTGCAGCGGGGTGCTGCCATACGAGTCTTGGGCATTGATGTTGGCATGGTGCTCCAGTAGGAGTCTGGCAACCTGCACAACAGCAATGTTGACAAGCATGCCTCGGAAAGTTCCAAGCTGGGCTAGTTAGTTTTCCTTCAATAAGATGGAGCAGATGACGGGACAAGAACTGCGCAAACAAGACGGATGCGGATAGTGCATCTGCCCTGTTAGTGCAGCAAAACCTTGTTGATACGTTCCCGTTACATAAGTCTTCCCGGCACCAATGTTCGCAATCGACAACACCAAAAGTGACCCAATAGAGTTACGCTAATTTTTTACCGGTTCTTATGTTTCTGGAAAACATGATTTTTCGGCACCAGTGTTCAGTACGTCGCCGAACTGCGGTCTTATGATATGTTTTCCGGCCGCTAGATCCCATGTGAACAAGAAAAGGCGCGAGGCGTGTGAAGTTGAGAACAGTGTATAGCCATCTCACATAAAAACAACGGCGCGCACAGTTCCTTATTCCGGTACCAGCAAATCTCTGCCTTGGTCATCACAAGCCGCATTCACAGCTATCGCAGCCAAACCTATTGCGATAAGCATCTTCACTTATCCGTTTTACATTGCGTGGTGTGTAGTGCCATTGGTAGCGTACTGTACGCTTTTGGTAGGCGATAATGCAAGTGCGACACCGTTTCCTGCTGCAGGCGATGTGATGTGGACATCATGTTTCGCTTCGGCGGCATTCGGCGTCCTCCACAAGCTCGATTTCGTTTCGGCTTCTCGTCGCCCTCTGAAAACACCACGCAATAGGAAAACAATAAAACATGTCTCAAGCCACCGCAGCACCACCAGCTCGACGCGACATCGCATGCCGCAACGATCCACATTACGCAGATGTGAACAATAGCTGAGTCTGTCAAAGTTTTTTGGTTACTTCGGATCGTACGTCTTCCCGATTAAGTAAGTTTTATTGTCGCATTTTTTTTCCCAAAACGTATGAACGAGGTTTTACTGTATATCTCTCATCTCGTCGTCTTGCCATCTTGGAAAGTTGTTTTCTCTCGTAGCTGGACGTGGTGGCATAGCTTTCTTGCAAGGAAGTTGCTTCAACCACCCTCGGCAACGAGTAAAGAAAAAGAAGCTGCCTTTACTTGTGGAATATGCATGCAGCCTGAAATGGAGCAGCACACCATCAATTTGGTTGTGCCAACATCAGAGTTAAACAATCGACTTCAGGCTGTATACGTCAACTGCGAAATATAGCTCTCTTCCACAGCACCTTTGGCACCAGTGAAACAAGAAGATCTCAGAAGGAGCCATCACAGATGATTGTCATAGTCAGTGATAGCTTCTCGGTTACCCTGCCGTGTTTCTCGTGTAAAGAGGACGTGTCCTGGCGCCTGCCCTCCTTCTCCTTTGTGTGTGGCATCATCGCATGTGCCAACCCCCATTACGTGCCTCCCTCTCTCTTTCTTCTCACCCTTGTAACTTTTTACTACTTTAGATCACTGTCTGCCAACCATACAGTTTTTCCCAATGTTACCTGAAGGGAAATCTGGCGCCAACATCTATCAGTTTCATAACAGGCACTGTTTCATGGGAATGACGGTATATAGGTCTTCAAGGCTTATGTTGGCTGGTGTTGAGCGAGGCTTGGCTTAAAACGTGGATATGGCTGCAGAGATAATACAGTCTGAAAATAAAATCTTCATAAGAAGTGTTCACTCATCCGTATTACATCTTTCAGCAAATTTTATTCGCCTGCAGTGCATAATCAAGTGTAGAAAAAGCAAGAAGAGACTACAATATGCCGCAAAACGAGCATGGACCTTGTCATCTGTCCTCCAACTCTGGCGGCCTGCTGATACTTAATATTGATAAAGTTGTATGTACATGTCCAAGTCCTTATGATTGAATATAACATAATTTTGTGTAATACTAAAGTTAAAAGTGCTTTTTTACATGCAGCTTTTATAGAAAATTAACGATATTGGAAGACAGAATAGGTGGCGTCCAAAACGCAACATCTATGACTGTTTCAGTCTCTCGCAATCATTTCTGCTGCATGCAAACAGCAAGAGCATAGCCTTCAAGACCTGCATCTGTTTATCCTGAGGGCGCCACCCCCTGGGCGTGGATTTGGACACCACCTCATGGTGCCAGCCAGGCGTGCCTTCAAGGTGTCCTGGCTTTCCTAGGACGGCGCCAATCCAAAGCCACCATATCCCAGCATTCCCATGCATACAAGAACATCACAGCGCCAATTTTTCCCTCTAGGTAATATGGTGAGAAACTCTATGCTGCCAACCATGGCAACCAGGGAGAAGTACCAGCTATAAAGAACAGACCAGAAGTTAAAGCAGCAGACTTACCTCTAGGTGATCTTTAGACGCAACGTAATGCAACGACGTCTGGCCCATCTGGTTTGCAATGCCCACTTTAGCGTTCCTGTTAAGCAGTGCAGACACTATCTCAACATGACCGACAGATGATGCAATCATGAGTGGCGTCCAATTGGCCTGCATCAAAAAGAAAAAATGAAAGAAAGAGAAGCTTGGTAATAAGGCCAGAAAGTCATGAAATTAATTACTCGACCAAATACTTGGCTTCCGCTGCCCATAACATTAAATACTTGAGTTATGTGGAGCATATGCATACACACAAATATGTACAAACAGATACAAACCACAAAGTTTACAAAACCATATGCAAGCTACTATGCCATGGTTGGTATGAAAGAGTAGTCTCATTAATTTTTGGTGGTGTCTGTCCCACATAGTGATTGGTCACTGCAAGGACTGTAATTAGCAACTTTCATTCAATGCAAGTAAAAAACTTACCAGGATCCTGTTATTGAAAAAAAAAATGAAACAGAAATATTAACCTTTCAAATTCCAAGTGTACCTTACAACACCTCACAAAACATAATAACCCAACTCCTCAGCTCAATTCCATAAGCAAACAAACAACGCAGCATGTATGTCGAGTATGTCTCCTAAACAACGCTTTGCAATGGGCGTATGCACTTTGTATCATGGATCTGGGACCTGAAATGGGTGCGATGTAACGCTAACGCATTTCTGTTGCATTTGCTACTAAATGGCCACTCAATCTTTTTGTACACATCACTTTTGCAGCCTTTTCTTTTTACTATTTTTCTTGGGGACCCTTTATGAATGGCAGTGTCTATTCTACAGGCAGCCGAGAGAATTTATGAAACGAATTTCTCCCGGCAGTCACCTTCTTCCTATTGGCTCTCGTATGGTTAAGTTAGGTTAGCGTATACCTCCAGGCAGTTCTTCCCGGCAGTTTGTCATGGGACCACCGAGCTCCAATAGGAGGCGAGTGCCGGGAAAATAGACTTTACGTATCTGCCTATTCTCTTTCCAAATGCACTCTGTTGTTTCTTTATATACATTGGTGATATTCAATGCTATCAAGTTGGGTAGGGGTGATGAATTCCTTCCGTAATACCTCCTTGCCGAACCATGCTTCCTCGTTGGTGTACGTGTTATTTCTGTAGGACAACAACAATAACAAGAGTGTACCAGCTTTCCGAAGACACCAATTTTCTGTTCAGGACCGCGAAAAATAACAGTTGTTTGGGATATCTAATCAACGATACACTCCACGTTAATATAGTAGGCTAGATTTTAACAATTAATGCACCGGTGAGACATGGTTTGGCTAGCGAGTTCTCATTATAGAAGCATCCGCGCACTACACACCTCATCGACGCAGTCAACCGGGGACCCTTGCTGCAGAAGAAAGTTGACGATGTCGTTGTGCTTGCCCGAGACGGCCCAGTGCAGGGGTATGCGTCCCGCCTGCGAGGTGAGAAGCGTGGATTTTCATGACAGCGACGGGAACAGCGCTTACAATGAAACACCGGTAAGGATATGCTCCGTCATCAACGAATGATGGGCCTTTTCCGAAAGCTGCTATGACTCTGTCATTTCCTCAAAGTCAGTTCTCTGGTAAGAACACGCCGAGAGCGAGCTTACGAGGTCTTTCTTGGTGAGTATCGTGCGATCGGCGCATAGCTGCTGCTTCAGAGCTTCGAATTTCCCGTCGTACGCCAAGTTACATATCCAGCTGTCCGACATGTTTGATACTGGGTAGGCAGAAAAGGTGAAGCGACCCAACACGCTTCAAAACGCCTATTAAAATTGTCCTTTTTCTAAAATATTTACAAATCGCGCAAATAGTTTTAACAAGAAATACTTAAATAACTAAATGTCATACTGTCCCACTGGCATTAGAACGCTTAAATTTTCAGCATTCTCGGCACGACTTTCTTTTTTCGGGTTTTCGCGTTCGGAACTCGCGGCGGTCCGTCGGTGGTCGTGGTCGGTCGTCTTGTTGGGGTGAGTTGTCGTAGATTTTTCACTCGATGTCGTTGTTTAGAAATGCCGCGTGCATCGTCGATCGCGAGAATTCGTGCAATCACAACGAGAGAGACGAACTGTACGCGATGCGCTAAGCCCAGTTCCCAGAGTTTAAAGCCTCGCCGTTAAAGGGCTTGTCACCGGCGTGACTTGCCGAAATAGGTAGCCCTCACTGGCATTCTCGTATTTGGGATGCTTTTTGGTGACTCGCGGATGCCCGCGGCTTGTCGCGAGTTTCTCGCGAAATTCAGCACGTCGCCGCGTTACCACCTTGACGGCACTGCCTCGTCTGATCTTCGGATCTGTCTTCAAGCGCTGCCGCGTGCGCCAAGAACAAATCGCTCGCTAAACCAAGTTGTGAGCGCCCTCCTTTATCCGATAGGCAAGCTGGCGAATCGGATCAGTGAACGCCAAATTGTTCGGTGGCGCGCGTTTCGTTTCGGTGCATCTTGACTTGCCGAGTTTCGAAACTTGTAAGGCGACTGGTTTGACGCCTGCGCGCGTCGTCAAAAAACGAAGAGCATCCTAAATTCAGTCGGTGCAGCTTCAGGCCGCGTTACCTTCGCCATCGAGCTTAAAAAAAAAAGAAAATGTCTGTTTTCATGCGATTCTCTCGCGAGAACTTCGTTTCGGTACAAGGAAGTAGCTGGAGCTGTTAAGAAAATCGTTGAAAATGAAATAAGAAATCGCAGATAAATCTGGCAAATAAAGTCTGCACGCTATTCAACTATTCGCTCCGATTTAGCTGAGAGAAATACGGACGAAAGCTTGTGACGATATCGTGCTCCTATTTGTATGTCGCTACCAGAACTTATTACAAGCTCCGCCCACAAAACCACAGTTATATATGTGCCTCTCTTTACTACAAAGTACAGTTCCCCGAGAGACTCCGAAATTGAAGGAAGGTTGCCTCTGCCGTGACGTCACGGAAATGAACGAACGCTATTGGCTGGCGCACAAATTCTCTTCTAGTTGCATGCTGTGCTGCATGCTTAGGTTGGCATTTATTAGTTTGACCTGATTCAAAGATGTTTTTTATACCTTGATGCATTTATTTCTTTATTCTTATTGTCCTTGCAGGAAATCGGCAGCTATGTCGAACGAAACGTTTTCAGATGCCGGCAGGCTGGTTAAGATGGAGGTGGACTACAGTAAAACCTGCGACGAGAAAATTCCTCAGTGCGAGGAGCTTGCCAAAGTACATGATGACTTCCTCAAGCATTTCGTGCTTTCTTCTGCTCATATCTGTCTACTTGAGCATTAATCGCATGCTCCAACTGTCATTTCAGAAAGGTGACCTGAAGGGTGCGCTTGATCAATTGCTGTCCTTGGAGAAGCAGGCGAGAACGGTTAGTGTTGTCTCCACAAGCTACGCTCAAGTTTATAGTGGTGTGCGAACAATAATTTTTGAGAGCGAACCAAATGCGAATTTATTAGTGCGAGGACCGAATCACACGTCGAATGCTTTTTGAACCCTTGTCAGGTAAAAAATAAAAGGATTTTGCCTTTAGTATATATGAAACAATGTTGATATCCTAGTATTCACAGTGATACTAAGTTTCTGTCATAACATCGCATGTTATGAAACGTTCAATTGGAGCATTTGGAACAAATAAGCAACTTGTTTTCGTATTCGGGGCTCTTCGGAGAGCACGAACGATCGTGTTTCAGAAGGAAAAGTGCAGCTCTCCGAGCGATACACACAGTGGCCCACTACAGCCCTGTAGTGATCTTAAGCTGATGACGACGGCGGTGAAGGTCGTGTGCTCGTGGCGGAAATGAAACGGACTGCGTGTTGCAGGGAGGCGACACGCACTCGACCTCCCGGGTCCTGGTCGCCATCGTACGCCTGTGCTTCGAGAGCAAGGACTGGGCCGCCCTGTCGGAGCAGGTGCTGGCGCTGACCAAGCGGCGCAGCCAGATGAAACAGTCCGTGGCCAAGATGGTGCAGGAGTGTCTCACCTACATCGACAAGATGCCTGACAAGGAGACCAAGCTGGCCTTCATCGACACCCTCCGCACCGTCACGGCCGGAAAGGTGAGGGGAGGAGGAGCAACGCACTCGCACATGCCCGCACCGCAGTTCGTATTTCTTCTAACGGTGCATTGGACTGGTTCCTACTGTGCTCCAACTCGGCTTGCAGCGATGCGGAGCCCTGTCACGGTTGGAGCCAGAGGAAGCATGCCCGAGGCAGTGTTGGTGACTCGGCAAGAAAAGTGCATAGGTTTAGCAAGCTTTCGGTCGTCTTAAACAACTTTGAATGAGAGGTGTTGAATCTCTTGCTAGTCGCGACTACGTGAAGCCAAGGAAAGCATAGGTGAAAATTATTAGTCTTTAATTAAAGTTACATTGCCAAACTTATTTTTCAAGACAATGTGCATAATCTCATGGCTTTAGATAAACGTTTCCTTAAAGAAGGAAAGGGGTTGGCAGTTCATCTGGACAGAAAACTGTCAAATCAAAGTGCGGAAATCTCCCGATAGTAGGGTATTTCGCATCGCTTCTGATTCTGATCTATCTATCATTACCTAACTTTGCATAAGCCTTCCAACTTTCAATTTTTAAATTCTGTCCAATGGCTACGTACTTTTTACCTGAAGAACTTGAGGCTTATTTTTCATCGCACTGCCGTTCACTAATCCATTTCAATGCGCGAAGTCTGCAAAAAAACATGGATGGCATCACAAATTTTTTATCATCTACCCGTCATAATTTCTCTGTTATCTGCGTTAGTGAAACCTGGCTCTCCGCTTCCCACAGTAACTTGTATTGCTTTCCTTCATACTCAGCCGAATACTGCCACCGTGATAACAGTAATCATGGTGGTGCTGCTATTTTTGTGTCCTCAGAGTTGCGTTTTCACAGGCGATCTGACTTGACACTTAACGTGGCGAACTGTGAATCTGTCTGGGTCGAATTTGATGATACATTCTTTTCACAAGATAAGAAAAACCTAATAGTTGGCTGCATCTATCGTTCACCCTCATCATCTGGAAGCGCGTTTTGCTTAGCCCTAGGTAATTTGCTACATAATTTAACATTCGAACAGAAAAATGTCATTATCATGGGTGATATTAATATTAACCTTTTAGATACATCCAATACACTACTTAATGACTACGTTAGCTGCCTCAATGGGTTAGGATATGAAAACCTAATTACTCTTCCGACTCGTTGTCCCACGAATAAACAGGGCACGCTTATCGACCACATAGTATCCAATCTTCTTACTAACCCTGACTGTGGTGTGGTCGAAGCTTCAATAACCGATCATTACCCAACATTCGTGCGCTTAACTTCTACTGCTCGCATTACCGATGCAAACTTCACCAGAAAGAAATTTAATTCGTCAATTTTTATTGAAATAATTGCCGCTTCAGACTGGTCCCCAGTAATGGTATGTGATAACCCAGAAACTGCCTATAATACATTCTCACAAATAATTTCTAAAGCTATTTCAGATTCCACGGTACTAATGAATTGTAAAAAAACGTTTTCAGCTCCTCGTAACCCATGGTTATCTACCAGTTTACTAAATTGCTTAAGGAAAAAAGATAACCTTTACAGAAAAACAAAAAAACAGCCATTTAACACAGCACTTCACGAAAGGTATAACAAATATTCTAACTTACTAGGAAAACTGCTCAAACAGGCTAAAACGACGTATTATGAAAATGAAATTAAGTCTGCAGGTAATGATGTCAGAAAGCAATGGAACGTATTAAACTCTTTTTTAGGTCGGTCGAACCATACTTCCGAAATAACTATGATACAGTCGGGGGATCTTCTCCTTGATACTCCCTTGGACATTGCAAACTCCTTCATTAATTCCTTCTGTGCAGATAATGAAGAGTGTGAAGATTCATTGACCGAGACTTACCCCCGTTTGCCCCATAGCTTTTTCCTTTATCCCGCAACACCTCAAGACATAGTCACAGTCATTTCCAGTCTAAAAAATACAGGACCTGGTCTTGATAACTTCAGCCCTTCTCTTATAAAAACGATAGCTTACCTAATATCTGAAACATTCTGTCACATAGTGAACCTTATCTTTAAAACAGGAATTTATCCAAGTTCTTTGAAGAAAGCCAAAATAATCCCTGTTTTCAAGAAGGGAGATAAGCGTCTAACATCTAACTACCGCCCTATAGCTATACTTTCATTCTTCAGTAAAATTATCGAAAAACTAATCGTAACACGCTTATCAAGCTATTTATCAAAATTTTGCATCCTATCACCAAATCAATTTGGGTTTCGGGAAGGTTACTCAACTGATTTGGCATTAATATTTCTAACAGACAAGATTCGGCAGGCAATTGACGCTGGAAATTTCGCTGGTGCATTATTTATTGACCTCTCTAAAGCATTCGATTCACTTGTTCATAACATCCTTTTTGCTAAATTAGACTCTATTGGTATAACTGGCCCGGCACTGCAATTACTACGTAACTATTTGAAAGATAGAGAATACACTGTATCAATCTCCAGCACTTACTCGCACCCTAAAACAACTAACATTGGTGTACCACAAGGATCTATATTAGGGCCTCTCTTGTTTTTAATATACATTAATGACCTCCCAAAGTACCTAAAGTCCTCTGACTGTATCCTTTACGCTGACGACACTACCATCTTCTCCTCAGACAAAAGTCTTGATTCACTGATGTGTAAGCTTAATCACGACGCGGCAAATACTATAACTTGGTGCCAACTTAACAAACTACACATTAATACTGCCAAATCTAACTTCGTCATCTTCTCAGCTAAACAAAAACATATCTCAGTGTATCCATCGCTAACCTTTGCCTCCGGTGTACTTTATCCTACTGATAGTGCACTGTTTCTTGGCGTCATATTAGATAAACACCTAAAATTTGACGAGCATGTTTTATCCTTAACAAAGAAGGCAGCATATGGAATTAGAATATTAATTAAAGTTCGAAATTTCTTTAATATGAAGACACTCATCTCCCTCTACTACGCTTTTATTCACACGCATATTAACTATTGCATATCATCATGGGGAAACACGTATTCTACACATTTATCTCCACTACAGCATACCCAAAATCAAGCAATTCGCATCATTACACGTAGCAGCTACACATCGGAAGCATCTCCATTGCTCAGATCTAACGGCATTTTATCGTTACAGAAACTAAATAAATACTCACTTGGAATACTTGTTTATAAATCTGTTAACGGAAAGCTCCCGTTCCCTATAATTACTACCAGCCAGTATCCATTTTCCACGTCTACCCGTTTCGCTTCTACCAACAGCTATTTACTACCAAAACCTAGAACTAATTATGGTAAATTTACTACTAACTTTTCAGCCACATTACTTTGGAACTCATTACCGTGTCATATTAGGATATTCTCTCATTTTTACACATTCAAATCAAAACTTCGTAAATTTTTGCACTCAATATAACAATTTGATCGTTATCATTATATTAATAAGTGCTTTGTTTCGTTAAATATTTTACTGCGTAAGCTAGTGACTAACTTAACATGGTGTCTTTTGTCTTTGCATATAGCTGCTTTGTATTCATATATCCTACTCATTTGTAATGGGAGGTCCCCTGTACAGTCTATTGACTATGGGACCTCCCTCTGTATGTATGTATAATCCCCATTTGTAACCTGATTATTATGCAAATAAAGAACTTGAACTTGAAAAAAAAAAAAAAGCAACTTGACTGGTCCTAATAGCCAAGGCAAATCAAAATGGCAGCAGGCAGTGCAAAATGCACCACCAACTGCCATTTGTAAATTTAGTAACGTACAAAACGTAGATATAATATGGAAAAGGGGGAAATGAAAGTGTACAAAAAGAAATTTGCCATCGATGCCAGTTGAAGCCGAAGCCACATCTTGCGCTGCACTACCAACTTGAGCTACTTCAGCGGATGTCTTCTTTGCACTACCACCTTAGGTATCTGTGTGTGTGTGTATTAGGTCTAGCCCTAGGAGTGTTGACCCTTCAGTTCTGCTTACTCTCATTCATTGCATGGTGGGCGTCTCAACTAGGGCAGTCTTGGTGTCCTCAGGTATAGCACACAAGCGTTTATCAGACAGTTGCCATCTCCCAAGTTCACGTGACGCCTGCAATCAAAAGAAAAAAAGAGTGGCAAGTTCGTTACCATGGATGTGAGCAACGTTGGCTAATACCCCTGTCAGGTCGGCTGATTTGGTGTCACTTTTGGTGACACCGAAACAATCTGGTGCACTTCACTGTTAGTGTCGCTAGCCGGTTGTCAAAAGTATAGTTTTAGCGACACTCGCTGTAGCATGTACTGACCTGCAAGTGTGTCTGTTAAAGTCGTGTCGCCGTGTCACAGTGCCTCAACAGCAGTGCTTAAAATTTGTAGGGTCGAGGAAGAGGCTGTGTAGAGTAGGGTAAGGTTTTTTCGCAGCCACTGCGTAGGGCACCTTTATGAAAAAGTTTTTAGGGAACGCCGGTTTTTGCACGGTCCTGAGAAAGCCACATTAAATGGGGATCCACTGTACCCAAATGCTCTCGCTGTAACAAATGTGTGCCTTCAAGTGCATCATTCCTTTAATGAAGCAAATAGCTCTCCAGAAACATTCGGCCGTTCGCCAGTATCGATAGTCTTCAGCGGTGGCTTCTGCAGAGTTCTTTTCCTTGCCATTACTGAACAGAAATTGCGAAAGGAACTCACGCGCGTAAACGTGTGCGCCACGAGTAAGGGTGGGGCTACCATCGAGGTCTGACTTTGACGCGCATCCTGCGTCGCAGATCTACGTGGAGGTTGAACGTGCACGGCTGACCCACAAGTTGGCCCAGATGAAGGAGGCAGAAGGCAATGTGGCCGAGGCGGCCACCCTGATGCAGGAGCTGCAGGTCGAGACGTTTGGCTCCATGGAGAAGCGCGAGAAGGTGGAGCTCATCCTGGAGCAGATGCGGCTCTGCCTGGCCCGCCAGGACTACATCCGCACGCAGATCATCAGCAAGAAGATCGCGCCAAAGTTCTTCGATGACACAGCGCAGCAGGCCAGTGATTTGCCCTGTTCCAATGGTTGAATAGCTACTCTATTGGGCAGCTGGCCGTCGGGCAGTGTTTTTGATTAGTAGTGTCTGTAAGTGGCTGCATTTCTGTTGATAAGACTGCGAGAATATGTTTTTAGCAGGGATTGTAATGGTCCTTTAGAATCCGCGAACAGAGTCAAAGCTCGATGTAGTGAAGTAACTAAAAAATTAACTTACCGCTCTTGCAGTGTAACAGATATATGTTTGTAATGAATGTCGGATATAACGAAACTATTTTTGTGACAGATGCGACTTTGCTTTAAAGGGACACTAAAGCGAAACAGTAAATCAGGTTAGGCTAATGAAGCATTGTTTGAGAACCCTGCAGGCAGTCATTTCAAAAAAATAGTTTGATTATTAGATGTGAAAATGAAGGTCCAAGTATCACTATTTGAATTTTGCGCAGAAACCCCAGCGCCGGTACGTCAGCGTGACGTCAGGGATTCCAAAGTATGTTTTCGCATTTGGGCCGTGTTGACTGAGTAAAGGTTCCCGAAACTTGCCATGTTTAATATTTGGTTCCTCTAGAACACAATGTAGTCAATCTGTACCGCTATTTATAATTAGTAGGCCCTGGAAGATGCCATCAAAATCCATGACGTCACAGCCACCAGGTGCGGGAACTTAAGCAGGCGTCGCCACCCGTATTTCATTCTTGCGCTTTTTCTGGCTTACCAAACGTCTTATCGTGGCAAGAGTGGCGTGGTTGGTGTTGAAGAAAGGTAACTTACTGATGCAGAAGAAATAATTTTTCACTTTAGTGTCCCTTTAACGAGGATCGACTGTATACCATATTAGCTCACATGATGCTCGCACTTTTTTTTTTTCACAGGAAACTGATGTGAAGTTGAGGGGATACTATAATTATGTGGGGAAATTTTCCCGAAAGAACATTCTAGGACTAAATCGGGAAAAAAATAATAAGGCGGCTGTATATTGGGGTTTTTCAGCCACCCACTATAAACCCAAACGAAGTATTACTTCCAGACAGCAGCATTTACCGTTGTGATGAAAGCACAGGTTTATGCAAACAGGAAGTGCAAAGGCCCTTCATTTTCAGACATTAGCTGAACTAAGATTCACTAAACAGGTAAATAAAGAGACTCTAGCTTGACATTTTTTCAGTCTCGTCAGAACTTATGCTCAGAGGAGCAGACGACGGTCTCTACAGCACTTTTCAAGGGCGCATTGATTACTCTAGAAAAAAAAAATCAAATTTTTGATAGCAATTGGGGGTGACGCTAGCATCACATGAGTACTGTATACAGTAGAAGCCATTTTTAAGGCCTTGAAAACCCATGTGAGGGCAGTAAAGATATGATACATTTAAGAACTTTATTTCAGAACTCGAAGCACAGGAACTTGGGAGCAGGCAAGTTCCAGAAATGCAATTGCTGACTCTCTTGCCCAATGCAGGACCTGAAGATGCGCTACTACAAGCTGATGATTGAACTGGACCAGCACGAGAGTTCGTACCTAGCCATCTGCAAGCACTACTCGGCCCTGTACCGCACCGAGAGCGTCCAGAAGGACGAGGCCCAGCGCAAGGAGGTCGGTCGACACGTCTTGCTCCTGTAATCTGTCACGGTTTATGCGCAGCGTACTGCTGGCCATTTGTCGCACAGCCCAAGCAGCAGTTGGTACAGTGTATCCAGCTGGGATAAAGTGTGAACAGGAATGAACATATGTCAACACAGTAACCCGTCGTTATAACAATCGCTTCATTGGAAGTATGCTTGTATAGATGGTGTACAAAACATGGCTACCATGACGGTAGAATCGATGTTCATTCTCGGCGGCTTTGCACAGGGTTTTTGCGCCATTGCACTTACATTGCGCCGAGTTGAAGTGAAAATGCTGCTTGCCGCAACCGCTGGGCATGAAACCGAATCGACGCGGTCGTGAGCACTGTTGATCGCTGAGTACAGTGTCAGTGCACACCGAGTCAAAACAACGCTACTGCTCGCCGCAGCCTACGCGGGCAAAACCGTTGTCGCTATCGGCGTGATCATGGATGGCAACCATGCGGTTCTGAAGGCACGCAGTCAATTCATGCAACGGGTCTGAACGAAACTGCTGCTTGTAGCTAACACTGCGGAAAAAGCCGTGGTCGATGCGACCGAGCACACATTTGCGGCACTCCGTGCTTAGCGATCTCCAGGGAAGGTTCAAATTAACTGGTGTGTGGCCAAGTACTGTGAGTTAATGTGAGTTTGATACCGTTAAATAATGCATGTGGGCTTGTCAAGATGACAGGGCGAGCCTGAATGAATGGAGGATGAATTAAAGAGCTTGTACTGTGCTGTATATTACAGTGACTGTGCAAAGCGCATTTAACTTGTTGTTTTCATGCTGCTAGCTGCTGACGGGCGATCAAAATCTAGAGAGCATGTTCTGCCGGCCCATCGGAGAAATTACACTTGTGTTCCTTTTGTGTAGACCTGGTCACAACTTTTTTTTCCCCACTGATATGGTCAAATCCGTGAAAAATGTATAATGAATAAGGCTCTGTGTAAGTTCTTTCTTTGTGTGTGTTTGTTCAATGCGACTACATTATATGGTGTGTGACTGTACACTGCTCCCCAGGAAAATAACGAGTGAAGTGGCAGTCCACTTTGCAGGAAGTTTTTGCTGACCATTTGTGTGCAAAATCCGTGATGTAATAGGGGGGAGCTAGTCCTAATCCCTTCGAGTGCGTTTTCTGCGTGTTCAATAGGCGCTGAGGAACATGCTGCTGTTTCTGATGCTGTCGCCACACGACAACGAACAGCACGACCTCATCCACCGTGCCAAGCTGGACAAAAACCTCGACGAGTTGCCACAGTACAAGTGAGTGGCGCAGCCATTTTTAAAAGCGATAGCATGCTTTAGCTACTTTACCCACTTGTGGATGGATATCGGCCGATGTCTCACAATAAAATCCTGGAGGGGAGTCGAACTTGGGCCCCTAGGTGTGTGCTAGCTCCTGCCTTGCAGAGCAGACGACATGGATTACAGAGCAGACGACATGGGTTACAGAGCAGACGACATGGGCACGTGCCCACACTTTGTCACTTGCATTATGGTTGGCAGTGAGATTTCCACTTCGTGCGTCTGCTGATGTGCCCATGAGGTTTTGTGATTCACCGATAGCATGGGGATATGCAGCAGGTTACCACAACAAAGATATTGCCGACTTTAAATGGTTTTTCGCTGCGTTTTTTTTTTTTGTTAGCATTGCACGAACAAACTAAGGAAGAACGCAGGATGAGCGCTGTCTCTAAACGCTTATTCAGGAAGATGTCGAGGGTTGGAAAAATTACGCCAGAGTGCTACATTTGCGACTTGCCATTTCTTGCAGGGAGCTGCTCAAGCTGTTCATTACGCGAGAGCTCATCGACTGGCGCAGCATGTGCAAGGCATACGAGACGGAATTGCGGACGACGCCGGGTACCATCTTTGCCGCCGGCGACGAGATGGGCGACCGCCGTTGGAACGACTTGAAGAGCCGTGTTGTGGAACATGTGAGTCGGTTTGGGTGCACAGGTTGGCTTAGTTATCGTTTTTTTCGGCACTTGTGAGGTGCTGTTTAATTGTGTCGTTATTGACGCGCTCTCCCATGATGTGCTTGCCTTACTTTGCTTCCTTATCACTGTTGACATGTGCTCTTATCCTTTTATGTTTCTGAACAGAAGTTATTCACATTACCCGTGCACATCGATTCCCCTAGAGCTTGTTACCGTGTGCTGTTTACCAGTGCTGTTACCGCTATATCCAAACTTAACCATCTTAAAGCTAATTCATGAAGATTCCCTGTGTTGTATGCAAGTTATTGGGGAATTTCTGCGTCATGTGTAAATAGCAGTCAGGAGCGGCCCCACTTCTGATTCGCCAAGCACAGACAGTGCTCACCCCTGTCCTAGTTACTTTAGTGTGATTTTTCTTTATGCTCAGCCATTAAAAGGTTAGATTCTGGATTGATTCTTGTTGGAAATGTTTCGTTTCTTCGCTGTCAGTAAGCTGTGGCAATATTGATTCCATCATTACTGGTGTCTTTCAAAACTAGGAAGCAAAGACACAGTGATGTAATGGAAATGTTTGTACATGCGATATCATACGTAGACTTGCATGTGACATTTATGCGTAGATTTTTACGCCTTACTTGAGGTTAAAAAGCAAGCGCATGCATCTCGAGTGCCCTGTTCCTGAACAAATCTTTTTTCTTTCCTGCTGCTGTTTAATTGTAAGCATGCCAGTATTGTTTGCAATGCGTCAAAGCAGACAGGAGAGCTCAAGTAGCTCCACTCCTGAGAATGTCTGCTAAAGAAAGACATCTTGGCATTACAACTCTGAAGATCAAGTTCACCTGTATGAACTTTGAAAGTCACAAGCTGCTGCTGTTTACCAGTCACTGTCAATCTGTTGATAACTGTTGATAACTGCGGCCAGCTAAGGAGTTTTTTTTTAATTCGCTTTTCGGTTTAATGATGTGAAAAGTATGAAAACAGAACAAAAAGAAAGGAATGGCATTTGCCAAAGCTTGCCTGGCCCCCTTTCTTTTCTGCAGAACATCCGGGTCATGTCCCAGTACTACACACGAATCACGCTGGAGCGCATGTCACAGCTTCTCGACCTGTCCCAAAAGGTGAGTGTCACGCTGTGCTTTAGGGTCGTAGTCGTCTGTGACGCTGGCCTTTATTTTTCGTTTCCTTACTTGCCGCAGCAAATCTGTGGCATTCTGGTGCTTTGCGTGAGACCATGAGTCCGAATCCCAGGCGCATTTTCATGGGCGTTTTATGCAAGAATGGCCATGTACTGTATTTACTCTATTGTAACACGCCTTCGTTTGTAATGTGATCCTGATTTTTCATGGGCAGAGGTAAAAAAAAAATGCCCTCGACTTGTAACGTGGCACTTCGATTTTCATACCTGAAGGAAATCTAGGTCCAACACCTTCAACTGTTCGCTCCCCATTTGTCCATGGTATGAGATGATGAGTGATGGAGATTTATTGTCACTTGGAAAAGGAAAATTTATTGCAGTCGAGCTACAGGTAACATGTCGTCCTCAATACTATCCATGTCAGTTCAGGTGCCACATTTAGCCAGGTTAGCTAAAAGCGGTTATCTAAAAGCTGTCCTGGCTTCCCACTTATATATATATATATATATATAAATATATATATCTAAAAGCTGTCCTGGCTTCCCACTTATATATATAATATATATATATATATATATATATATATATATATATATATATATATATATATATATATATATATATATATATATATATATATATATATATATATATATATATATATATATATATAGTGTTTTCCCAGATGCTATATTGTGTTTTCGTGGTCCTGACCTAAATCACATTGACTCCTATGCATTACGTTCTCATTTGATACAGCACCATTTTGTAATGTTCCCCATCTTATGTTGCATTTGAACGTCGCCGCCAGATAAATATAACGGTGCAGGAAGAAATCTTCTCTCGCATGTTGTAACAAGCAACCGATTTGTTGTAACAAGTGACGAAAGTTTACAAAAATTGACAGGGTCTCTTATGTTATCCCTAAGACTACTTGAAGGCGAAAGCCTAAATGCCGATGCATTAAAGACGAACATATGACGCACATGTGCCCCTTAATTCACTTAGTCTACTTTGCTTAGTCGTCCCTCTTCATTCGCTTAGTCATCCCCCTCAATTCCAAAGGTCGAGGGTTTGACTTCCACCCAAGATTGTGGGTTAGAGCACATTTATTAACTCTACCTCAGTTAACTGTGCATTAATTCACCTTAACACTAAATATTGTGGGTGCGAGTGCCTGAATCAGTTTGATCTTAATTACATATGCCTTAATTAACTTCACCTTGATTACCACCAATGATAGTGTGTCTGACTCCCACCAAAGGTCATTGGTTCAAATGCCTTAATTAACTCTATCTTCATTAACTTTGCCTTCATTAACGTTAACCAAAGGTCATGAGTTCGACTCCCATCAACGTTCGAACGTTTGTAGCCTATATTCCCATGCCATATTTCTCCACTCACTTCCACAATTTATGTATTTAGTGAGGAAGTTTCGCATTTCATTTTGGATTTAATGAAGCTATCGCATGCCTCATACATGCTGCAGCAGCACGCGAGAGACCCACGTGGCAGCAGCACGTGAGACTAATCGCTCTAATTTGTGGGTCCACGGTGACCGCACCGAGCAAATTTAATTCATGCTTGTGAGGACAGTTGCTAACATGTAAGTGGGGATCAACGTGGCAGTTTGCGAGCTGAGAGCCACTTCCGAATTTAGTAGCATCTGCCTGGTCAACTTTTGTTGCCAACGCGTAAAAATATTCGCCATTTAAACACCATATTTTAATGCGTGCATGATTTGTGGTTCAGCCGCATCGTTGTCGACACGGCACAGTTTCGATGCAGGCTAATTTGTTCTATCGCACTGCACCGCTTCCTACCTTATCCGTCATAAAAATGCAGAAGCATCGATGCATGCATGACACTGCTTCATGCTGGGCGATGCGGGCATTTAAAAGGCTTATTCGCAGTGGTCAGCAAACCGAAGGCCATTCCACAACCCGAGTGATTTGTGACGTTTACAGTAGAACCTCATTGATACATTCCCGTTATGTACTTTTTCGCGGCGCCAACGTTTGCAATCGAGAACTCAAAAAATGACCCAATAGAGTTGTGCTCACGTTTTACCAGTTCATACATTCCTGGAGAACACGATTCTTCGGCACCAACGTTCAGTTCGGCACCAAACTGCAATTGTATGATGCGTTTTGTAGCCGCCAGATGCCGTGTAAACAGGAAAATATGCGAGGCGCACGCGATCTAGAACAGCGTATAGCTGCCTGTCACGGCAGCTTCACCGCAATACTCACCTGCCCGTTTCACATGAAAACAGCAGCACGCGCTCAGTTTCTCATTTTAGTACCAGCAAAGCTTCTCCGGGGTCGTCACACGCAGTATTCACAGCTATCACTGCGAATCTTATTGTGATAAGCATCTTCACTTATCTGTTTTGCAGCTTGTGGTACGTAGTGCCATTGGTAGCGTACTGCACACCTTTTGTAGGCGATAATCCATACGCGCCATCGTTCCATGCTGCAGGCGACGTGATGTGGGTATTATGTTTTGCTTCTGTGGCATACGGCGTTGCCTGCCACGTCAATTTCGTTTCGGTTTCCCGTCGCCCTCTTAATAGGAAATCAACAATAGGAAATAGGAAAATAGGAAGCAATAGGAAATCAACAAAGTGCTTCTTGTGCCGCAATGATCCACGCAACGCTTCGCATTACGTAGGTGTCAACAATAGTTGAGTCTGTCAAATTTTTTGTTACTTCGGATCATAAGTTTTCCCGGTTAGTAAGTTTTTTTCTCACGGTTTTTTCCGAAACGTACGAGCGAGGTTCTACTGCATGCGCAAAAAAATAAAATGGGCTTTTGTATGCTCGACACTTGATTCTCATGAATAACATTTATGGCACCTGGTACTACAGCGGTAGCCGTATGGTTTTGCACACGCTGCATTGTGGTGCACAGAATGCTGTGAGAAAAAAATCGCTTCTCTTTGTATTATTGTGAGTTCTAGAAGAGTGGTGGCTTTCAAGGTGAACGAAAACATGCTGGACCGTAAATGACCGAAAGTGCACATAGACTCGGGGTTGCATTGGTTAGTCTCTCACTCGTACACTGGCAGATTCAAAAGGGAGCACCCCCACCCTTCTCTGTCCTCTCTATGCTTTCTTTTCTGGGCGAAATTGTGCCAAGCAAAGCAAGCACAATTCGAGCAGTTAGCGCAGTCATCGTTCATCAATATCTGATCTACAGGTCGAGTGCACCGGCGGTTTATGTGCGACTCGGCATACATTCTAGTATAGTCACTGGTGCTCACGCACATTCCAGAATGTACGCTACAATTCACATCACACATGTAATCTGATAGACCAGATTTCGTTTCTATAGAATCGGCGACAACATTCTGAAAAGTTCTGCTCGTGTAAGCTCACTTTGACCTAACGATGACAGACCGTACCAGAGTAGTTAGCCAATGAAAAATTTTTTACCGGAAAAAGATCAGCAATATCAGCACTATTGTTCGACGTACCGAAGGAAGGAATGGGTCACGCTTATGTTACAGTGTTGCAACTTGGATCTTCTTGAGGTACATAGAAAGAAATATAGGCTGAAGATGCTTTATCAAATAATGCAGGATCAACTAAAGATTGATAAGCTCAAATATCTACACGCTCCAGGCAAAAGAAACCCGCGAACTAACCACGACTACGTCAGAAAGCCGTACCGTACCAACACTGATACATATCGATACTCTTTTTTACCCAATGCAATAGAAATGTGGAACCAATTTCCAAACGCTATTGTAAGCCTAAAAGATGTCACCAACTTTGAAAATGCTGCCGAGGCGTACTTACGGGAGTTTCCAATTTAGTTTTGAAGTGCCAAGTGATATGTGCGACTTGATGTTCATTGTACGTACTTTGATAAATGTCACAAGTGCGCTGAACATCATTGAAGTGAACATCTTATTCACTGTGAATTGACATCTGTTAAGCTACTTTACGTACATTGGCATTGTACAGTCAACCGCAAAAGTTTACGGGACGCAGGATCTGCCAAGGAGCTGAATTCTCGCGAAGCATGGTCACACAGCTTCGAATTAAATGTTCCAGCATGTAGTAGCCTTCACCACCTGCACAGTGATTCGTTAAATACGAAGTGTCATGCCTTAACAGCGCAGGAATTCACATTTGAAGGGGAAACCGCATCCCGTAAACTTTTGCTGTTGACTGTACATATTTGATGCATGTAATTGTATTGTCCTCTCTGTTATGACCCTCTGTGAGGGTTGCCAGTATTAATAAATGATAAATAATATGCGCACGTCGCACATATCGGTGGTGAGTCCATTCCGTCGCACGTGCACAGGGCACGGAGGAGGTCCTGTCGGAGCTGGTGGTGGCCGGCCGGGTGTGGGCCAAGATTGACCGCCTGGCGGGCGTGGTTTGCTTCAGCTGCCACAAGGAGCCCAACCAGGTGCTCAACGAGTGGTCGAGCAACCTCAACAGCCTGATGGCGCTGCTCAGCAAGACGAGCCACCTCATCTCCAAGGAGGAGATGGTGCACAGGCACCTGCACGCACAGACACCGCCCGCCACCTCCTCCTCGACGACCGCCGAAACCTGAGAGCACTCCTCCCTTCTTCCCTCCCCCCCCCCCACACTTTTTTTTTTCTTCTTGTACATAGAGAATTGCAAAGAACTCCTCGAGTGAATTGTCCACTTGTCCTTCGTGTCTTTTTTTCGGGCTTGCCATTAAAAATAATGGATCGAAAAACAAAAACCGTTTCCCTGGCTGGCTGGCGTGCGTTGGGTGAAAGCGGAGGAAGCATCAACGACGGAATGATTTTGTGGGAGCCTATGCAAGTGGGGCCAGGATAATTTAACAATTATACAGCGGAACTCCATTCATACCTGTTGTAGCGTACTGGGGGAAGAAAACGTAACAGCCGGCAAAACGCGGCAGTGAGCAAAGCTCCAAAAATGAACGAAAGCAATGTAGTTTCGACTTGAAACAATTTATTTCCACAAGGTTGCCTTTGAAGGCATAGGAAAAAAGAATTGAGAACGGAGGCATGCTTTTTATTTTGCTCACTGCGCAGCACCGCGTGTTTCTCAATCGCCTGAAAGGCTGCATTGCAGTCAGCGTCGCTAGGTGCGATGTACCTGTGCAGCAGGTCCAGAGCCTCGATGGCTTCTGCAAAGCTTGGATCTGTTAAATCCCCGGAATCTTGTGGCTCGTGCTCGTTGTCGTCATCGCAGGCACGGGCATCGTCACTCACAACCGAGTTTGCAACAATCTAGGTAATTCTCTGGCACTCCGACATCACAACAGCAGAACAGGTGATGTAGGCGTCGTATGAGACTCCAATGGCGCCCAGCTTATCCATTGCCTCACTGATCTCTTGGTCACTAGCGGCTGCTGCTGATGCCTCAGGCTCTCCAACTCTGCTTAGTGGCTATGGTGGCTGCTGAGCCCAAGTTCGCGGGATCGAATCCCGGCCACAACGGCCGCATGTCGATGGGGGCAAAATGCGAAAACACCTGTATACTTAGATTTAGGCGCACATTAAAGAACCCCAGGCGGTCCAAATTTCTGGAGTCCCCCACTACGGCGTGCCTCATATCAGATCGTAGTTTTGGCACATAAAACCCCATAATTAAATTTTTTTTGGGCTCTCTAGCTTGCATCATGGCCATTCCCACCTCTGTATCTGCGTAGAAGGCATGCCTCATGAAGCGGTGCTGTGCGTTTGGTGAGCTCACTGTAGCGCACGCTGTAGCGACATAGCGCAGTGTGTCAAATGCAGAGGTGGTTGATAGTTGATGTAACTCTTTTGTCCCCTTTCTGTTAAATTCGAGCTCAAATTAAATTCAAGTATTGAGTAGTGCTGAACAGTGGCATGCAACCTAATGCGTGCTGAAGCACCCCTCCTTCTGGTCGCAGCTGCTGAAATACAGCCAGAGAGAGATAAAACTTTATTATGTCCTTGATGGGGTTCAGGGGTGGCGGAGGTCGGGAGACTAACCCCCAATCCCCCCCTTCCAAATACAGCCAAACCCATTAATACCATTGCTGAAGTGTCGTGGACATGTCATTGACTGATCACTTTTGCAACTGGATCAAGCAAACGAAAGTGACGACAGGCTCTCCCTTTACTTTTATGGTGGTGCTCCAGTGCTGGTGATGACAAAAATTACCTGAGCCAAAATTTAGAGGGGCGCGTGTGGAGAAGAATAAAGGACAGTCTCCGGTTGCTCTGCCTTGCTTATCACATTGTTTTCACTACACTGCTGAACTTTGGTCATGAAATAAGAAAGTTGTCCATAATCCAATGTCTGTCCTAAGCTTTTTCTTTTTTTTTTTTGCGATTTTCCGGCAGTAAACTTATTTCTCCCTTAGTCTGCCTGCCTTCATATTCCAGTACCTGGAGAAAGTATAGTAACCATTTTTTTTTTTTTCAGTACAAAGAAAGTTGCATTTAGATAAGTAGTATGATCCAAGTAGATTTTAAATGCTGGCTTCGAAATTTATTTCGCTTTTCTGCCGCTTCGTTCGCATGTTGCGAAAAGTGAAGTTTAATATATTATAATGGCACTTATATTGACCATATTTAACAAATGCTTGCATCATTGCATTTCTTGCCTTCGGGTTATTGACTCGTGCATCCACATTAAATTTGCCATTTTCTTACATTAGTGGCCTGAAGCCATGGTATGTGATTTTTAATTAGAAAATAATTGGCCAACACACACACACACAAAAAAAATCTCGGTGCCTTCCCACTCTGTGAAGAAAGATGACCAGCGAAACTGTATATGGGCCCCTTAAGAAGCTTTACCTCGGGTGCTCCTATATAAATAGATGTAAAAGGAGAATTAGTTTTTTGCGGCAACCACTGCACCAAATTTGGCTAGGTTTGTTTCAGTTAAAAGAAAAGCTTAAAATCTAGTGACTGTTGGTTTCCACTTTTTTATTTAGATCGTCAATGGCTTTATTAAAAATTGGCAAAAATCGATAATTTTTTTTAGAAAACGAAACTATCAAGTTTACAACTCTAACTCGGCAAGGAAAAATATCACATTTCTGTGAATTGCATCCGATAGCACATCTAAAGCGGACAAAATTGGTGTGTTGCACATGAATCTCAAAAAAAAAAATTTAATATGGAAACAGAGCATTTGCAGAACCCTCGTACACAACGTAATAAATTCACGTAAGATACAAATTGACATATCGAATTTGTCCTCTTTGAATGATCTAATGGATGCCGTTCACAGAACCGCGATGTCTGTTTTTGACGCAGAGCTATTAATTTAGAAACTTAGTGCGTCTATACTTTTCAGACTTCCAAAATTTTGGAAACACTTTTCATAGAATCCAGGCCATAAATCGAAATTCCGCTTCCAGCAGTCACTAGAATTTAACTTTCTCTCTCAAACGCAACAAATTTCATTAAAATCGGTCCAGGGGTTACCTCGGAAAAGCGTTTTTGCGTTTTACATGTACTTGAATAGGACGCGTCGGAGTTGGGCCCGAGCTAAAGCTTCCTCTAAACGGGGAACTGCAGCTATGCTGCGGGTCTGCCCTGCATTGCACTATCTTCGGGACCGGTCCACGTATGGAGAGTTTTGTGTCAACACACGGACACAATCCTGGGGGGACTAGCCTTTAACAGTTTCGCTGTAAAATTGTTTACGACTTTGTGTTTCCTAATTAATGATGAAAACGAGCG
This sequence comes from Dermacentor variabilis, assembly GCF_050947875.1. Classification (NCBI taxonomy): domain Eukaryota; kingdom Metazoa; phylum Arthropoda; class Arachnida; order Ixodida; family Ixodidae; genus Dermacentor; species Dermacentor variabilis. The sequence goes on along the minus strand of NC_134575.1, from coordinate 28,076,291 downwards.
CGGTAGCCTCGAGGGGCGCCAACGAGCCAGCTGTGGAAGACGACGCTGGAGCCAATCCTGATGATGATAGTTCGGTGCCTACACATGGACTTGATCCTCGGGGAACTAGCCCTTAGCAACCTCTCTGTAAAAGCTAACTATCTGAAATTAGCATCAAAAAAAGAGAACAAGTACCGTATTTATTCGAATATCAGGTGAGGTTTTTTTTCCCCGGAATCTTTAGCCTCGAATTCGCCCCCCGCCATGCTACGCTTATTTCGCCTTTAGGTGTGGCTTCGCGGCACTGCGACTTCCGCCTTGTAGTGCGAGTTTACGGCAGCGCTCGCCGCAATGCCGTGAAGCCACGCTATAAGGCGATATTTTCCTTTCTGGGGTCCTGCAACTGACGCCCTCGCCTTGTATTCGAAAAGATACGGTACTCGAAATTTCTTATTAATAATTTTACTTTTAGTCCAAGCTGTGATTTCGTACGGAACATCACGATGATGACAAAAATTTGCCTGCAGTGTCCATGTACATAATTGCTGTCGCAGTACAATTTGTTGCACACAGATCTGATCTTTGTGAGTTTTATCATCTCTGGAAAAATGATGGCATCACAATTATTTTTTTTTGTATTGTACAGCTAGACAAATGACAAGCTACCACATGTTGGCACACGTGTCAAGGGCTGCTGCGGGCATCACTTACAGCGCGTACATAGACGGACCAATTGAAAGAACGACGAAGCACTGACTTCCAACTGATTTTTATTTTGAGTAATACGCTTGAGCATCTGTTAATGCAATTGACGGTTAGTAAGCCGTCAACTGAATTAACAGGTAAAGAACTGTTTTGTTTTTTTAGGTTGCACATGCGCTTTCGTTCATCTTAAGGCTGCGGTCTTGGTTTCTTTGAATTTTGAATTCATACTCCTGTCAGTATTATGCTATGGGGAGGGGGGGGGGCGCTTTTGTCTTGGTGTCTCGGTGTATGTGCGTGTTACTCAAAATAAAAATCAGTTGGAAGTACAGCGCTTGTCTTCGATCGTTCTTTTGGTCCCTGTTTATGTACGCGCTGCAAGTGATGTTTGAAACAATGGAATAACAACTAGCCCATACCCAAACCCTGCTGCTGCGGAAGCTGCCTTATCATTGCTGGAAGTTTATTTTATCACATCTGTACATGGGGGCAAAACTGTACACTAGTAGTGAGAATAGTGATGAAAAAATATACGTCACAGCAGTTTGACCAGACCCATCATCCCCCATAAATGTTTTACAAAGGCAGAGACAAACAACAGTGAGGTAGGTTTCGTGTAATCTATTTCACAAATAAATATAAAATGCTTTTTTGTAAAATTTACACTTACAAGTAAAATTTACGCATTCATTTCGCTTCAAGAAGGTATACAGCACACTTTACACAGCGCTTTCAAAGCAGGTAAAGTTTATCCATCCATTAAAGCTTGTTTAGTTCTCTGGGTAGAGATTATTACAGTATTTGGGAACTGTAATTCATATCTTAACGTAACATTTCATTACAGCAATCAGTAAAGTAATGACTGGATCTAGTTTGTTCTTGTTGTTATGTAGGCCTAAACATAGAAGAGGCAGATATATAAATGGATCTTGTGCGCCATTTCAATTTTTCTTGCACTAGTGTTAATATCCTGACACCTGCATCAACAAGTCCATCAAGAGGAGCAACACACGTACACAGAGTTTACGGATAGAGAAATTCCGGCAACGTATAATAAGATGAATGATAAAGCGCTCACGCAGTTACATGCGTGAATGAAACGTTTGAGCGTTTTCAGCATTAGTGGTTAGTCGCCGTCAAATCCCGGTGTTCCCTCACGGGCATCGTACGCCGTTAACATGTGACGTTGACGTAGTTTAGCGATGACGTGGACAGTGCCTTGCCACCGCATGAGTCGCAGCCGATGACCGCGCTGCTGAAGGTTCTCTTGGATGTCCTGCGGTATCGGTACAATGGTAACGAATGTGTTTACCAGCGATGCTATTCTGGGGGTGCTGTACTGGACGTTGTCTAATTCCGCCGTATTATCAAATTCCGCAATATCGGCGCTCTTAGCCAACTAGAGAGGCCGTATAGCAACCCCGTCGGCTAACTGAGCCGAGAAAATGGCCACTTCTACAATATGGCGGTACCTGATAATGCCCGAAGTGCCATTTCTGCGCACACAAATTTTGCCCTATCGTCGAGTTTGCCGTCTTGTCGCCTCTGATTGGTTTCGTAGGGTGGCTGTACCTTTTCCGATTGGCTCAAAACGCCAACATGGTGGAACTAAGAACATCTCTCCAACCAGGCGTCGCTGCCGCTTTTGCCAAGTAGCGCCAACCTTAGATGCATGCCGCTGTGCCCCGATTCGTCTTTCACACCAATTCCCTTTCAGGCATTTCCGCTTCCTAAAGTTTCGCTTGTTGCGTGCTCGCTTGCACCTTTATGCAACAAATAACAGATGCAACAAATAACAGACTTCGCTTCATGCCGCAATTTGAGAGGATGAGCACAGTAGAAGAGGGTACGGTGCGTTGGTGGTGCTGAACTAGCTGGTCGGCAGAAACGTGTGGAGGGGCTTTAGGTGGAGCGTGGTGGCAGTGTCCAAAATTTCAACCCCAGGATACTGTTCTGAACATCGTCAAATTCTGCCACATTGTCAGAATATGTAATGGCGGCGCTTTCAACCAATCGGAGTTGACAAGATGGCGAATTGGACAATATGGCGGAATTGTACGATGTCTGTAGAATAGCACCCTTATATACAGATGTTCAGCCACCCTATAGTTTAGCATAGCATATACTGGAAATGAACTAAGAGTCCCTAGAATAGAGAACTTGAAGAAAGGCCTTGACGTCACTCTTTCAAATCGTCCTTCTTGCATTAAATGGAGGATTGCGCAGGCCCTCTAAGTCATAGAATATATGCTGGCAAATCCCAGAGCGCCCTAAATAATTTACTGTAATACTCGTTTCCAAGAACCAGTTTCGGTTTACCTATGGAATTGGATGGATCATGACGCCACAAATACACTGACTTGCCCCGTTCCTGTGATGGCTGCGGCTGCCGCAGCATGCCAGCTCATCCGAAAGAAGCGAGCACAGTACAACCCCCCCTCCCCCCTTCATATTTTTTTCAGCCGGCAACATCATCTTACTCAGCTGACTCAGCCTATTGCTTCATCGTGTCAGCAAATTTTGCTTTGTGTCATGACGTCGCGATGATGTCGATGGTATCCAAGTTCAGCATTCCAAGATCAACAAAAGATGATTTTCAGCCCTATTCAGTCCCAAAGAATGCAATGACAATAAATCTCGCGATTTTATTCCAAGTTATACTGCGGCCTCTTTTGAAGAAAGCGAAGGTAGTAAGTCTGTTCGCATATTTTAGTAGTTCTACGTAATTGCGGAGTAATTAAATGTCACTTAGTGTACAGTTAGTAATGCCGCATTTTTTTTCTCGTAAAGATACTCGAGTCACCGGCCCAAACTACGCGTACAGGTTACTTGATCGTTGCAGGCATAACGAGGAACGAAAAGCTACTACTTCACAGTTGCTGACTGAATGAAATGCGTCGAACATATATCCCTTTGAAGATGTTAGTGCCCTGGGGCCCTGGGGTGGGGGAGTGTGGTTGTTAGGGATTTTCTGACGCCACCCAAAATTATCGCGGCGGCAATATACCGTTTACAAGAACTTATATATCTCTCATTATATGTATATGCAAAAATATGTAATATGTTTAAACTATTATAGGCCAGCGCGATGTGTTTGAATCACGCGCAAAAAGTAACTGAATCTTTCAAAATGGCTGCCGCTGTCCCCGCAGAACCCCTCCCAAAAATACTTTCTAGGTAACGTCCTGGTAGCGCCTTTGGTAAAGTGGTCCTGTGTAGCAGCAGATATATACAGTATGATGAAAGCCGTAGTAAATTGGATATGCCGATGAATAAAATTTGACCCGTAGCAGAGTTTTCGTGTGTTGTGTGTGTTATTTTTTTCTTGCCATCATAAAATTCTTGCCCACAAGTACGGACACCATGACTGAAATGTGTAATTCAAATAACAAGTACGTGTCTCCTCACGTATACTTGCTATGGGGCATCCGTCTACGTACGGTACAGCTTATATAACTTTGGAAATAAAGTTGAATTTGTGCAGTACACACTTTTCTTCCGCAGCGAATTGGGTATACTCGCAGAAAATTTTCTGAGGCAATGAAAGGGAAAGAAAGGTAAAAACACTTCGTTCATAGGACATCCGAGTCATGTCCCAATGTCGACGCACCCTTTTGGGTACAAATAGGACGTCCTCTGGACGTCTATTTTCGGATATCCTCTTACGGATGTCTCGAGAATATCGCACGTTGACCTCTCTCGGACATAATGGCATGGGTTTCGCAAGGTTATCCCGCATGTACCTTTTTTTTGACATACACGTTAATATCTGTCCTCCAGTTGAGGCTCGGTCTTTGAGCTTCCTCGTAACATAATTATCTATTCTCGCATGTTCGAATTGCAGTCCAAAGCTATAGCGTCTGCAGCACGTCCGTGCGTCGTTCTTTACGAACTTTTCTGACGCAATTTACTTTAAAAACTTCAGTTAGTTCAATAAGGCGCTTGGTGGAAGGCCTGGAAACATTGAGAGCATGCTTACATTACCGCGAATGTGCGCGAGTAACGTAATAATAATTTGGGGTTTTACGTGCCAAAATCACTTTCTGATTATGAGGCACGCGTAGTGGAGGACTCCGGAAATTTTGACCACCTGGGGTTCTTTAACGTGCGCCTAGATCTAAGCACACGGGTGTTTTCGCATTTCGCCCCCATCGAAATGCGGCCGCCGTGGCCGGATTCGATCCCGCGACCTCGTGCTCAGCAGCCCAACACCATAGCCACTGAGCAACCACGGCGGGTCGAGAGTAACGTGTGTATCTGTTCTTGATGCGTGAGTTTTATCTGTCACACATTGTGTGTTGCGACCGCGGTGGACATTGAGAGAAACACTGTGCAAAAGGCCCCGGTGTATGCCCTTAAAATGTACGCAGCGTGTTCCTAAATGTTCCTCGCGGTCATGCAGCGGATGTCCGCAGGTCACGAAAAGGTGGCCAAAGGAACGTGTGAGGGACGTCCACAGGACGTAGTTGACACATCCAAAGGATTTTCGTGTCCTGGCGGTCATTAATTGGACGTCATTGATTGTTTTTCGCAGGGTAAGTGGTCCGGCAGCGGTTAGGCAGCGTTTTTTTTGTTTCTCGGAACAGACGCAGCTTCCACGTGCGGCGGTGTTGCGTTTTCCCAAACGCGGAATTAGTGGAAGAAGCATGAAAAATACGTCAACTTTTGACGCTCGGTGTTGTGTTTTGTCTCACTCAGGTGTTCTATAAAACCTGTTTACGTTTTCTCTTTCCCAAATTAACTGACGCAGACGAGAATGTGGGGACTATTTTCAGGAGCGCTCTCACTCGCTTTGCCTCCGTAGCTTTCCCTTCATAGCCGCATATGTCCCAGGGACCTCACCGCGTCCACGTATTCCTCCGCGCGCACCGAGTCCGGCAGCAGCGGGTGATGCAGGCGGCCGCAGTCGATGGCCTCCTTGATGGTGTGCTTCATCCAGAGGATGCGCATCGCCACCTGCGCGACGGCGGATATGAAAACGGACGATAAAGATAATAAATATCGTCTTAGATGCGAGAGAAGTAGTCTTTCAACGCTCTGCATTCCTTAATTTACCTTTAACAGCAAGAGAACTGGACAGTTTATGCACATTCAGTGTAAAGGAGTGTGACCAAACGGCGTTCGTGTTCTCTGTCCGTTTGTCTGCGCTCCTTTACAATGTACGTATAAGTTGATTCAGTATACAGGGTATTTTTTTTAGAATATAGAAATTTGTTTTTACAAAACTGCTATGACCGTAGTGCGCGTAACATTTTTCCAGACAAGTTGCAACCACTAATAACGTGAGTTTCGGAATGGTAATTAAAACACGTTTCTTTCATTAACTTATTTATTGGAACCTTCGGAAATTCGGCGCGAACACACACACACGCTAACCCATATATATATATATATATATATATATATATATATATATATATATATATATATATATATATATATATATATATATATATATATATATATAGTCCGAAAATAATGAAATAAAGGAAAACACGTTGAAAAACGACAACGACTATATCAACGACTGGGAGACTCCGTGCACGTGCGGGGGGGGGGTAATCTTGCAGACACACGATGTCCTTGTCTAATAAAAGTTGAATAGATGCCGGGCTATGCACGAAGGCCTTTCGTGCGTCAGGTCGGCATCAGTTATCTCTTCCATTCGAAGACTGGTCTAAATAATCGAACAATTGGCTGTTCTATTCGAAAACCGGATCTAAATGGGACATTACATTTGACCCGCCGTTCGAAAGGTTCGCAATGTTAGCGCGCCCCCATTAATGGACGCTTGTTCGCCAGCGCGTACCTGGGCAGCCCCCGTGATAGCCAGCGGTCCGCCAGTGGCCGCCTCCAAGCTCCGTAGTAGCCCGTCGGAGGTGAACAGAAGCGGCGCGGCTGAGGACATGGGCCTCTTGCCGGGCGCTATGCGGTTGGTCAGCTGCTCCGGGTAGCCCTGGAAGCCCGTGCGGCCCGGGTACGAGAACGCGTCCAATCGGTTGTTCAGCAGAACGCCCGTCGACGGCGACAGCCACAGCGATCCGAAGCTGCGTGCGGTGACGCCGCAAGAGGGCCGCAAGAGTGGAGAAATGACGTCACTAAACAGACGGGCGTCATTTATTCGCGCATCAGAAAACTTGTGCAACCCTAGTCAACCGCGTATCCAGGGGTGATGTCCAGGTAACGCTGGTCCAGATTGAAACGCCTTACACTTCGTAAAGTAGCGACACTCTCCTCCTCCGCCTTCGATCCTCCTCGTTTCTCCTCTCCTTTACGCTCCCTCCTCGACCGTGGCGCCGCCTACACTGCTCGAGCGTAGCAACGGCGCAACATGCGCTCCTCGCCATTCCGTAGACGCTTCTCGAGCAAAGATGGTGCTAATTCACGGCGCGAGGGCCCACGTGATGCTATTGGGCCAATAGCGACGCGGCGTCGGCCTCTGCCTGAGCGCGCGAGGTGGAGGCGGCATTCTTCAAAGCGTGGCACTACGTTACGAAGTTTAAGGGGCTTTAGATCCTTTATCCCCCCCCCCCCCCCCCACCTCTAAAGTTGTGTTCGCAGCGCCAGCGTACACCACCTGACAAACTCGTGAAATCCTTCTTCCCCAGTTTTTACTACTCTGGAGAGACAAAAAAGGTTTAAGGGTTATTGAAGACCGCCCACCGGAACATACGAAAACTCCTCCTCCTTAATAACAAACTCAAGGCGAAACTGCGACATATTGAGTTTTAGATCCCAAGGTTGATGCGGCCCATACGGGGGACTCGCTTCAATTTTGCAATTACGATGAACCCGCCGAAACTAAAAGTTGGAAAGTTTGTGAACGAATTTGTGTTAATTAGCGTTTAATTATCCCGTATCCCGCGTCACACCGTGGTCGCCATCACTGACGGCGCGCCTTCTTTTTTTTTAATTGTCACTCCGATCTTCACATTGCAGAAAACTTGGCAAAACTTGTTTGATCCCACAGCCTGGCTGGCTTGTAACGGCACCTTCGAAAGAACCATCCTTTTATTTCAAAACGGCTATCTTTAAACATTACTTAATAGCTTTGTAGAAATACCCGGTATATGTGTGCGTCAGAACCCCGCAGCAAACTCGGTGACACCTGTAGCTTAGCCCCCTCCCCCCCCCCCCCCCTGTGCGGCCCTCAAACTTCCTACGCAGGTCTTGCGTTCGCCTGCACGTCTACCCTTCACGATGGAGTCGCTTGAACGCGCATATTTGTTGCGCATACAGGGGACATCTAGGTACAGTTTGCTCTTTCGTTGTGTGCAGTTTCGCAGTCAACAGAGCCGATAACCTGAACATTTGCAAGGGTAGTATAGACGGGACTACATTCGTTACACAAGTGCTGTCCCGCGCACGGGCTATTCGGCGAGACAGCAATCGCGGTTAGGAAATTCCTGCGTAGGGGTCCGCCTTAAATTGTGCGGCACAGCGTGAAGCAAGGACAAGGGACGCAAGAAAAACGAGGACAAGCCCTTGTCCAAGTCCCTTGTCCCTGCTTCGCGCCGTACCACACAGTATAAAATGGAAAAACGAACTATAGCCCGAACCATCACCCTTCCGAATCCACCTTCAAGCTTCTGTTTGAAGCAGCTAAGCAGTTACACGCGCGAGAGGCCATGTGGACGTGCGTTCTTCGCTCACTCCCAGTTGAGCGAGGCAACCACGACGACGGCGTCCCCGTCGGGTGCCACGACGGCGACGAAGCTGGAACCGTGATCCTGGGCCACGGGTGCTCGCCAGCCGTAGTCCTCGACGTGCGCGCTTGGCTTGTCGCCCACCTTGGCAGCGATGCGCGTGATCTCGTCGGCGTTCTGCAGTTCCTCCATCTCCTGCGCGCGGCGAAAGCGTGCGGAGAAGACGTGGCGTCCATAATTACTTTGTTTAGCGCGAGGCAACGGACACAAGAAGGACGACAGGACAAGGTGCTACCGGAACAGCAGGTTCAGGAGATGACACAGACACACAAAAATCGGGGACCACAGTAGAAGAAAGCCAGCTCAGCACAATGCGCTGGCGGGCTAGTTGGTGCGAGCCCGCCAACGCATTATGCTGAATTATCTTTCTTCTACTGTGGGCCCTGACTTTGTGGGGATGCGCGACTCACGCGCGTCCCCAGATATCTTGTTTTCCCCCATCTCCTGCAATCCCGCTTCGCCGCGTGGCCTGCGTGACGCCCGCGGCGGTCGATGTGGTTGAAGCGCAGCGCGAGAGATGGCGCGAATGTTGCGCTGCTGCCGGCGGGGTTACTTGGGTGCGGGAGCGGAAGGCGCTCTCTCTGGGATTCGGGACAACAAGCGGGACGGACGTCTCGTGCCGCGCGTGCGCCGATCCATGCTTCTGCGAGACCGTCTCGCGTGGCCGCCTTGGAACGCGCCACCCGTACACGCGAATGACCAGGCGTTGGGACCCATCATGAGGCGAACATATTTGCTCGCTATCCGGTCGCGGTGAGTCGGACTTCCTAGATTTGTCGCGCGCCCATCGGCATGTTTTGTGGATAGCAACTCGGCTAGCAGGCATTGATCTATGAGAGGTGCAATAAATGCCCTTGTGACTGTTTGCACTACTGTGTTGTCGTTCCTTCGTCCCAAGAGCACGGAGGAGGACTCCACAACTTTTGTGTGTCTGTGTCATCTCCTGAACCTGCTGTTCTTGTAGCGCCTTGTCTTGTCGTCTTTCTTGAGTCCGTTGTTTTGCGCTAAACAAAGTAATTATGGATTCGCACCAACCAGCCCGCCAACGCATTGGGCTGAACATGTGACGTCTTTGTCAAATGGTGCAGATGCTATTATATGGGTGCAAACAACCGCATCGATATAGACTATAGCTGTCGAATCGCGCTTCGTTTCGGAGAACGCGCAGTTAAAGCAAGAAGACTGATAAAGGAACGCGGTGGGCCTCGCACGTGAGGAAATAATGGCGCGGACGCACGCCGTTGCTTGGAACGAGGACAACAGCGTGACAACGCCGATGATTTCCGGAATGGTTTGGGTGAAAAAAATAAAAACGAAAAGGAAAGAAAATATGAGCGTTTTGCTGTGCTGTTGTCACTTCAAAGGTGTCGGTTTGTTGGTTGGTTGTTCCTCATTGCAATGGCGCTACCTGCACTGGCGATCGGCCTTGAATCGGGCGGTGCAAGGATAAAAAGTAATAAAAATAAATTGAAACTGAATTAGTAACCGGAAAACCGTGAAATTAAAGTGCAAGAGTTAAATATTTAGTTTCTTCTTTTTGTTTCTTTTACGTAGTTCCTTTGGATAGATAGGCGCAGGCACCAAATGAAATACCCCTCAGTCGCTACAACCATTCCATCCTTCTCGTGTTTTCGCCGAAGCGTCCCCTACGCTATTTCTCTTCTACCCAAAATGAATTCCTTCCGACTTGCTTGATATTGTTCGATAGATCACCCTTCTAACATCCTTGCAACGTTTGTTCCATGCTAGAAGGTGGTGGTGGTTACATGAAGCAGTGTTGCGGGGCCACTTTAATATTAAAATTAAATTTTGGGGCCTTACGGGACAAAGCCAGCATACGATTGTGAAGCACACCGTAGCAGGGGGGGGGGGAGACTTCGCACTAATTCTGACCAACATGCACTCAATGCACTATACGCGGGCGTTCTTTTTCGTTTTATTTTATTTACTTATTTATTATTTTTTTTTAATTTCGCCGCCATCGGAATGCGACCGCAGCGGCCCGGATTCGATTCCGCGCGTTCCGGCTTCGTAGCGTGACGTCAAAGCCACTACGCCCCCGTGGCGGGTCACTTTATTATGTCTGACTCTACAGCGCCCTCTTAAGTCACGCGCGCGCTCAACGGCCGGAAGACGTGGCTCCTTTCTTACCGCGGTGACGTCAGCGAAGAGGGGGTCTTCAAGGCGGCCTCTACGTGCGATGGCGTACTTGAAGGCCTCGACCAACCGGTGCGCCGTCGCACCGTCGTCCCAAAGCGTCATGCTCTCCGACAGGCGGAACCTGCGGTCGCCGAGTGAACACCTTATAGAAGGAGAACGTAGAGCATTCTGCTTTGGCAGGTGACAGCCCACGCTGTTCTGATCGCTCTCAACAGCTGTCCCTGCGTGCGTGCACGTCTCGCTAAAGAGCGGACGTGAAAGCTGTCTTCCCCGCCTAGTCAGTCTTCTTGCGGTGAAGCCCACTTCAATCACATCGTACAGGTGACGTATCTCGTAGAGCCTTCTCTTTCGCAGGTGACAGCCTGCACGGCTTCGATCGCTCTCAACGGGGCTGTCCCTGCGTGCGTGCGTGTCTCGCTAAAGAGCTGACGTGAAAGCTGTCTTGTCCGCCTCATTGGTATTCTTGCGGTGAAGCCAACTTCAATCGCACTGTACAGGTGACGTATCACTTCAATCATGTACACGTACTCCCCTGGGCAAAAGTGCGTGGGGACCAGGGATTCCGCGACAAAGCAGATTTTCTTCTCCGCCTACGAATGCAACCAGAAAGTGAGGACTGCCGCCCAAACTTGACATTGCGAACTTTCCACTGCACTTGTCAGTTCCATTGTGCAGATCTGAATTTCCACGGACTTCAGTTTTAATTTTTTCGGCGAGCCTGCGTTCCGTATACTTCGGCTTAAGGGCGTGCAGGTGACAGTGACATCCTGTATGTTTGAGCTACCTGTATGCGCGTATATAGCTTGGAACGTCACCATCACTGCGGTAAATCGTTCTAAACAAGATAGAAGCAAACAAACGTATATAAACAAACAAAAACGAGATAGAGCCCAAGAACAGAACAAACAGAGGGAGAAAAAGGGGTGTTGTGATGTTTTGTTTCGTATGCCGATCGGAAAGAGTGAGTCGTTTGCAACATATTTAAATTCACATACACATATTGCAGTAAACTGTAGCGGCTATAAAATCTACTATTGTTAATATTGACTGTAAATAAAGAACGTTTCTGCGGATATGCTGACTTTTAATGCTAGAATGGTGGAAAATATCTGTATTCCATTGCACACTAAAATAAACCTCATATAAACACGGATTTACGCGTAAAAACTTAAAACCACCCTCTAATTTTTCTCCCAAATAACTCCGAAAACGCGAAACCCTACAGCTGTGAAGGACCGCGATTTTCTTCTCGGTAGGGTTAATATCTTTTTTTTTTTCTCTCGGCATGTAACCCGTGCATTGCGATTGTAGCTGCATTTCCATTTCTCTCGTAAAACGGCCACGAAGGCGTAAACAATTATTCGCTGTTAAATAAATAAATAAATAAATAAATAAAACAACAAAACAATAGTGAAGATACTGTGACGTCATCGCACCTGCTGATCAGCGCCAGTATGAAGCTGACCACGATGCCAGACGAAGGGGGCGGGGCTGACCACATGGTCGTTACTCTGTCCAGCTGCATGCCGGTAGCATTGCCCACGCGTGCACGGTACTCGGCCAGGTCTCGCTCCGTCAAGAGTCCGTCTGCGCGTGAAATTTCGTGTCACGATGGACTGAAAACATGGTTTACACCCTCAAATGTGAATAAGGGTGTGTAAATCTGCCTCTAACTCACACCTTACACTCTTCTTTTTTTGGGGGGGGGGGGTTTAGGGGCGTAATTCATAAATCGACTTGCACCCTTATTCTCTCTGAACGGGGTAAATTGTTTTAGAGTGTGCTATACACGTCACAAAATTTAAGGCAAGGTGTTTCTTTCTTTTGGCCCATCGCTATACAAGGCACAACGTTAGGAGACACGAAGACAGCGGTGTGTATTAGTGAGCGGAGGAGGGCAGCCGATAGTATTGTTAGCATTAAGAGGAATAAATTAGGTTGACCAGGACGTGTAATACGCATGGGGCAGGTAACCTACGCATACTGGAGTGACAGAATCAGTGCTAAGAGAAGGGAAGCGTTGCTGAAATTTAAGAAAGTCGCAGTTTCGCCGGAAAGGAGGAGTATCGATTGCGATAGCAAGTTAGTAGACAGCTATACGAAGAAAGGATGGCAGTTTTATCGGGCGTATAAAGTCGTAAACATTTGCTTACTAACTGAAGAAGCATAGGGTCACGCGCGCACAAGCAAACAGGAACACATCTCACTCGATGACCGCGCGCGCTCGCTGTCAATACGCTGGAGTGAGGAAGCGCGGCAGCGGTAGCGAGCGAATTGACCTTCGTGCTGCCTCTAGCTTCAACGTGAACTAAGCGGCGAGAACACAGCGCACACGAAGCTATCAGCACTCGGCGCACTCTGTCCTCATCGCAGATCGCTTTCAAGATAGAGGCCCGTGCGGCCTCGCCATACGCAGCTGCCGCCATTTCATTTCCCCGCTTCACTCAGTGCTCACTGTCTTCCTTTCTTCCTCTTTCTATTCCCCTTTCTATTCCCCTTTCCCTTACCCCCTTGCAGGGTAGCAAACCGGACGCTCGTCTGGTCGACCTCCCTGCCTTTTCCCTATCCTTTCTTTCTCTCTCTTTGGAACAATGCGCTCTATATACGTTCAAATACAGTGTTTTTTAAACAATAGCCAGGGATCATTAACGAAAACCTCACGTACGTCACGGTACGAAAGCTTTCGCCACTGACCCGACGTGCGCACGTCACGTAAAAGGTCGGCGGCCACGCTCCCGGTGTAGAAGTCTCCGCTCCCTTTCGCGGCCAGAATCTGGAGGGTTCGAGCCAGGGGCTCGTTGACCACCACGTCTTCCGGTCCGACTAAGGTGTCTAGGCCGTTCTTCGTGTACAGCGACCTGCAGAAGAAAAACGGTGTAGAGAACAAGCACATAGGGTATAGCTTGGCAAGCGGTGCCGTGTAAGGTTCCGTGCTTTTAAGACGTAGCTTTTTTAGCGAACACCTCCCAGACCTTGCTGATCGCAGCTGCTGCTGCTGTCTGGCCGAATAGCAGACACAGCAAATAAGATAACCATATCTTCTGATGGTGAGATCAAGCCTATGTTTCCGAGCGCACGACAGACAGACAGACAGACAGACAGACAGACAGACAGACAGACAGACAGACAGACAGACAGACAGACAGACAGACAGACACATAGACACGCGCACACGCACACACACACAAAGCAGATATGCACGCCATTTTCTTTAATATTTTTTCCCTTTTATGGTGGCAGAAGTTTTTTTTTTAGCTAGAAAGTGGGTTTGTGGCGTGCCACCTGTGTTTCTGCACCGGAGCGCCGTGACGTCAGAAGCGCGCCAACCCAGCACTTCGGTGCTCTAAAATGTAAATACAGGTCAACAAGCGTCAGCAAAATGCAACTAGCTCAATGGTTTGGCTGGCGGTTTGACGGGCCTCAAAATCTGTGCCTGAGCGTGTTCGTGGCAGCCAAAAGCGCTGTCGTCAGAGCTGACTTCTGCACAAGAAAAGCTTCAGTAATTTCTTTTGCAGGCGATAGGGCGTGTGTACAAACAACGTACAGTATATGCGTATGTAGCTGCGAACTTTACTATACGATGAGGGTAAGTGTTGTTGTAAATAAATAAATAAATAAATAAATAAATAAATAAATAAATAAATAAATAAATACAATTTAGCGTTGTTTTGTTGAGAAACTAACTGTACTTTATTTTACAGTTTTTGTGTGTGTGTGTGGTTCGGGCGTGTTGCGTGCCTATCGCAAAACAGTTCGTCAGAAGAGTGGATCATCTTAGGTTGGACCGCTTTATGCTGCTTCGCAATTTCGACTGCATAGTAATTTTGGATGCTTTGTCTTTATTATTTATTTTGTTTTTAAATACTGCAGCCATATTTAGGCCTATTGAACGGAGTGGATGATTAGAGAAATGTACAATGTGTTAACTGTAGAAGTGCACGAAGCATAAGAGAGAGAGAGAGAAAACGGATCAAGAACTACCGACTTCGAGCAAGAGATTATTTAATGGAAGAGAACGAATGGCTCAAAGCGGCAAGTTCCAATGTTTAATTGTTAGACGTTAAAAAAAAGAAAACTGATTTTAGACATGTCAGTCTGTGGCCTATAGGGTGCAATATTAAGGTGGCAATATACCTTCCAGATGAAAAAAGTTCCGCGAATTTTATGCATGTGCTTAGGGAAGACACGTAAGGTGATTTTTTATTAGAGTGAGAAAGGGCTTTAGGGATTCAATATAGCGATGCGTGCTGAGAGTATAGTCTGATATAAAGCACGAAGTTTAAAAGACGAGGGAAAGTTTCCATCATAACGACGGGCTAAATAAACCTGATTGTTCGTTTCTGAATCGTTTCTAAATTTTAGGCATCTGATTCGTTACATAGATTTTTATCACATAGGCATACTTATAGAGCATGCGTGTCACTGTATCTTAACGGCTTTTACGTAGCGGCATTCCATTTTGGTGATTATTCCAAAGTTTGAAGCGTCCTTTTTATTTGTTATGCTCCGAGAACACTGTGGTAGAAATTAGAATGTAAGGGAGTTATAATCAATGCCATGCGGCAAATTTGAGGAGAAAATATTTGCACGGATAGAATAAGAAACCGGAAGATTGTTCGGGGCCAGAAGAACGAAGTTTAGGCAAATGCATGCATTGCCTATCCTTCCTATGGTGAATTAAGCGTCGTGCCGCCGGAGCACGCCCACTATAGCGCCAGATTTTCATTAAAAAAGTCTTGTTCGAAACTCTGCGGATCACGCGAGACGTTATTGGACGTTGGTCCTCGCTATGCGCTCGCCTATGTTGTGGCTGCTTGGCCTGCGTCACTTGGACAATGTAAGCCTGCAGAATTAAATCGCCGGGACTTATCACAAGACCTTAACGTGTCCACGTGGAGGAGGCAATAGAGAGTTTTAGCGTATCCGGTATTCCGGCAAACGCAAGCGGATTGGGCGTTTTACCGGATGAGTGGAGGCGAAAACGCGGTCTGCACTGTGCAGCCACCTGGTGTTTCAGAGCACAACCAGACAAACACAGCTAATAACGCAGTAACCAAGTGTATTTTACTTTGCTGCTAGCGTAATTTTTTCGGCAGCAACACGATTACGCCGCGGCCGAAAGTTCACGCCAGCAGCGAAGCAGAATATACGAAGTAGAGCAATATTAGATCTGTTTCTTAAGAGACTTTTGAGCGCACAAAGACAGGATGTCTAACGAAGAAGGTACACACGGGGTAGGGACACCGATCTACGTCCTGTCTGTGCGCGCAAAAGTCTCTTAAGAACCATGTACAACCAACTCGCCCAAAACGTAACGCTATTAGCTCTGTATTTGTCTGACTGAACTATGCGCCGCCACGTGGCTGCACCGTGCAGGCCGCTCTCGTTTACGCCTCCGCCCCTCGGGTGAAACGCCCAGTCCGCTTTCGTTTATCCGAATACCGGACGCGCTAAAACTCTCTCATACTGGTCGCATTGCCCGACACGCTTCCGCTCACAAACTGGTAAAGGAAATCTACAATCTAGCGCAGGCCTGAGAAACTGAGTTTAAGGAGAAAGCGTACCTTAGCGCCGGGTTCGCCAGGATGTGTGCCCGTCGGCGTGCCAGCTGCCGTGCCATCTCCGTCGTTACGGGGGCTCCTTGCGAGGCCACCTTGATGGCTTCTTCGAAGAGCGCTGCCCAGGGCAAGCGTGACCCTCCCGCATCCAGGAGCTCTCGGAAGCCGCTCACTTGGCCAGGGACACCGGCCGAACGCACGCCTGCGTATTGCGTGGTTGTCAGTAGCCAGTGTTTTTGACATCATCGTCATCATCACGATCGTAGTGTCCGCTAACACCTACACCACTACCTTTGTTATCATCATCATGATCATCATCATCATCATTATTCGGATGTCCCTTCGAGATATCTCTTTACCTCTGTCCCGCGTCAGGTGAAACCAAATTTCCTCAGTCGTTGATCGAGTTGCAAAATTTCGTAGAGGTCCCACGTTACAGAATGTGGATACATTAAAAATTAAAATGGTGGCAATGATTCGCCGATTGTTGCGTCCCCTGTCGACAACAACGCTAACTGTAAAGCACCACCTTGGCTAGAACTATAACAAAGGAAGTAGATCTGTCGGTCATCGTCATCGTCACCATCGTCATCATAGTCGTCAATCCTTTTCATGACCCCTGCGCCTGTCCTAGCGACATCTAGGTAAAGTATACAATAGTCCAATCAAAATAAAAGGTGTTCCTACTCACACTTGTTCAGCACATTTTCTTCAATTATTGGGCAGCGCACATAAAAACGAAACACGAGCTCCTAAAGTGTCTTTCATTTTTTCAGGCTTTCGGAGTTGCAGAGTTGGGCCCGCAACGACGTGTATTTCAGCGCACAAATGGCTGGAGTCGTGGGCAAAAAACGGTTTGTCTGAGAGGTTACTCGATCATCCGACTCACCGAAGATGGTGTCGTTGTGATATGCGACGTAGTGGGCTTCGGAAGCTTGCAGCGGAGCCGTCTCCCATGCGTCCACGAACTTTATCTCCGACGGGGTCTTGCTGCGCGGATCGGCGAAAGGGACAGCTTCGACAGGTGGCGCAGTAGCAACTAACAAGACGCGCTAATTGCCCTCTCTCATACAACCTTGTCGTTCTGTTTTAAACAGAATACGAGACAAAAAGAATCTCTCAAGGAAAGTGCAGTGTGCAAACGAAAATTCAGAAAAAAAATTCGTTTACCAGTTTGCCTCGGTTCCACCCACTTTTTTTCAAAATAAGTAAATCGTTACCATAGGAAGTGTCGATGCACCTTGGTCACCCCCTCAAAAAATGTATTCATCGGGTGCGTCCCTGTACATCTTTATAGGGCGCTGACTACACGAACGAAACTGAATGTTCCCGTGCTTCTCATTATTGTTTAATTCGGCGTCACATCTGCGAGAGGTTGGCCTCCTGGCTACTTTAGATGATACAGCAACGGACCCAGAGAGCTGTCGGTCCTTTGGTTCGGTTTAGAGCCTGGGTAAAATTCACCTTTAAATGTGAAGCTTTTCTTGGGAAACACGTATACGGCACTTGCTTTGTAACTTCTTGCTATACACTCTGGTCTATGACAATTTTTTCATTTCCCTAAATGCCCTTCATATTGGGGATTTTCGGATGACAGATGTGCGTATAAAATTCGTGGCTGCGCTGTTGGCAAATACTTATTTTCTGCGTGATAATATGTTCTGTTGCGACTTGTCGTCGAGCACGAGATTTGTGTTTCGTTGGTTGATCAAGTAAGCGGAGCGGCACAATGACTCCTACCAACGCGTGCTGCTGGTAGCCCTTACTTCTTGTAGTGGAGAGCGAAAAACCCACCGCCGAGGCCACAGGCGTGGGACAACACGACGCAGACGCACAGCATAGAAGCTACGGCAGCGTCGGCCGCGGTGCCATTCATCTCGATGAGAATCTTCCTGCATTAGACACGATATGGCGCGGTAGGATGAAGGCGAAGAATGGGATTAAGAAAGAAGTGTCCTGTGGTAACGCAAAGGTTTATGAGCTTGCTTCTTTTTAAACCAAAGGCGGGCTCTCTAAAAAGTCACAGTTTCGCGGCGAAGCATCGAATGTGATAGCAAATTGTTAGACAGCTATACGAAGTAAGAATAGTAGTTCTGTCGGCCATATAAACTTGTAACCATTCGCTTACCAACTAAATAAACAAGCATGGTGTTATGCTCGCACAGACAAACAGTAACACACCTACCTCGATGACCGCGGACACTCGCTGTCAAAACGCTGGAGGGAGGAAGAGCGGCAGCAGCAGCGAGCGAATTGACCTTCTGGCTGCCTCTCGCTTCAACGCGAACTGAGCGGCGAGAACATTGCGCACACAAAGCTATCAGCCCTCGGTGCATCTAGACTTTCTACTCATCGCAGATCACTTTCCAGATGGTCGTGATAGGGTGCGCGCGGCCGCGCCACACGCAGCTGCCGCCGGAGTAGAGCAGTCGCTAAAATGGCAGCAGCGATTATTGCAGACCGGTACATTATCAAAAGCAATGCTGATTTTGTGTTTTCGGAGATGGTTAGGTTAGTCTTGGCCTTAGATGTTGCGTTGCTGTACTTGTTAGTGTGCAGCCAATAACGCCGATTTAAAAAGCTGGGGGGGAGGCAAATCACCCCATCCCCCATAATTTCTGACAGTTGTGGGGCAAGTGCCTCCCCTCGCCCGATAGATACACTTATGTCGTTGTTCAATAAAAATCTCTGAAACCCACTTGGAGCACTGGGTATGTGACGCTCGGTCTTTGCTGGGCTTCATTGAACCTCTTCGATGCCTACTTGGGTCACTGAGTATATGCCACGGGTCCAGTGACAGACAGACAGACAGACAGACAGACAGACAGACAGACAGACAGACAGACAGACAGACAGACAGACAGACAGACAGACAGACCCGCAAAGCGTGTTAAGTACCTTTAGAATGCTAATGGCATTAAGAAATCAATGTGACATCGAATAAAAATTGACACAAAGTCGCAGTGTAGTGCGCTTATTACAGATTTACAACTACTTGAATTGCATGATGATGAATATCCCTCCATGTTTCGGTGGGATATCCAGCAAGTGCAATCATCGTCATTGCGGTCAGATTTTTCATAGCGACAGCCCTTCAGAGAGCCTTTCGGCTCTCGGTATATATATATATATATATATATATATTCGAGTGAAGGAATCGGCAGAGCATCCTGGCGACGATGAAGACGGGAGATAAGGGAATATGGCGATGGAGAATCCATATAGCGAAGTAATGCGGAATCCAGTGGCACTGTCCCTGTAACACTTGGGTGGCAGCGGTGAAGTCAAACACAACGTGGAGGGAGCGCAAACTTCTTTAGAATGTCAAAAAATGACAACCCGCGGCGAGTTGCGCCAACAACTGCGCGAAAACATCCCAAATGCGATAATACACTTTGGAATGCGTGACGTCACTAGCCAAGTGGTGCTGAAGTTTCGGACCATGAAATTAAAGAAAGAAGGGAAAGTCTGTCCGTAATTTTTTACAGGTAGTAAGCAACCGATTTTGTGCCAAGTGAATGAAAGTAGACTTTCGAAAAAGTAACTTATCACCAGTCTAACCCCCTTTTCTGTGTCGCTCCTTGGCGTTCCTTGATGTCGGCTGATGATGTTGGGGATGCCACTACTTGAGCACGTGCTTGCGTCATCTGCGACCTACGATGACAGCCCAATAGGTGAATCTTTCTAGTGGCATATGAAACAATACTTGAGCAGCTGATTACGTGTTACTGGTTTAGTTTTTGTTTTAGATAGGCTGATGAGGATGGTGCTGGCCATGGCACTACTTGGGAGGGTGATGGTTTGGGCTAGATGGTGTTTCCACGAGGCTGTGTGATGCAGCGCGAAGCGGGACAAGCGACGCAGAAAAGCGCTTGTCCTCGTTTTTTTTCTGCGCCCCTTGGTTTGCGCTGCACCACACTACGTGGGCACATGCTAGCATCGTTCGTGGCGGCCGACGATGGCAAAGCAGCTGGCCAAGCTTCCCAGATGCGTTTGAAAGAATGCTTCGGCAGCTTGAGTACGCTGGATCGGTGAAGCTTCTTTCATAGGTGCTTGAAAAAGTTCACCACCAGATTAAAGTGCCTTGACGTTGCCCCTTTAGTTACCCCTTTAGACAGGCTGATGGTGGCAATGACGATGATGATTGTGAGTACCTGGGCACGTGGTTGCACCGTTCGTGGCCGACGATGGCAGCCCAGCTGGTGAAGCTTCCCAGAGGCGCGTTGCTGATGGGTCTCTTGCCTCGCAGAGAACGGTGCTGCGCCGGGATGCGCAGATAGAGCACCGTCGCCGTCGTGACCAGCAGGAACACGGCCGCGAACGTCACCACGCAAGAACCATGGCCACGAGTGCCCGTGAGGCGGCGCGACCTGCCGAGATTTAGGGTTCGCATAATTTTTTTGCCAGATTTTCCGCTGCATCTATCGCGGGCTTTCGACATGCTTAGCGGGTAATATGCGCGTCGTGGAGGACGAGGATCATCACTTCTTGGATTTTGAGAGACACACTCGGCGAATTCCGAGTGAAGCAATGCATTCACGGCTCATAGCGAGAACGCAACATGCGAAGTAAAAGGACGGGAGAATAGCTAACTTGTTTTGTGCATTTCTTTCGGCTTGGTTAAACACATGGCATGCACAAGGCTTCAGACAAGAGGCTTCGCAAACCAGCGCTGATACTTCGTGCAGCCTGCTGTCATGTTGTAGCTTGTGCAGTTGGACATACCTCCTGCGGTGTTAAGGCGTGCGTGTATATGCTAGTTATATTCTTCGCTGTGCTAAGTGCTCTAAATGGAGTCTGAAGTATGTCGCTAGCGACTTCACCTCGCTTTCAAATGCTGGTTGAGCACAGTACGACGTGCAGATTCGTACAACGCGCAAGACAGACCCCCTTTTCCCCGGAAGGAAACCTACTCACGTGACCGACGTTTCGGTGAAGAGCGGTAGTTCGGGCATTCGCATCTTTCGTTTCCGGCTTGTGATGCTCGGCGGTCGCACATCCTGGGCCAGCTTCAGGGAGTTCGGGTTACGCGCAGCTTGGGCCGCCATCTGTTGCCGTGGTGGCACGTGAAATTTTGTTTAATTTGATAATATACAATCAGCGTCGAAAGCTTACGGGGCGCGCCAGTTTTCACGGAAAGGCCTCTGTTTTCGCGCAGCTCGGACCTTCAGCGTCTAAATAAATGCTACGCATGTGTTGCTAACCTTGATTATACTGAAACTTTGTATTACAGGCTACGCGTCTGAGTTTCGCATGAGTTGAACCACTTCACAGACCGTACGTATAGTAACATTTTGAAGCCTATGGTAGTACTAATGACAGTTATTAAACGCGTACACTGGTGGAAAGCTGAAGAAGGAGTTGAGTACCGCGCAAAGAGCGATGGAGGGTGTAACGTTAAGAGACAGGAAGAGACCGATGTTGATCCGAGAGCGAACGGAGATAGCCGATATTCTAGTTGACACTAAGAGCAAAAAAAAAATGGAGCTGGGCAAGCCATGTAATTCGTTGGGTAGTTAACCGGTGGACCATTCTTGTTACATGATGGGTGCCGAAGGAAGGGATGCGCAGTAGAGGACGGCAGCAAAGTGGGTGGGGTGACAAAATTCGGAAATTTGCAGGGGCAAGTTGGAATCTAGCTGCTAGCGCGAGACAGGGGTAATTGGACATTTCCCTGGCCTTCGTCCTGCAGTGGAATTAAAAATAGGATCACGATGATGACACTGGTGGATCCGTCATGGTCAGGAATTAGACGGTGTCAGACTATTCTCAAATCCCTCACCACGTACGTAAGCAGGGGTACGCGTATATGACTGCACTAGCCGAGGCTAATCGTGCACGTTTACGTGTCAGCCAGTGCGCAAATAATACCAGACAATTAAGGGGCACAAACGACATAAATTCATTTATTTAAAGATGCCCTCAAGGTACATATATAGTACATTATTATATATATAGTGAAACAAGCCAAGAAAATACGAGACACAACGAGAAAGCAAGAGCTCTGAGTAAGTATGTAGCCTGCAACAGAGGCCATAACCTCGTTAGTGTTCTGCGCGCAATTCGGCCAATAAGTGGCTCACCGACCATGGTGACCAATCGGGGCCAGGTGACCGACGGCACCCTCACCAAATGCAAACGAGCTTCGCCGCTTGAATTACTTACGTCTTGGCACTTTGGTGAGGATCTCTTGCTCGCTCTTGGTTTGCTGTGTCGCTTTCCTTCTTCTCAAAACATGTGGCACTTACCCACTGCGGGTTATTGGCCAATGTGCCGGTGGTTAGGGGAGATATGAGAGGGACAGACAGATAGACAAAGGACTTTATTGATGGTCCCGAGGAACCGCGTCAGGGTACCTCCCTTTTCAGGGAGTCCCCGTAGCCGTCGCGGGCCGCACCCACATCCGGGTCGGAAGATCGTGGCCCTGCGCCCTGTTTCAGGCCCTCTGGACAGCCCGTAGTTGCTCTGAGAGGTCGCCGCTCTTAAGGGCTACCTCCCAGTTGGTTAGAGTGGTAAGCGATGAGCTGCGTAACGCAGGACATTGCCAGAGCATATGGGACAAAGAGCAGTACGCCTCCCCACAGTCTGGACAGTGGGGTTCTACATTAGGCGCGAAGTGACTGAATCGGACCCTGGAGGAGGACGACCCCGTTTAGAGCATGCGAAAGGCCGACGATTGTGGTCTAGTAAGTTTAGGATGTGGTAGCGGAAAGGTCCGCCGAGCAAGTTGATAATGTGCCAAGATTTCATGGAAAGTGGGAAGAGAAGCCCTGTACAGTCCTAAGTCGCCGCCCGTCAGTCCACCGGAATCGCCGCGGTGTGTAACACCTCGCACACAGTCATGGGCCAACTCATTGGCGTTAATAACCTCAAAGTGCACATTGATTCCAATATGGGCCGGGAACAACTTGATGATATGAAAACCAGCAGCCCACTCGCTGCCGAGGATGGCCGCCGCCTCCTTTGAGATCGAGCAGGAGGCGAACTCTCGGGCTGCAAACCTGGAGTCTGAAAAGATATTGGGACGTAGAAGGTCCTTCAGTGCTATAGCTATAGCAACCTGCTCGGCAACTGTTGCGGAAACCTTCCGCATGGATGCTGAGTTAATGAGAGTGCCATTGGAGTCAACCGAAACTACGGCATAGTGATCAGAGCGCCCGTACTGGGCGGCGCCAACGAAGCATGCAAGATTCGGAGTGGTCGCAGCCATTTTCTTTAACAGGGTACGAGCCCGGGCTACCCGGCGCCCTACATTGTATTGAGGGTGGACGTTACGTGGCATAGGATCTACCCTGAGCGTATCTCGGACCATGGGTGATAGGGTCGCGTTGCGCTCCGCGATTTCCTGGTGACCGCATCCAACGGATTCGAAGATGCGTCTCCCCGCTCGCGATGATGAGAGTCGTATTATTTCGGCCACTCGTTGGGCCTCGATCACCTCTGACAGGATGTTGTGCATGCCTAGTTGCATGAGACGCGCGGTGCTGGTAGTGAGTGGTAAACCCAGCACGCGCTTGATGCTTTTGCGCATGAGGGCGTCGATTTTGGCCTCATCCCGTTTAAAGCAGCGCAACGCGCAGGTTGCATAGTTAACGTGGCTCATAAGAAACGCGTGGTAGAGTCTGAGGAGATTGCTCTCGCTTAATCCCCCCCCCCCCCTGCGGTTCGAGACCCTGAGGATAAGTCGAAGCATATTCTCTGTCTTGGAGGTAATGCGGGCTATAGTCTCAGTTGCCCCCGCGAGATTCTAGCAAGAGTCCGAAGACCCTGATGGTATCCACTCTGTGGATTTATTGTCCATTCCTCGTATGGAGGGCTATGAGAACTTGATCTAAGGGTGTGGAGCCCCTAACCCCCCGTTGGGTGGGCCTATACAACAGAAGTTGGGACTTGGTTGGTGACAGACTCAGGCCCTGTGTCTAGTAGGAAGTGTTCCGTGATGTCGAGGGCCTCTTGGAGCGCACTCTCATCTGCAGCGTCAGACCCTCCCATGAACCGCACGGTAATATCATCCGCGTAGAGGGCGTGACCCGTTGCTCTTACTGTGGCCAGTCTGTCCGAGAGGCCCCTCATGGCGATGTTAAACAGTAGGGGAGAGATGACCGCCCCTTGCGGGGTGCCTCTCGCACCCAACGTAATGTCCTTAGATTTGATTTGCCCTATTTTGACAGCGGCCTTGCGATCCCTGAGGAAGGATCTAACGTACGCATGGAATCGTGGCCCCAGGCCCAGGTCCGAGATGGCGTCTAGCACGAACCGGTGCGAGGTGTTATCAAAAGCCTTGGACAAGTCTAGATCAAGGATGCCCAGAGTGTCGCTAGTGTTGTCGTCAATGATTTGCCTCTTTATAAGTAGCGTGACGTCCTGTGTGGAGAGTGCCGGCCAAAAGCCGACCATGTTGTGAGGCAATAACTTATTAGTTTCTATGTGCCCAGATATACGGTTGTGAATGGCATGTTCGGCCACCTTACCCACGCAGGACGTGAGCGAGATGGGCCGCATGTTCTCCGGCGCAAGAGGTTCGCCTGGTTTCGGGATGAGCATCACTGAGGCTGTCTTCCAGCAGTCGGGGACGAGGCCCGTTTCCCAGATTTTATTGGCTGCCTCGGTGAGCAGCGCAACTGATTGTTCGTCCAAGTTGCGGAGGAGCTTATTGGAGATGCCATCCGGGCCCGGAGCAGAGCTACCATTGAGCGTTTGGAGCACCTCCCAGATTTTGGATTCCGCGAAGCGGGCGTCGAGATCCCCCGCCTACGTATACCGTGCTTTGGGTGCCCGTTTAAAGACTGACAGTTGCCAGTTGTTCGAAAAAAAAGAAAAGAAAAAAGAACCCAGAGTCTCCAAGCTACGGCGTCTCTTATAGGCAATGTGTTGCTATGGGACGTCAAGCTCCATAACTGTGAAATTCTTTCTGTAGGTCGTTTTATTTTTCTCTATTATCTACTTTCATCGCCTCTGCTGCGTCACAATGACGCAGCACCTGGTTTCACGCTGAGCGACAGACGGCGCACCGTGTGTCGTTGCCATGACGCAGCGTCTGGTCGCTAACGGTTGGAGCAGTCGGTTGTTCGCAGACGGTGGTGACTGTGAGCATGCGCCGTGCAGACGACAGCACGGTCGGCACTTCTGTTCAAGCGGTGCTGAAGGAAAGCCAGCTATTTCTTTTCGACCGAGAAAGCTCTCGAATATCACCACAACGCCGTGTTCCTCGCAAGAATTCGAGTGCGAGTAACTTTCGACACCACTCTGTCCAATCCAGGAAAACGGTGGAAAAAGCCCGAACGAAAAAAAACAAGCTTCAGCATTCTGAAGGAAGGACGAAAGGTGCGTACGTTGTAGCATACAATGCCTGTGCTCTTAGCATCACGGGCACGCGTTTGCCAGGAATACGCCATTAGGATTACCCAGCGCCAATGAAGATATACATCATTATTTCAGACGCAAACCAAATTACGCAGTTAGTGTAAGCGCTGACAATCACGGATACCATCCGGAATGTACATGAATATTAGTATTTTTGGTTTAACAGCCCGAAGCAACACGATGGCTATGACAAACGCTGTAGTCTAGGCCTCATGGTTAATTTTGTCCGATTCGGGTTCTTAAAATGCGCCCTAAGTTTGGGCATGAGCGTGTTTGACATGCCGGTCTGCAACAATGCGACCACCGCGACCTAGAACGGGGACTTCGCACTTCGCAGCACGTCATAGTCACTTAATCACCCCGGTGCGTAAAACCACTGCTTTACTGTTGGCAGACTAAGAACATGTAGCGGGGCCAGTCGGCACCCATGACAGTCAATAAGTAGATACGTGCTCGAAACAGACGACAGTAAAATTATGAACACACGTGGAGCATACGTCGTTAACGCGCTTACTAGTGTTCTTTTTTTGTGGTCGTCTCTTTCTCGCAAGCATCTGCTTATCCGCTGTCACCAACCCTTGTGATTGATTGCGATGACAATCTGCCTCTCTCAAAGTCTAGTGAGGCGGCTCTCGCGGAATACATTATGTGTGGGTAAATTTATCCCCACCATCCGTGGTGGTTCCGTGGATATGGCGCTTTACGTCTGACAACGAGGTATCGGGTTCGATTCCCAGCTGTGTCGGTCGTATTTCAGTCGGGCGGCAAACAAAAAAAAAAGAAGAAGAAGACGCTTGTGTACTTTGGTTCAAGCGCACGTGATGAAACACCTGGTGGTCGGAATTATTCCGGGACGCTACTCTATGGCTTTTCTACGGCTTATCTTTCGACGCTCAAATCAATCAATCAATCAATCAATCAATCAATCAATCAATCAATCAATCAATCAATCAATCAATCAATCAATCAATCAATCAATCAATCAATCAATCAATCAATCAATCGAATATAGCCACCCTTTGAATGCCTCGCGCAAGGGACACTGCAGCGCAGCCTTCAATTTGACGAGTGACAAAAGTTTTAAATGAAATTTCATGCAAGCTTCATTTATTGGTCACTTGCCAACTAACACTCTGAGGCAGCTTTAGGCCAATCGCGCGGAGCTGTCTAAAAAGTGCGCAAATTTACCTTACGGTCAAAAATGCTACAGTGCAAGCCGCGCCCTTGATCTTTACGCGGATGAAAAACTGCCAAGTTACTGGCAACGCTATTATGCAATGAACGATGGAAACACCGTCGGGATGGCTTACTTTTGCAGGTTCGAGCACTTTGTAGTCACTTTCAGACCCACTCGCGAAGCGGTTGCCATGAACTCTGGAGCGTGTTCTGGAGCGAGTCGTAGAAGCGTCGACGAGCCGACGTTGTGAACATGTTGCCATACGTCGAGCTGCGAACATGAGTGAAGGGGCGACAGGCCATGCGTTAAGCCCAAATGCTGCACAACTACTTGCTTCGCGGCGTTTGGAGAAAGAGAAGCGAAACACGCACTAGCGGTTGCTGATGATCAGTGCGTCCGTTATGACTGATTTATTTATTTTATTTCATAATATTGAAACTCCTCGGAACTTTCGTTGTCGGCATTTCTACAATAATTGTTTTCGCGATGAATTTACAGAAATGGACCCGGGGAAACGGGCGAACGACAAGGGCACACACATAAAGACGGTGACGAGAGCTTTGCATCAGTGCGCTTGAATCGACGAGCAATGTAATTTGCGTTGCGAGACATTTGGTACGATGTGCACGTAAGTGTTTTGATAAAGAAACAAGCAGGTTGAAGATAACCATGGAATATATAAGCAAAAAAAATATACAATGTTTTGGTCTCAAGATCAAACGGTGCACCGCGGTCGCTGGTCGCCGAAATGTGTCACTCCGCTCGTTTCTCGGCAAAGTTCAGAGCTGCGAACCCTTCCTAGTGGCAAACACGTCACATTTGGCGAAACAAAAGTATGACACTTAGTCGTTACGTCGAACTACGTGAGGCACGCATGCGTCGTTCATTCATGTACGACGCACTACTTTTTTGACCGGAAACGCGAGCAGTGACAGGTCTCTCGATCCTTCGTAGCGTCGTCTGGTTTGTACGAAACGGACTATGGTACGGTACGCTGTACTCGAACCACTCGCTAAGGTTGACTCGACACCGCAGGAGTGTCGGCGTGCGGCCCAAATTCGGCCGATGCCCGTTGCTTACCCGAAGCCGTTGCGTCAGGTGCTCCAGAGCGTCGACTTGGGCCGCTGTCGTGAGCGTCACGGACACCATCCGGTGCCTGGTCGGGCAAGGTGAGCGGGAATAAACGGTGCATCAGGAGGCGACGCAACGAGAAACGAAACGCGGGCGGCAGCGTTGCCTTGCAAACGCGAGGGCTGTGTTTATTTTTTGAGACAGGAAATACGTTATAAAGTATTGCAACGCGTTTTACTGTAAACAGTGCGCTTTATCTACGAGGACAAAAAAACAACAACAATCAGTGGCAATATAGCGGTAAATGCGAGAGAGATGCGTGAGCATTATGTCGTACATCTTGGATGTCCCCGATCCGTCGTTTAAACCGCGCTAACTACATTGAAAAGTGTAATGCAGGAGCTCACTCGATATATATATATATATATATATATATATATATATATATATATATATATATATATATATATATATATATATATATATATATATATATATATAACGAAACTATGTAACCCAGACTCTACCAGGCGATCTTTAGAGAACTACGTTATCTGTTTTTGGTACATAGTTAGCCATTTGGGAATTTAGTGTTCCATGTGATCTTTACCTTACCAGCTCCTGGCAATTTTCTGAAAGCATTGGGGACTTAAATGCAACTTCTTCCTATAATCGGCATAATTTGGCTTCGTCTCCTAAATTTAGGAAATTTTCTTCGAATCGGTTGAGCATTTGTGTAAAGAGAAAATTTCTGCTTTTCACAGGCATTTGAATAGGGAAATTGTCGATGGTCCAGTGCAGATTTGTACGTAATTAATTGCAGGTAAATAATTACTTGCAATCAATTACGTTTATCGGTACTTAGCAGTTACTTTGTTTGCTCGGTATCGCTCGCTGTAATTCAGTTACGTGTTCAGTTACCAATTACACGTAACTAGTTACATCTTTTGCCGAAACAAGCTATAAAAATCGCCACAGCTTTGAGAACTTAAGTTTAGTGGGAACTACGGTATCCAAAATGATGAAAAAATGTGTATGGGTTACCTAGGTATACCTTGTGGCGCAAAATACCTTTCTTGAAATGTATTTCAAGAAATGTACTTTCTTGAAATGTACTTCAAGTACACCTAGGAAATCTAAGCACTAACTTGCCAAAGAAGAAGTCCTTTTGGTGCATGGGTTACTTCCTTTCCATAGTCAATGTGGGGCAGTTACGCTTCGCTCACCTGAACATTGCAGGTGTGCAGATTTTCGCACATCTTTTGGAAGTACGACCTCTGAGCTTTTGTGTTATAATAGATTTCTCTCTCTCGCGCTCTCTCTGAAATGCGCTTTTAAGTGGCTTTCCATCGGGGGTAATCGCTGCTACTCACTAATTCTGCCTAGTGTAGTATATGACATCTTGTCCATTGAACGCTTATGTTATTGTGTTTTATTTTGACATTAACATATTTGTTTTAATTGCCTGTGGCACATAGCACAAATCTTTCTATTAATCTGGATCACTGGAATAGGATGACAGTATCTAGACTAAAAATTGAAATTAACAATATCTTATGATCTTTTTTAACTGATTCCTTTAGGGCGCATCTTGCAATACACAAATTCAAGCCAGCGATTTCTCAAGACATCTCCGCTTGGAACGAATTTTGTAAGTAGCACCAGTTTTAAGATATCCGCATTAAATAATCGAAGTAGAATTATACTGCTCCACTTACTTAAGCAAGACTCCTTTTTTACGCATTGAAGCTCAAAAGTTATTGGCACCCCAACGCATTTCGTCGTAAGGTTTGAGAACGCATATTTCGAAACCAATGCGATCATGAAAATTCGTTCCGAGAGAATACAATTCTTGAGGAAAGTCATGAAAGAAGGATCTCGAATGCTTCTTGTTTTTCAGAAGCACACGAGATCTTCCTTTCATGAGCTTCTTTCATGACATTCTTTCACGAGATCCTCTTTCTCTTTTCTATGGCAATATTGTGCTCGGTTAAAACACGTTGACGGGCTAGTTGGTTACAATCCATGGTAGAGTGTATAAGCGCGACTGAACGAGGACGTAGCAAGAAACAGATGGACAGAGAAGCGCTGTCTCTGTGTGTCTGTTTCTTGCTACGTCCTCGTTCAGTCGCGGTTATACACTCCATCAATATTGGCTGCTGCATTTGCTGGTAATAAAAGTTGGCATTCGTACCTTATATGTAAAATCACACACATTTCACCACTCTCACAGTGCTCGAACGTATTGTTAATGACACCCCTCGTGGTAGATATAGTGTATCTACCCCTTAGTTTCATACATCGAAACTTTGCATTTTCACTCACTAAATCACCTCGACTTGCGCTGATGCCCCTGTTAAACTTATTTTTGTAACAGCTTTATTGTATAACTATATTATCTTGTTGTATGCTGGAATTCGTCCTGTACAATGCTGTTACTGTGCAAGTTCCTGGTATTTTTTGTTTACCCGACATACAAATAGCACATGGTGCTAAAGGCCTAGTCAGGTGACTCATGCCGTCACCTTTCGTCTCAGCGCCATGAATGTCATGTGCTCACTGTGCTGTCAAATAAACGCATTGTCATAGTCAAGTAACAAGCTACCATTGATAAATTGCAATATGTAGGATATAGTTGTCTGGTAAAAAGGTAATTCGCTAATTAGTCAAATATATTGAATTTGAGTACCAAAGCAAATAATTTCCGCCTCTGAAAGTATTCTCTCGAAAGGAGCATAATCGGGCTACATGCCGCGGGGGATATTAACAAATTCTGTTAATGGAAGAAAAAAAAATGTGTTTCATATACACCTGCTTCTTCTGCTGTAAGACACGAACTGTACTGCAGGGCCGAATATTATGCAGCTTCATATTAAATAATCAAATATTGTCTCATCTTTTCGAGGAATGTGAAGGTTTTCTACCGTCTGTTAAAATGAGTCGTTTATGTCTAAATGGCTGACGAGTAAAGAGCCCCAGGAGTAGGATCTATGGGACGGTGGACAACCAATTCAAACTGCTCTTCGATAAAAGAATGGCCGCTACCGACGCTAATGCCAGGAAATAACATATCGGTGATTTTTAACTTTTTGACTGGCCCTGTCTGGGGCGCCTTCCCCAGTCTTGTCGGTAAGGTATTCGTACGTGACAACACATCGCTTCTTTCCTCACATTGAGCGAGTTTTCATGTGTCCCTGCATGATGCCTTCACAAGAAAACGAGGGAAGATTACCGAAGAAAATTTTGAAAATGAATCCGCAGTGAAGATAAGCATCGTGTGAAGGGCCCAAGAGGACGCATTGAAATAGCCAGGCCAGTTAGTTCCATTCACTGTATTCGTGCAATATTGGTAAAGTAGAGAGGAAAGCAACGTTGAAGCAGTCGATTACTTTTTAGTAATTGCTCGGTTACGTTCGTGGAACTGTAATTGGTAACCGTAATCAATTGCATTTTAAAAGCAGGGAGGGTAATTGCAATCGGTTATTTATTTTCTCTAAAATGTGCATGTCTGGTCTCAAGTGAAGCGTTCCTAATATAGGGAGTAGCGGTGTGCTAAAACTCTCTATATACGATGAAATATGACCCCAGTTAGGCGGGTCTTAGGGCTGCAGTACATTTACTGTTTTGCGGCAACCTTGACCACTGCTTACCCCGTGTAGTCCACCGGGCCTACCTCATTGGGAGCAGGCAACGTCCAGGATCCGCGAGCACTAACCAGAAAAATCGTGATTAGGCTTAACTGCCAGCGGGCCATGTCGAAGACAGCTCGATTCGTCCGAATAACTCGATGGCTCCTGGAACTCGCGCGTTTACTATAACGCCCCGACCTACGCTGAGTGTAGCCCAAGTAGTCGTTGACGTATAACAACGCAATATTCGGCATTATCGAATGTGCTCGTCAAAGCTATCTCGGAAATCGCTCTGTAAGGTGTATTATAGTTAAATTATGTTCAAGCTGCGGTGTCTGCAATGTAATGAGGCATTCCATTTCATATCTGAGGCCATACCGGGTGCCTTTCTCAGTGTGGGTCATCGCAAGCGTTTGTTCTTTCAAGGGCCTCTTTATTATCAGTCACTCGGTCGAGCACAACGCAGCGCGCGCATTGTCTGCTGCAGTGAGGAATTTACGATATTCTGGCGGGCGTCAACCTCCTCCGTCGCTGACCTTCAGCAGGATCGAAAAAAAAAATCCAAATGAACCGCCTTTTGTACATGTAGTTTGAATTTCTGCCATTTCTTTAGTGAATATCTTGTATTTGTACCTTTCACTAGCCGAGCTGGCTATGGGTCCAATCATGTGTTGTTCTATTGGTATCATAAAATAAAATGATGTTGATGTTGAAAAAAATTATCTTCACGGGAAGATGTCTTGAAGCGATCATAACTAGAATACAGCACTGCAGAGCTAAGACAGACACACACAACGTGAACACGTGCACAGGCGAGGAGCGATCAATAGCTGGTGACCAGGGAAAGTCCTGCAATTTGGTTACATAAAGGCCATTTGGTCACATCAAGGCCATCAATCAAGGCCATTTGGTTACATCAAGGCCATAAATGAAGGCAATTTTGTTACATTATATAGGTATATGATAAGGACACGGGAGCAATGAAAAAAGTTAAGCAAAAACGCGACAAATAACATATATACCGTGCTTTAAGTGTACGTGCATAAAGGCCATTTGGTCACATCAAGGCCATCAATCAAGGTAATTTTGTTACATTATATAGGTATAGGATGAGGACACGGGAGCAATGAAAAAAGTTAAGCAAAAGACGCGACAATTAATATACCGTGCTTTAAGTGTACGTGTAGTCGACTTCTTCTGGATCTGTTATAGTAGGCTCGTTCCGGGCTTCTCGTGATGATCACTAGCAGTGGCGGTTTCTCGGACGAGACGCCTCTATATAACAATGGCATTACCTGCCGCGTTAGCGCCGTGGCTATATCGTTGCGCTGCTGAGCTCCAGGTCTTGGGTTCAATCCCTGCCGCGAAGTCTGCATTTCGACGGAGCCGAAATGCAAAAAACGCTCGTGTACTCAAATTTAGCTGCATGTAAATAACCCTGAGTGGCCAAAATTTCATCCGCAGTCACCCCCCCCCCCTTACGGCGTGCCTCGTAACCCGGTTGCAGTTTTGGCATGAAAGAAATCTCAGAATTTAATTAATAATTAAAATTAGTAGAGTTACAGTGCGAAACGTTTTCCATGTCTGCCCTGCAACCGACCATAGAAGAGGAGGCACAGAATCGGCTAGGCACCGACCGGTTGCACTAACATCCAGGGAATTATCATCATTATTTTCTTGGACGTCAGAAGTGACATTGTTCCGCAAATGGCTTTGTGGTTTGTTTGCACTGCCTAGTGACCGCGAAATTGTCCTAGAAACCCTGACCGATACGCACAGCTCCGAGTTCGTGCTGCCCTATAGGCGTGGCTATTAAAGGTCACAAAACACAGCTTGCCCACGGAACCACGTTTGTGAGTATCACATTTGCTTAAACTGTTCGAGCCACAATTCGAGCAAAGAGAAATATACTGGTGTTTGTGCGCTATATTTGCAAATGAATGTATTTGCCGCAGCCGCAATAACACATCTTCTATATTTTTGCGTTTTTTTAAAGCGAAAGCATCAAATTGAGCTCATCGAGCGACAGAGCCGGCGGCGTCTGTAGCAGCGAAATGGCACCTAAATTCCCATTGGCTGCGACGCCCCGTCATGAGCGCGCCTAGAGGGAGCAGATCGGGCGAATCGGAACACCTGCTGGGACGCTAGCGCGCCAGGTGTTGCGTGAGGAGAGTGGACCTCGACGCGACGCCACGTCATCAGCGCGCATCGACGGCGCAGATGCCGCGTGCCACCAACACCGTCGGTGGCATATGGGGTTGGCACCGCAGCGGCTGCTGCTTCCTAGCTTTGCTCGGGCAGCCCGTACCAATATAGTACGTTACTCGCAGGGCAGAACTCGAAGGACCGCTAAGCGGCCTTCAATTGGAGATTAAGGTTTTCGCATTCACAAGTCATAAGAAGTGCTTAAATGCAACCGATTTTTTATTTTTTTTACAGCGACGCTGTTTATGGCTAGGTTCTGGCGGATCTCGTCTCCGTGGAATTAGACCAAGAACTTTTCATACGTGGGCCGATCCCGAAGATAGTGCAATGCTGGACTGACCCGCGGCGGAGGTGAAGCAGGCGTTAAGCAATTCCCAGACGTGGGCCGATGCCGAAAACGGTGCGGCACCGGGCCGACACTTGGCGGGGTTAAGAACTCGGCGGGGTTAAGAAGGCGTTAAGAACTCCACATACGTGGACCGGTCCCGAAGATAGTGCAATACCGGGCCGACCCAGGGCGGAGGTTCAGTTCGCCATTAAGGGGCACGCATTCACAGCTTTGCTGGTCATCCTTCTTCACTGAGTGGAAGGGCAAATATTATTTTTTTTCGTTTTACAGGAAGCTGCTGTTGCTAACTATCTCTGGTGCGAAATTTATCATCGGAGTCGCAAGCTTATATTTTGTGCATCTGAACGAGAAATTAAAGTCGAGCTAATTAAGAACGAAATTCGGGCAGAACTCATCTGCTATGACTATCCAACTTGGCGAATAGCATTCTTTTGAGGCAAAGATGAATGCGGAGGAAATTTAATGGATTTTTTTTTCTCATTGAAGACCGGCGTGAGCGAGGTTAGGTCCACATTTTTCGACTGCGCTACCTTCGGGATTAGCGCACATTCTTAAACTGCATTATCTTCAAGGTCGATCCACGGAAATGGATAGATATATAATCGAAAGAAAACAGTGCCTTGCTGGGCGAGTTGAGGGTTAGGAGGGGGCATATCTCAACCATATAATTTATATTTAGAGCCGCGCTGGGGCGAAAACGTCCGATTGGTATCAAATGCGAGAATGGTGTTGAATCGTCTTCCACCTTTTTGTCCCCATATTCATTCATCATCATAAAAATCATCATCATCATCATCATAGTATGTACACCACTTTTTTTTTCACGTTCATTTGAACTGCACATGTCCGGGATAGACCCAGCACAGAGGCTATAGAGGCCAGAAACCGGCATAACCGGTACGCAAATTTGGCGCTAAATCGCCAAGGAAGAGATTGTCTTCAAAAATTGCGCAGGTCCGACGCTTGTGTGGTAACCGTGGGAACGCGAAGCTTGTGAGGCGTTCCCGCGGGCACTGTTGCCTCAGCCTGCATGAAGTTGTTTACTGCATAGCGCTGCACGTCCTCTTCCGGCTTTCCGCTTCTTCGGAGGTGTGCATGGGCATCCCTTGAAGATCTCGTCTCACCGCCTAGAGGACGTACGCCACAAGGTTACCCGTTAAACGCTTCCTTATGAGCGCGTAGCCCGGCGTGATTGACGCGTTGATGCTCGAGTTACTGCGCTGTGCTCGAGAGCCACCAAATGCGAGACTTCCACGTGGGCAGGCCGAACCGTGTGCGATGTGTTTGAGATTGGTTAGACGACCACCGCGCAAACCCGGTAGAGTGTGTAGAGAACGCTTCGCTTAAAAACAAAACAATAACACAAAACAAAGAACGGCAGAGATACGAAGATGTGGCCAGCGACAGCTTGCTTCGCTCCAGCTGACAGACGACACAATCTCGCGCTTCGTCTAGATCGACTCTCCCATCAACTGCGGTGCGATGATGATTTCACTTTGAGATAGGCGACAGTTTCGTCTGCACTGACTAGAACAAGCCTTTGCCACGGTGTCGCGAACGTGTGTGTGTTTAGAAAAAAGTCTATTTAAACAAGAGACGATACGAACACTGAGTCACAATCACGGCACAATTCCACCAGGGCGATAACATATACAAGAAACGAAGGATTGTACACACAAGATTGTATTACTGTGAAGGAATGCGTAAAGTCACCACTTCGGGGACTCTTCATTTTAGACCTGCTATTTTTCTCAGGTTACTCGCGTGGTGTCCGTAGAAGAGTACCTTTGTCGGTGTCGTCAAAGCGGAAAGAGAAGAGCTTTTCACCTGTTTTCGCGCAGCACATTCGAAGTTATATACTGCCTCTACGAATCGACTGATTTGGCACCTAAGATTTACAAATTTGTTTCTGGAGGGCCCATGTATAATCGCTTGTGATTCCTTACGGAACCTTGTATAGCAGGTCCGGAGGGATGGAGTTATAATTAGGGACCAGTTTCTTTGGCAACGAAAGCAAAGCTACGGTGGCAAAGCGCGTGCAATTGAGAAAGCGAGAGAGAGAGGAAGAGAAATAATTTATTTAAGGAAAGTCGTCGAGGTCAGCCTGAACTGGCGTGCGCTAGCACACTACTTTGCAGGGGGAGGGGGAAAGGGGACGTAAATGCTGGATGAGGGATAATGACTCTAGTAAGAGCGCTCCTGAACAGCTTGCCACATTATCATGCGCATTAGCTTAAGCTGGGGAAGAAAACACAAAACGTTCTACAGAAAGCTGCAAAATAGGACAACATGGACCTCTGTACATTGAGTATTATTAGTGCTTTTTCTTGCGTGTTTGGGTAAAATGTGAAACCTTAGAGCGCGGAAGCTACGTTGTTTCAAGAAACCAAAAAGCGCCATCAAACGCTGCCGGAATACTCCCGTGGCGCAGTAACACGTGTAAGACATGTGAAAAAGCTCATTGCCTGACGAGAAGTCCCTCATTGTCCCAAAATGTTGTCAGCGAATGTAGACAATATATCCTCACCACCCGCACTGCGTGCAATTGCAAAGGTCTAGCTTCCTTCCCGGTTATTAAGGTTGTGATAGGCACACCTTGTCGTTTACTTTGGTGGCACAGGCGGCCAAAGTATAAACCCGACATATGACAATGACTACGCTCCTGGAAACCCGCCTGCTGTGAAACGAGCCTGTAGCAAGTCCTAGACCTTATGTCCTGGTCCTTATGCCACATAGGCAGTTGTAATCGTTGGCGTTTTCGTCATGACTTCGCGCAAGCTTCTCACGCCGACGGAGCGCACAGTGTGAAAGAATGATAATTGAATGAGTGCATGGTTCACATAAAGCACATGTTCACCTATCGCTCGCAATCATCTGGTATGCAGAGCGCACCACAAATTACATCGCTTCTGGGCTGAATGTCGTCTACGGTCATTTTACTTCGTTTCCTGCGCTCTACTTCACGTCCTCGGCTTCGTTCAAGTTGTGAGTGCCGCTGGTTGTTTCTGTGTACTGCCCTCCAGCGTAAACTGCCCATTTAAGCAGCGAGGCGTTTAAAAATGTGTTCGGAAATCATCGAGGTCCAACTCCCTTTGGGTATGTCCAACGTGCCACCTATATATGACTGGAAGCCTGCATCAGTAGCCACCGCCACGTAGCCATGCTGCGCTGGTGCTTGTGACAGGCAGATGACGTGGTGCTTCGTGCGTCTAACAGCAAGCGTGGCCAAGGCTTCATAGGACTTCGTAAGTCCCGACTTCACGCGCATGCGTGAGGTCGGGACACAAGTTAGAATCATCTAGCGCAAGACATGAGTAATGTGAGTTCGCAGCCAGAAGCCTGCGTTCTGCAGTGGACATGAATATGCTGTTGATGATGATTACCATGATGATTACCATGATGATGATAGTGATGATGAGAATTGGCCGAGAATGGGCGCACATCTAGTGACGCACATCAGATGGTGAAATCAAAAAGAGATATAGCTAGTCACAGAATCCACCGAATATAATGCGCTCTTCCATTAAGAGATTGGTATGCTTTAGAAGTATACCTATAAGCCAACATTAAATGTTGAGGTTTCATAGAGAATTACTATTTTATTACCCAGAACAGGGATACGCTCACTGTCATATCACATTGTCGGTCAGCGTACAAAGGTTATATAAACATGTTTGCTGGTACCTACCTGCCTTAGGTATACATGTACTTTCTGTGTGTGTATCCACAAATATGTCCTCCGAGATACTCGCCGACCCAGCAACAGACAGCAGCCATAGTATATCGGCAGTAGCCACGCCATGCCCGAGAAGTACAAGCAAGGACAGCGTCGCTTTAACATTTTGCCGATGCCCTAACGGCGCATTCGGTTGCACTTTCTCAAAGGGAACCTATACAAAGTTCCTAGTATCAAAATTGCATGAGATAGATTCTGAAACCGTGTATTCGGGGTTTCTTTTATTTACGCCGGTTGTCATTTGCACGAAAACGTGATGATGGTGATGGTCTTGAACTATGCCGCCGCTGGTGTTCAAAGTCGTGACCGAGCCGTGGTTTAAGGAAGCACCAACATTGCTTTCGCCCTTAAAGGCTCTTGGAGACCTGCTGCAAGAAATGGCCGGGGTCTGTAGGAGGATTACAACGAAGGCGCCAAATAAAACAACGGACGAAGGAAGGAGACACGAGGCAACCACGTAGCGCCTGCGTGGTTGTCTCGTGTCTCCTTCCTTGGTCTGTTGTTTTATTTGGCGCCTTCTTTGTAATCATGTATGACCAACTCGCCCACCAGCACGTGCTATAGGAGAAGATGTGTTCGCTGCAGGCGGACCTAGCCTTGCAAAAGTTGCCGGAGAATGGTCCGGCCGAACGCAACTTATCGAGTGCAGTGTAGAGTTTGTAGCCCGTCACACTGCATCCGGTAACACAGCTATAGGGGCATCCGGTAACAGAAGGGCGAGAATGAACTTGAACCGGGGCACCAGAGGCTAGGCTCAATCCTCATCGTGCCGTGTTTTCCGTCTTGTGAATAGATTGACTGAAGCGCGAGCAGTACCCTCCCCCCTCCCTCCCCCCTCCACGCACACACAACTAAGAATTTCCTTCCGGGACAACACTGGACGTTTAGGAGAGAGATATTGCGGCGAGGGTACCTCCGGTTGACTGTCCAGTACTCAGGAAGTCGAAGAAGTACGACAGATGAGAAAAAAGGGAGGAGGAACAAACAATACAAAACTCTCTGTGTGGCCGCTGTCACACACAGTCTGCGAAGGCGTCCTATCTGATACACAGTGCCAGTGTCCTCCTCGGGCATACAAATTAGCACGATGCGAATTGTAAATGCGTCGCATTCACAATTCGCCGCACAATCCGTTATCTATTATAGCAAGGCAACGTCACTTTTACAGCGGTTCGCGATAAAAGTCCGTGATACAATGCAAGAGTGCGAATGATGAGCCGAGGTCTAGGCGATAGCCGCCCTGATCCCTTCCCACGTCTCCTTGACGGTGGGGAAGATATCCTTCGCCGGGAGCAGGAAGCCCAGATTTCCCTGGAACTTGAGCCAGGACGGTTGAAGTTCCAGGGCGAAGGACTTCGTGACGCCCATTTTCTCGTAGGCCCAGTCCACGCTGCTCCCGGATACTTGGTCTGGAAAGTGGCATCGGGGAAGCTGTAGTTTCCTATTCGCTTATTTCGTCCAAAGATCGCGGCGTACACCACATGGTCGAGCTTCCTTTGTTCAGTACTCTACGTCCAGTGAGTCAGTCATAGTGTGGGTCGTATACTTCGAAGAATAATAATAAAGAATAATAAAATGGCACCTATGATAAAGAAAAAGAGACCCGTCCGCGTGAACCACATCATCGCTTCACGCAACGTGTTTGCTAAGCGTGCCTGACGAGGGCGCTGCGAATCGGCACGACAGCTCCTCCTCGCGCCCTATAGATGGCGTTCTGCGAGAACGGATTGGGCTTGAGATTGGGATTGGGATAAGAAACGTTAAAAAAGAACTAGCTCGGCGACATCGGCCATTATCGAATTTCGAAGCTGATTATCATGGACCCATTCATAAGGGGGTCATTGCGGTTGTTGTTGCCCGCGCTGCACACGTAACTCTGAGCCATATTTATAGCACTACGCCATCATTTGTACCCGTACTGCTATGTAAAGCCCCGGATGAATTTAAGACTCCAGAAAAATAAGAGAGAATGAAAATAAGCATGCAAGTCATGGTTTTTTTTAGTCGAGCGTAGATTTGTGTGATTATAAGCTTTCCATGCCGTAGTTATGCTGAAGTCCGCCGATAGGTGTGACGGCCATTTAGCTCCGTGAAAAAAAAAGGACAAAAAGAAATCCGATTCTTCTGCTTTATCAGTAAAGGCCAATAAAATATATGTGCCCTGCTTAACGTTGGATCGAAACGACATAACAGCTTAATACAAGTGCGGAGAAGCCGCCTAAACGAGAACGAAGTATTTCCTAAAGGCTTTTCGGAATACAATTACCGCTGCTGGGAGTGTGCGGTAGCAGCAAGGCGTTAAGTTGTTCACTTACATATCGTCTTTGAAATTGGTCCAACCGTGTAGACTGTACCCTGCACTTTTCTGATAGCTTCCTTCGCCCTCAGTGAGATGTTCATCTGAAAAACAAAAGGAACGCAAAACGAAGGACAGTAAGTAGCTCACACCATCGTGATCGCAACGGCCAGCTTTCTTTCACGAGCGCGTTTGGTGGGAGCTGTTCTCAAGTGGGCGCATAAAGATAGGATGCGTGTAGGCGGGTGCGTAGTTGCGCGGCATTCTAATTATTTCGCAGGATATTTTTCTTCAGCTAGACAAATTAAGCGCGCGGATTTTATCTTGCTGAAGTTATCCCAGTTTTATGTTTCGTATAGTCGTCTACAACTTCTTAATTGGCTTTCTGTCAATTGGTAATGATTAACGAGTAAGGTTGATATTTGTAGGCAAATACCTAAATGAGTATAATTAGCCAAAACTACCGGTGGCTTCTCAACTCTACAGTGAACAATACGTACTTCGTTTTGTTCGCACCAGACGATCAAACGTTTCTTAAATCTCGGTTAATCATAGAAAAGACATGCAGTATATGGCTGTCACTGTAAAGAAAGTTTTATATACCAAGTGAGTTTAACCTAAACAAGCGTGTTTGCCCAAAAAATAACGGACGATTACGACACTCTCTAATTTGAAATTTGAGCGCAGCTCTATACGTGTTTTCATTTCGCTATAGATTGGCTGGCGCGGACAATCTGTCTCGTGTGGCCCATCGCAAATGGAGCGAAGTGTTGCGCGACTGCCTCGTTAATCGGGAGATCGCGACCGAAAGCGCGTGGGTGACGCGTGGGCGCGAGTCACAGAAGCCGCCACAGACATACCTCCGCTCATGCAGCGCTTTGTTTCCACATATGGTATCTCAGAACGGTCGTTGCCGCAGAGCCCGTCTTGCGCGGCACTACGCTTTTCTAAAGCCCCTTAAACTTCGTAAAGTAGCGCCACGCTTTGAAGAATGCCGCCTCCTCCTCGCGCACTCTGGCCGAGGCCGACGTCGCGTCGCTATTGGCCTGATAGCATCACGTGAGCCCTCGCGCCGTGCATCAGCGCCATTTTTGCTCGAGAAGCGTTTACGGAGCGACGAGGAGCGCATGTCGGCGCCGTTGCTACGCTCGAGCAGTGTAGGCGGCGCCACAGTCGAGGAGGGAGCGTGAAAGAGAGGAGAAACGAGGAGGAGTGAAGGCGGAGGAGGAGAGTGTCGCTGCTTTACGAAGTTTAAGGGGTTTTACGATTTTCTTCTCACGCTTTCGCCATACCCTCTTCCTCGCGCTTTCCCCATCGCGCTCTCTTCTCTATCGCCGTCTTTTATTGCACGCTGCGCTCCGTGTTCGGTCTTTCGCTGTGCTCGTTCACTCGATTACGCCGAGAGACGACGCCGAAGGACGCCGACGCCAAACACAGGTAAGGGTGCCTAAGAGCTGCGCTCTTGAAAGTGCGTTTAACATAAGTAGTTGCTTGAAACGTTGAGAAGTGGCTTTAAACTGAACAACATAGTTTAACGTAAAGTAGAGAGTTTGAATTATGCAAGAAAGCTCAACGCATACAACTGGGCTTCACCTAAACAAGCTACAAGTTTATTGTTTCAAAGTGGTTACAAGTTTTGACAGATATGAAACAAAAACGGAAGTCGCATAGTAAAAGACTATTGGGACCTCCGGTCAAGGTTAGGTGGTTAGCGGAACTACTATATGGCAGCAAAATAAAGCAGTATATAGTGAAATTAACTTACAGGTAAAAAATTAGAACAAATATAAGATGACAAGTTGTGCGGAAATACATAAAAATGATAGAAAACAGCATGTGAAAAAGACAACTATGCGACTAAGTTCTAACTAAGTTGTAAGTACGTTTAACCCAATGAAGTGAGTTTAACCCGAAGTAGTAAATTTCACCTGAAAAAGTTAGTTAAATCGCCTTTAACATAAGGAAGTGATGTTTATCTATAGAAGGCCGTTGGAACTTGAACGAGCCGGTTAGACGTAAAATATTTCGTTAGGCGTAAAGAACTGGGTAACCAACGGTAGCGATAGGGTTTGCATTCGTTTACCCCACTAAAGCGACGGATAGCTCACCAGCTGGCCATACTCCGGGACGGGAACGTCGCTGTAGGCATACGGGAACATCCAGAGCTGACCGAAGCTATGGACAGAGAAGTAGAACTCGGTGCGACCCTGGGTCGCCCACAGGGCGTCCCGAACAGCCCGGGACTCGGGTTCCGAGAAGGCGAAGTCGCCGCAGTAGGTGTCCTGGCAGGGATTGCTGCTGGCACGGGTTCCTGTGTACCGCATTTATTAAGAGTTTCAGCTTGTTCTCAAGTTCACCATTGGCGGCGAGGAGTTACGGAGTCGCCATCTATCGGAAGCGCCTCGCTGGCGTAGTATGAGGGATCACGCGGCGCGCTCCTCATGGGTTTTGCTGTTAGCGCTCACTGAAAACACTACGCGTGAGCTCTCTCTCCCGGACATTTCTGTAAGTACTTTCGAAACGAGAGAAGTTTTTTACTGTCTAAATAATAATCTTGGGCAAACTGAAATCACAGACTCGTTTACAGACGCTATCTCTTTGCCGAATACGTACATTGAACGCCACTGTGCGCGGTCCCCGCGATGGAGACTTCCGAGCCGGCTTTCTTGCGTTAAAGGGGGGGTAAACGCTGAGAGCAAACTATGTGAAATATGTTCTTATAGTGTTTGTATAACTAAATGGAGCGTAATAGAATGAAGCCTCAATGCAGCGATCGCACAGATTCGCAGCGACCGACTGCGCGTCTGCATGCTTGTCCGCGCACTGTTTCGCTTTGGCCGCGTGCGCGCTTTCGCACCGTGCCATGAGCTTTAGGCCGCAGAATATGAGCATTTGACAGTATACAAGCAACCATTGTTGCGTGGGTGCTATCAGAGCTGTTCAAAAATAATTTCATTGTAGAGACTTCGACGTCTACGGGGACTGTGATGTGCGGTCGCGACGATTCAATCTTTGTTTTTCTTGTAAATTCTTGGACGTTTCAA
Organism: Dermacentor variabilis; assembly: GCF_050947875.1. Classification (NCBI taxonomy): domain Eukaryota; kingdom Metazoa; phylum Arthropoda; class Arachnida; order Ixodida; family Ixodidae; genus Dermacentor; species Dermacentor variabilis. The sequence continues at coordinate 28,033,316 of NC_134575.1, read as the reverse complement.
TATTATTTCTCGATTTGCGTCGCACTGTATGTTTATTGGTGTTTTCAGCGTGCGATTTCCCGCTGCTTCTTTTTTGTAATCCAGTGCCCAGAATTCATAACACAAACATGACCATATGCCATGCTTTTTTTTTTAATGTGCTTCTTACCACTCCCTTTCCACTCCAGTGAACTTGCCAGTATCTGTAGCATAGACAAGTTCATAGACCAAACCGTCATGAGATTAGTCGGGCAGAGGACTCGGGCGAGCGTCTCAGTGCGCGTTTTCCGACCATCGCAGACCCGGCGCCGTAGCAGAAATCTTCCTCGCGTCTGTGCTTGCTGCATAACCGAGTTGTAGCCGATTACTGTTTGCCGGTGTTATGTTTCGCTAGCCAAGCTTCTCGCAGTTTCTTGTCCTGCGGCTACGTGTGAATAAGGCTGACACCGGGCTCTGTTGTGTACGTCCGGCACTGCGGCACCGAGCAGTAGCCTACCATGTTGCGCGCCTTCAAAGGCAGCCACTACCTATTGTAGTTCTTTCCAGCGTTTTAAAGGAGACATTCGAAGCGGGAAAATCACGCCACTAAATGAGGACCGCAGCGTACAAGGGAATTTAAACTCTCGTTTTCAGCTCGCTTCGGCGCTCCCGAAGCAGCCGACGCGGCCGCTATGTCCACGTGATCCCTAATAGCACGTCACACCGATGGTGGCGCCAGCTTTTCCAGTGGTGGAGCTCGAAGCCAATAGCCCTTTGCGGCGCAATACCGGGCTACCGGAACCGTAAATGTGGGGGGGCCTGGGTCAGTGGCGCCACCTGGTAGTGGAGAGTTTAATCAGAGAGAGCACTGACGTAATAGTCCTGCGGGAGCCCGCGAGGTGGAGAGAAGTAAATTCTAAAGAGAAAAATCAGAGAAAATGACGTAATAGTTCCGCGGAAACCCGGAGAACTATTACATCAAACTCTTGCCTTTGCTTCGAGTGTTTGACAAATTCGACTTCGCCCTGCCCTCTGCTAGCCGCCTGGTTAGCTCAGATGGTAGAGCGGCTGCCCCGGAAAGGAGTGTGGTCCCGGGTTCGAGTCCCGGACCAGGACGAATTTTTCTTCAACTGCGAGGCTTTTCTTTCGAGGAACCCTTTTGGGTTTCCTTTGTAGCACTTCCTACGAAAGGGTGGGTGTCGGATCTTCTCTTTATTAGAGAAGAGCACTGATGTATTATTGCAGTAAGTATACCTTATTCTGTTTAGTTGCTGGTGTAATGCGGCTGCAGCGATGTGGTCGTTAAGGCGTAGATTTAATGTTATGTTCTTTCGGCGAGGCCACCTGTGTAACGAGGAAACTTGTCTAACGCAAAGATTGAACAAAGCGTCGCAAGACATCGCTGCCGTTCACGTTTTCGGTAATCGCGTATGATGTGAAAATTAATAAGCTCAAGGACAAGCTATGCCTCAATGTACAGCCTCCGTCGGGCTTAACTCTAACACGCTTAAAGCGGGTGTTCGCCTTTCTTGCGAATGCTTGCTTGGATAATTCTGGTTGGAGTTCCTTGAATCTGTTACTTTTGAAGTAACAGATTCAAGTAGCAGATGACTTTTTGTGGAAGGTACAAAACGGAAATACACTGTATCGGAAACGCATACATACACACATACATACACACACATAGTCACACACACAAACACACACACACACACTCCCTCTCTCATACACGCACACACGCACACGAACACACAAAGAAGCTTGAAATAATCTTGAAAATGAGGCAATATCGATAAATTTTAGCATATGTGTATGTTCTGAGGCCCATTCCCATCAGATTTTGAAATATACCTTTCGAAACAGCTTGATATAAGAGCCTAATTAGGTAGTAGGGTTGAAGGTCGACAGTGCCACCATAAATGTGTGTAGAACCTGCACAGTGCACAAAACGTAAGACATCAAACAAAGCACACAAAAGAAGCGAATGTTTTCTTTTATAGTTCTTGTAATGCCCAAAACAATCAAGAGTCTTGGGACTTTACAAATTTACTTACCGGACATGACGGAACCATAAATGTTCCGTTATTGCCAGTAATGTAAGTGCGAGAGACGGCAAGTATAAAAAGGATGAAATAACTGTTGCGGTATTTCCGGCATAGTGAAACGAGAATAACACTAATATTTTCTCCGAGAATGTTAACTCTCGGTTATGTTTTCCGCACAGATGACGTAAAAGGTAACGTGCGGTATCCGACAAAAGAAACTACGTCGTGTAGATTACCTGCCATGTCAATGCCTTGCTGCGTCGTGTAGCACTCATGGCTGAAGAATTTCGTGTCCGTGTATTCAACGAGACGGAACATCCAATGAAACGAAATATCTAAACCGTAAATATTCAGGCTCGCTAGACGTTCCGCCTCGTTGCAAATTCAGTCTCGCGCCTCCATGGTAAAAATCCTGCTGCTAAAACAGTTTGAGAGTTACGACTAAAATTCAGCTCCCTGTTCACTGCTTTTGAGAATCGCTGGTGCAACAGGAGACCGGTTAAACAATCTGGACGCAGCTGCGGTCATGCGCACAGTGTTTTTTTCTTTTATTTTACAGATGCTGCACCTTGATAAACATTCGTGAACGACCTTGGCTCTCAATCCCTATTAGCATACTGGGCGTGATGACACACACTCGCTTCTTATAAAGGTCAACTTCTTGAATTCTATGAGAGTGGGAGCGTGGGCCCCCTCGTCTGAAATAATTTTTACTCCTTGCCGTAGCACGCCCGCTATCGTAATGATGCCAAATGAACGGAACTTGAACTAAAATGTTATAAACGCGTCGCAAAGTGTGGAGATGCCTGACAGAATTACCGAAGACGGTTCAGAGCCAATTTTTAAGTGTCACTTGGAATACTGACATGTGGCGCGATAACAACGGCCGCAGCTGACAAGGACAGCGCCACAAGGACGGCGATAACGGTGTCGACGATGCCAAGACAAGCACGATAACGGGACGAAGACACGACGACAGCAACGACCCACGGAGACTGCACATGTACGACGACTCGCGCATCTTGGATGTGGGACAGAATCGCGGGCGCAGGGAGAATAACAGATTTGGCCTTGTCTGGGGAATTCAAGTGCCCAGAGAACACGGCGTTGAGAAACGTGGGGACACCTATGGAAAATGTGTCTCGAAAGCTTTCGTGAACGACTACGGTTTTGAAGCCTCAGCATTGTTCATGCGGCTTTCATCGGCTGCAAAGTGCAACGTCGTTGCCCCAAGATTTTGGCCTGTGAGAAAATGTTTATTTTTTTTAAATTTTATTTTTACAGTCTGGAAATCTTAGGACGTAAGTTTGTGGCAGGGGTTGGGATAGGACACCCCCTCTTCAGTGAACTAAAGCTTTCGCCTGTGCCCTTATTCTGCGCAATTGTCAATTCACGTTCTATACATTCTTTTTCAGCGTGGTATTTGCTTGGATTGACATACACCACATTGTTTCTTTTTCTTTTTTTCAGCAATTTGCGGTATGCCACTTTGTCTTATCTTGTAATGTTTGTTTTTCCTTTGCTATCTGTTCTACTTTTTTCTTTCAAAACTTGGTAGTGTGTGCTGGTTCGTTCTCGTGGTGACTTTGTTACAGTGATACATTTGTTACGATCCCATGCATGAAATGCTGTAATGTCACGCTTGCTTTGTGCGCCCACCCCTGTCTAAAGCCTGGCACTCAGGCTGGCAGCATTCTTCTAAATAAATAAACAAAATAAACCAGTCCAACGTGTAGATTCAAAAGAAGGAGCACTCACTGCAGAAGCCTCCGATGTCGAAGTTTCGGTTGGCGTCCGCTCCTCGGCACTTGCTCGAGAAACGGCTCTTGGAGCGAGTCTTCCTCCAGAGCCGGTCCTGCGCGAAAACCATTGCGCTCTTCCAGCACATTCGCGAAGGGCTGCTTCCTCGACATACCGCACGGGGTTCTCCCGACACTTCTTTCTTTCCTTCGTCAGTCGAACGTGTCGTACGTCTGCAGAATTTCCTAGTCTCGTCACTTTACATCCAACTTTATACGCTCTGCCAGAAAGAACCACCAGTGCGATGGATAAACAAGAGTATCGCTGCACAGAGTGTCCCTGTATTCACGCTTTCTCGTTTGAACGGAACGCGAACACTATATCGAAGCAAAGTGCACTCATACTGTATGCAGGGTGAAAGAGAAAAGACTTGGCCAAATAGCGTGATTCAACGGTACAGAATGGTTGAGCTAGATGAAGATTGAGCATCCAAGTCAGTGGGACAGGTTCTGTGCCGTGCGGGTGTGCGCTCGGCAGTTCTTCGTGTTTCGCGGGCTTTCTTTCAGGCTTGGGGAAAAAACACAACTTTTATGCGGCATGTATATTGAGCAACGGAGTATTGGATCGGAAATTTTTTCAGGGTCGTCTCCAATTTTCTCATTGACGCATTTGCTCTGAATGTAATGTTGATTGATGAGCTAGAAGTATTTACGTAATTAGGTGGAATCACCATTTGGTTGTTGTTGATAACTTGTTTACTTTATACTATACTTTGCTAACCATTGTATAACAGTTGTATTCTGCATTTTTTTCCAATTATCCACATGTAACACACGTGTAATTCGTCTTGTGTATTGACTCTTGCTTCTCTTATAACCACACCTTGTTCCCTTTGCTCCCTCCCCCCCCCCCCTTCCCAACTCTCGTTTAATACTACAATTGGAGCCTGTGAAGCCTGTGAATAAATAAATAAATAAATAAATAAATAAATAAATAAATAAATAAAGCATGAAATAGTCTGACTTGCTCCAAGCAACGTTACATTGCTTGAATAAGTTACGTGGGACAAATGGTGTATATAATGCCATGCATTTGCTGACGTGAAAAGACCTACCCGTATACCGTCAGGGTGCCAGGGTTTCGAAATGAGGGAGCAAGCGCCCCCTCCTTATTCTTTCGCCCTTTCGCCCGCGCCCTGACACGCGAGCGAAAAGAGAACGTGGCGCAGGCACCTAGCGGCCCCTGAACGAAACAACGCGGAAGCATCACTCACAGCTGTAGCCATTAAAATCCCCGCTCCGAAGTGCACGGGCCAATGGCTGCGGTACGATAATGAAGCCGCCCTGGGGCCAATCCCAGAGTCCCTAGAGCGACTGGTTTTGCATCCCGACTCACAACGTGATCCCCCTACGAAGGCCGTTTGTACTTCTGCTAATAAAGGCAAATGCGCTTGAGAGAGAGAGAGACAGAGACAGACACAGACAGACAGACAGACAGACAGACAGACAGACAGACAGACAGACAGACAGACAGACAGAAGACAGAGGAAAGGGGTAAGTCAGGGAGGTTAACCAGAGGGAAAGATCCGGTTTGCTACCCTACGCTGGGGAGAGAGGGGAGGGGGAGGTAAAGCGATAACAAAGTAGAGATAAAGAAAGGAAGGAGCATAGACACACGATCACAGTCGGTCACTGTCGCCGCATACTGTCACCGCACAGCACAGTGGCACTTGCAGCACTATAAACATTTGTTCGGCTTCAGCCGCTTGTCCAATTCTGTTGCCTTTAAAACTGCAACAGTGCCCTCGTCGAAATGCGCTTGAATATCTTCTGGATGATAATGTAGCTCCCGGCACGATTATAACCGTCGTCTGCGTCCCTCGTGCAGACGACACCAGTTTGTTCGGTGACATTACGCCGAATAAACTGAATGAATGAATAATGATCGGTTGGATGCAGTCGACTACTGCGATGAGACTTTCGCGTGCTTCGCTGAGGCACGGAAAGGTGTCGCTACCAGCACTGCTGCTTGCACTTAAGTCTTCCCGCATTACGGTGTACGTCAGCCGTCTACGGCAGCTTCGTTGCACTGAAATTTTCTATCATGCTCTTACCGTGTTGTGCGTGTAGTCGTAGCCGTCAGGATTGACGATCGGGTGGATGCGCCATTCGTATCGGGACAGCAGACGGCGGATGCCGTCGTCCTTGTCATACTGCGTCGCCAACTAGGCAAAAAAAAAAAGCAAAGAAGGCAACGTTGACACCTGTGAGGCTGATGCTTACGGGAGACCCTAGAGTACTTGCTTTAGGTTTGGAGATTTCCAGCAGTCGACGTCGATTTGTCAACTGCCACCCGATTCTCGGCCATCTCCAGATATACGTGTAGTGTACGTACCACCTACCGCGGAGAATCAATTTCGTACGTGTACTAATAAACCCGGCCGAGGGTCGTTGCTATCTCTGGCCAGAAGTTGTCGGTATAGCCCCAAGACGATGTAAGTATTTCTCTCTTCGGCCAAAGTATGATTAAATCAGGAAATTCCAACCGAAAGCTCTCCGCTACGACCTTTCTTTAGAAAACAAGTTTTTTTCTGAGACGCGGGAGCGTTTCTCCGCTTCGCAGTTTAGGCCACGTACGACAGAGGATACGGTGAACATTGCTTGCGTGCTTGATGCGTTCATTGATTGATTTGTACTTTATACGTTTCGCTGCGTAAAAGGGCACATTTCGGAAAGCCAGGCGACGCGTTTAACTTTGCGTCGCCGTTGCACTTACCTGATCGATGATGTAGAGGCAGGCAGAGTGAGAAATCCACTCCCTGGCGTGAATACCGCACTCCAGAAACACGATGGGCAAATTTTCCTTGGTCTTGATCTGCGATGGAGTTAGAGAGAGAGAGAAAGAGAGATAGAGAAAGAAAAAAAGAAAAAAAAGAGTTTTAATTAAAGAACGGATAGGTTGGCCGTAGGACGTTCGCGATTGCGGCTGGCTGCACCCACGTCAGTGTAAAGGGCGAGTAAGAAGGATGAGGATGAGCATAGATAGTTATCTACATTGCAAAAGGGGGGGAGGGGTATTAGAAGAAAGGCAGAGAGGTCGGCCTGAGCTAGTGCGATTTGGTCTCCTGCTTTTCACATGGAGAAAAAGGAAAGGGGACAAAAAAGAGTGATGAAAGATGGTGATGAGGACAGGAAGAAGAGATGCGTGTGTAGAATAACTGTGCGAAGCAGTGGTTTCCTGAAGAGGAAGCTTTAGCTCTGGGCCTCCTATCTAAATACATAAGAAATAATAAATCGTTTTTCTCGGGCAGTCAGTGGTCCAGATGTTAGGAGCGTTGTTACATATAAAAGAAAGAGTCAAAATCTAGCGACTGGTGGTTGCGAATTTTCGATTTAGATTGGCAATCTTTGAATAAGAATGGACGAAAATCGCTAACTTTCAGAAAACGAAACTATCAGGTTTAGAACTCCGACTAAGCAATGAAAAATGATATCACAATAGTATCAATTGCACCTATTAGTACATCTAAAGCGGACAACATTTATATATTATGCGTGGCTTTCAAATAGACTACTCATTTGTGAGTGTGACTTTTGCATAACGCATGTAAACAATGTACCGAATTCTCGTAAGATATAAATTGACATGTCATATTTGTCCGCCTTCAATGCTCTAATGGATGGAACTTACGGAACTGCGATACCTGTTCTGGGTGCATAGCTATGTATTTGTAAACTTCGTGCGTCTCTCTTCTTTTTTTCTTCAGACATACCAATCTTGGAAAATACCATGGATAGAATGTCGGGCCCTAAATCGAAATTCTGCATCCAACAGATTTAATTTTCCCTCTCAAACGCAGCACACTTTATTATTATCGACCCAATGGTTATCGCGGAAAAGGTGTTCCTGCGTTTTACATATATTTGAATAGGCGGCATCGAAGTTGGGTCCGAGCTAAAGCTACATCTTAAGTCTCGAGTCCAAACCACTACGCCGAGCATAGTGCGCAACAGTGCGACTGTGTTCACTGTCACACGGTCGCACAATGCACCCAGAATACGCATTTCCTATAACGTCTGTTTTCCGACGCCTGCTAGCGTGGGGGAACAGACAACCTGCGCCGCTATCGTTTTGTCGGAGAGGGAAAGTCGTAAAACATGTCGCAAAGAGTCTCAACGACGCCGCAACATTCAAAGCTAGGTCTGTTCGCCATTCTTACACGAGACGTACGTCTCTCTGACACAGTATGCAATCGCAAACGCACGTGCACACCGAAGGCAAGGGAAGAGCGCCTGCCGGTTTCTTTTCTGCTGCTGCTCTTGCGGTGTGTATGTTAGCGCTTACTTACAATGTCAAATATGCACAAACTGTAGCTCCCCCCAGAACGCGCTTATGTGTTATGGCATCGACGAGTGAAGGCTTCGGTAAGGCAAATTTGGTGAAGCATGCTTGCCTGGATGTGGATTGACTTTAGCGTAGAGGTGAAAAGTATTGTCATAGTTTCCTTCTCGCAGGTGCCCGTTTTTGATGGTCTAGTCGAGCCCAGTGTGAAACTGTGCAGTATCGCAGGAGTAAAGTAAGCGAAAAGTTTGCGTCCGTTCGTCGGTATGTCAAGTGCACTTGGGCGGCCTCGGAAAAGAAGTTTGCTTCAGCATCGGTTAGCTCGTTTCCGATGCCGCAGCCGCAGGCCCTAGACGACGCGCAGCTGGTCGACCTTGCACAGTGGAACGGTTACTCCGTAACATTCTAGTGAGCACTCACGCTGTAGTATGTGAACACCCTAACACTCTCTAGAATAGGACTACGTTGCCGTTTCCTCACCGCTGTTTTCGCGACCGAATGATTCAAGGTAGCCTTGCATAATCCCTTTTAGAGTTATTGGTATTCTTGTGCGTGTCGTATATTGCATTACGTCCTCACTTTCTGTAGTGTTGCCGGGTTATGCAGCATATATTAACTAAATAAATACATTGCTCTCGTAGTTCAAGTTACATGTACGGGCTTTGGCTAATTTTTGGAAGTGTCGGGGCGTGGAAAGCGGTGCTACGACTTAGAATGGCATTTGAAAACCGCAGCTGAACATCAGTTGAACTGCAGAGAACTCGCTTGCTGCGCACAGCACCCAGACTTCAGTTCTGGCCGGATCTTTCGAATAGAACGCTTGCGATCGTCCAGGTGATATCTGGTAATGTCTCTGGAGTTATGACTGGTATCCAAGGTGCTCGCAGAAAACATGCGTGCCAAAGGAAATGCGCATGACGGCTCTTCATTTACGCGATCACTCATTCACCTTCCTTCTTTCTTTATTTCTTCATGAAATACAACTTACAGTGTTGTCACGGAAGTCATGGCTAAATGCATGAGTTAGTGCTTAACGAGGGCATGCCATCAACAAAGGCACAGCGCTGTTATACAAGGTGTGGGGGTAGAACAGAGTAGTGCAATACAAGAAGCCCGGCAAAGATTTGACTTCTGAGATTATTTACAGTGCTTGCAGTGTACCATGTGTCACACGTAATTTTATCCAAATAAAAAACAATGTGCGAATACCATGTAGCTGGACTAGTTTAGTGCCACTTTTTCGCATATCATGTGCTTTCTTTCAGGCTTCAAAAAAAAAAAAAAGCGCTTCTGTATAGCACGTATTGAGCAACAGAAAGCTCAACGGGGAATTTTTCCGGATGGTCTACAATTTTCTCCTTGACACTTTTGCTCTGAGTATAACATTTCAGCAGTTGAATATTTAAAAAACTAATTATGTAATTAGGAAAATATAAGAAATGGTCTGACTTGCTACAAGCGACGGCGAGTGACATTACCTCCTCCCTGTCCATATAACTGGCACTTGCGTATTTTTAAATTTTAGCACAAATTACGGGAGGGGTACACCCGGTATATGAAGTTGAGACATGTCACGAGATTGGTAGCCTCGCAATCAGGTTTACTCACGTGAGCAGCGATGATGTTCCTTCCTTCGTACGACCTTCCAATGGACAAGTAGGTCACGTGGTCGTACTTCCTTGCGTACTGCTTCAAAGCGTTGCTAAACTGCGCATAAAGAAAGTGAGAGCGAGGGGACGCTTATACGAAGGAAAACGAATGCGATAAAGGACGCACAGTCGTGAGCAGTCATACAGAATTCTTTGAGGCTGCGATTTTTCACGCTTCGTATGAATCGAATCTGGTGTGTATGTGTTGTGACCTGTGTGCGTGGCATATGTGAAACAAGTAGCACTCGTGTTCAACAATACGACGCATTGAACACTGTTACGCGGCGCGTGTGCAGTTAGCCACTTACGGCCTCTTGAAAGCAAAGTACTATATTATGTGCTCAAGGAAAGGCATGCTCGTCCCCAGTAACATTAAGCTTTAACCCGGCAGCTCCGATCTAAATTCATTAGGAGCGAAGAAATTGTCCCGTTAGCCTTCTCCTGCACCGAGTTTAATGAGGTTTGCTGCATTTAAAATTAAAGAAAGAACTTAGAATTTAGTGACTGTAAAAAGCGAATATTTTGTGTATGAGGTGAACGTCTCTAAAAAAAAAAATGTTGAAGATTGTCAAATTGCAAATAAAGAAGGAAAAATATACAAATGTGTCAAGCTTTCAGCTTTCGAACTCAGTAATAAATGGAGTTATCACAATTATCTAAACCACGCCTGTTGTGATATCTAAAGCGGGCAAAATTTATGTGCTACACGCATCGCTCTGAAATATGCCACTAATTTATGACTTGTTTTTTTTTTCTTTTTTGTGGAACACTCGAGATCACTCTAACAAATTTCACGGAAATTGTAAACACATATATCAGATTTATTAGTTTTGGAAATGCTTTAACAGAAGCAGTTTCCAGAGCTGCGATATCTTTTTTAGGTGGAGGGTTATGGATTGTGTAAAGTGCGTGCTAAGCACTTTTTTAAACCTAGTGGTATTAAGCAACCTTTCGTAATGTACATTCACATTACTTGTGATGTGGCTACTCCTACTACATTTGGCTATCTCTCTCGAATGCAACAAATTTAATTCATATTGGCTGCAGCGGTTCTGCCATAATATTACTTCGTTTTACACACACTTGCACGAAGAAATCGGTGTTGGCCTCGACCTAAAGCGTCCTCCTAAATCACGCTTTAATTTATTTACTGCCGCCGTGGGTTTGTGCTTTCTGCTAAGGTAGATTTTCCTCGAGCGCTTGCGTTAAACTCTTGTGCTGCTGAATAATAATAACAAAACATTGAACGGAGCGTTTCACTTCTCCGTTCACTACAGCTACATACCGGACGTTTTTTTTCATACGCTGTTCGAGCCAGCATGCACTTGCGTGTACCAGTATGAACCCTCCCAGTTTGTAAATATCACCAGACTCGTCGCGTCGCCAAGCGTTACGTCAGGTCATTAGCATGAGCTCGCTCGGAAAGAACGAGTTTGTTCAGTCAGCGTTACGTGCAGACACAACCTAGGTAAAGTTGAATGCTTTCGTGGGACTGTAATCTGTTCGCACAATGGGACCCTTGTCCTACAGGCAAGCTGCTTGCAGCACCAATCAGTCGATGGTATACACCGACATTTTCTTTAGGGTGAAAGCCTAAAGTGGCTAGTACCCCCGATGGTATAATGCAATGTGGTTATTTTTTTTTTACTTTAGTCATGCTAATTACACCCGTAAAGTTATTTATAACTACTTTGAGATTAATTCTCGCTTCTTTTGGGCACCCGCGAAGCCATCTTCCAGACATCTTTACCTTGCGTGAGCCTTTCTTTAGTCCAAGCGAACTCGCTCCATTTCCCAAAAGTGTGCCATACGGCGGCTTTGCCTCAGAAAGTGTATATCTACGGCGGTGCACCCTTTACAGGAGTATAATGCAATGGGGTTAATTTTCGACCATACTGTCGCTAATTACGCCCGTACCGTTAATTTTACTTACCGTGGAATAATCATGGCATCTCATCTCGTTGAGATCTACATTTTCATATTGTTTGCGACTCGCTACAACGCACTGGAGGCGTTAAAGGGCCGTTTCGTTTTTTGCTGGAATTGGTTACCAGATACCAGATACCAGATATGCCAACCGTGTAAAGTCAGCTAAGACCTTGTCTTAAAAAAATTGCAGGTTTGCACAAGGGGCGTTAGTAGAGAAATTGATGGCTAGATTTAGCGCTGCGCTCGAGCTCCTCGGACTGTGTTCTAACAATACGCGGAGACGACATGTTGGTGCAATGCAGCACGCGAGATAACTGGTGATGCCGAGCAGAAACAGCGCCCCGGCAGCTACCAGGCGTCCCGCAATGCTGGCGTGATGAGTCCCGCCAGAGGCGTTGCCGGCGTCGCAGTTCGATAGTTCTCTCGTAACGAGACCGGCGGACAAGCGGCGGCCAACCAGAGGCATTTGTCAGCGCCCCATCAAATGGTTAGATTATTTTGGCATGATCATTCTTTTAGCTTACTATCTGCAGCCCTTTCAGCTCATACCAGTGTACGCTACTCGGGACCTCATCAATTATTCCTCCCTGACAGTGCCATTATCCTTGGAACTGCTGCCCCACATTCGATTTTCTCAGACAGCTTCAGAAGCGCCGCCCACTAGTACGAGAGCTGCCAGAATCGTGTTTGTTTTTTACGTACTGTTCACGGGCTCTCAGAGCTGTCATCCGATTTTTTTAAACGTTAGATAAATAAACATGGAAAGGTAGGCCTCATTGAAGGTGGTGTTTGCAAACCAAAAATTCTGTCATTTCTGAAAATGTATGTATGTATGTATGTATGTATGTATGTATGTATGTATGTATGTATGTATGTATGTATGTATGTATGTATGTATGTATGTATGTATGTATGTATGTACGTGTGTGTGTGTGTGTGTGTGTGTGTGTGTGTGTGTGTTCGCGCGTGTGTGTTTTGTGTATCTGTAAGAGCCGCTTTCTCGCGGGGAGAGTCATTTCATGAGAAGTTTGAGGCCACATTGCTTATTACGTGACAGAATCGAATGAGAACAGATAGCTTCAGAGGAGGCTGTCTAAAATACTCAGGCACAAAGAAGAACAAAACAAATTGCACGAAAAGTAAGTGTAAAGGATGAAATAATGGGAGGTCTAGCAGACGTCTAAAATAAGTAGCGCGTAAGGGCAATGTCCGTTGTCTTAACCTAAGCCCAGTTGAGCGCACGCGCTCAGCCCCCATGACCACACAAAGCGGGCTCAGCAATAAAAATCTAGTGGAGAACGAAGGTGAAGCTATAAGAATGGAAGTGAAAGAGCATGCACAATTTTGCGGACACGAATTAAAAGAATTTCAGAGATATCGCCAGGAGAAAAAAAATGTAAATGCGCAAAGAATTGTTTGATTGATGAACTGTTGAACGTCACAGAGCAACTCTGAGGCTTTGAAAGACGACGGATTAATTTTGGCGAGCTGAAGCTTTTTACCGTGATCACAAAAATTTAGTGCACGAGTGCAAAGTGAAAACCGCGCATCTACCCTTAAAAATAATTAATTATGGGGTTTTACGTGCCAAAACCACTTTCTGATTATGAGGCACGCCGTAGTGGGGGACTCCGGAAATTTCGACCACCTGGGGTTCTTTAACGTGCACCTAAATCTAAGCACACGGGCGTTTTCGCATTTCGCCCCCATCGAAATACGGCCGCCGTGGCCGGGAGTCGATCCCGCGACCTCGTGCTCAGTAGCCGAACACCATTACCCTTAAGAAGGCAGCCGCTACAACGAGTATAGATTGTATACATAATGTGCAAAACATAATACAAAACATAAACATAAACATAAACATAATACAAAATGTGCGTGTGAAATGAGATTACCTGCTTTGAGTGGCTCGACATTAGGAAGTGTGTTAAGGTTGCTCAATAGTTTTCTTGGAGTTGATAAAACGTCACAAATGCTGGTGAACTTACCTCGGCATACTTCAAGTACCTCTCGAAGCGCACCGGAGTCGTCGAGTAGGTCGTGAATCGCATCTCTCGTCGCTCGTTCTCAATCGCTCTGAAATGATAAGAGTTTAATGTAGTAAGGCTGACTAAGCGCTATCTTATCTATGAGAGGTACGTAGCTGGCTTAATCAGCGCGGTTATGCGTAGTTCTGTGGCCTCGCCGTTCATGTTGGAGTTCTCGGCCACAATGCTGATACTTATGTACGTTCTCAAGGCTCACCAAACATCTGGTGAAAAGTGGTCCACAAGGAGTTGTCAGAGACGTCAGCACGGTACAACTACTGTACTTGAGCTTTCCCTACATTCTGCGCTCTTGAACAAAAAGAGTGCGCAAGTAACATACCGTCGAAATGGAGAAGCTTAGTTCGATTCTTACAAAGGGAGTTTGTATTGCTTGCAACAGTAGTGCATGGTGTTCTATTGCACCTCAGCAAATAGTTTATGCAAAGTCAACACTGACTCAATTGGTCAACTGAAAAAGTCGTTTTAAGGCAGAAAAGCAACGTTGGGGCATACCTATTTACGACCCACCATACTTTTCTGTTTATTTGTAAAGATTGCACTGCGGCAATAAACATGTGGAAGCATGCATGTTATATGTGCTACATGTATACTTTGTTGCGTTCGATGAAAGTCGATGAAAGATGTGGACTGGAATGTTCGTTCAATGTCATTTGTTGACATTGAAGGATGAAATTTCTTCATTTTTTTTGTATGGGATGTATGTTGGCTTAGCCCCAAGTCTCCTATCTCCATTCCCGTGCTGGCCGAACCGAGAAACTCGTAGCTCCCGTAGCTCCCGCTGACTCCCACTTATTCGACCTCGGTTAACTCGACCTTGTGTTCAATGCGAACGCACTGGAAGGTCCTGGCGTGAAACCATAGTTTGCTGTGGAGAAAAAAAGTCATTTAGTTCGAACGCGAAAATCACGCGGCTTCGGTTAATTCGGCCCCCAGTGACCCGAACCGGTGCAAGCAGACGCGGGCAGCGAAATTACTAAAATCGTTAAAACGCAATAAATATAATAGGCTGTGCCTTGTTTTTTTTCTTTTATTGACGGATGCTCGTACCAACCGTCAAGCCATCCGTTTACGCGTGCTTCGAGGGCCGTGTCACGCCGCCATAGTCAGCACTGAGTTTCGTCCGTTCAGTAAGGAGTCACTTGGCATTTTGTCCTCGTTTGTTAATTCGAACCTTCGGATAATTCGACGGAAGCGTGTGTTCTCGAAAGGCACGACTTAACTGGAATTTCCTGCATCGCAAGAAAGTTCTCATGTTAGAACTCGGTTTGTGAGAGCAACTTCCGGCTCACCGCGATGTCGACTTTGGGCGCAGAGAGACGGTTGACCATGCCCGACGCGCCATAAAAACCCCGGCCGAGTTTCTACGTGAGACTGGTTTAGGGCGCTCTTCTCTTTAAACAACTGTAATGCGAGTGAGAAGTGTGCGAAATGCGTTTTTCGCGAGAACGTCTTGTGCGGGCGCACTAACCGTGCGCGTAGTGCGTCTATAGTATCCACCGGAGTATTGGGCGTGTATACAGTTCATTGTACTATATGGCGTAGTCATTGCGATTACCCTTTTCCTGTCTCACACCCCTTATTACGGTGAGGAGAAGCAAGCCCGAGACACGCCCTACCGCTAGACGTCTCCTCACTTTTCCTCATTAGGATTTTCTCCTCCTCTTGTCGTCATAGTCCTCTCCAGTCATTTTTTGTAGGGATTTTTTTGTAGTGCGGTATAGACTCATGTTTTCTCCCTCTCTCTTTCACTTCCCGTTTCCTTCCCAATGTGTAGGGTAGGAAACTGGACTCAGTCTGGTTAACCTCCCTACCTTTCCTTCTTCCCTTCTCTCTTTCTCTCTCTCTCTTGTAGGAAACTCCATGGTTGGACGCGGCAGCGGTCACTCTGCGCAAAACGCGGTTCTACAGGATTCGGTGGCGGGAATCTCACGAACCTCTGCTCGCGGTCAGACAGTTCTAGCCTTGGCAAGGGCTTCTATCGGTCCTGTCCACACTTAGCCGTTCTCCGTTGCAAATATAAACAGAAACACTCACTCTTGCAGGTTCGAGCTCCTCGTCGTCACACGGAGACCCATTCGCGCAACGCTGGCCTCAAACTCGGCAGCCACTTCGGGTCGCAGTCGCAAAAGCGCCGACGCGTTGACGGCGGTGGCCTCTTGCCATACGTCGAGCTGAGTGGTCGAAAAGAAAGAGACAAATCATGAAAAAAAGGTTGTTTCCAAAACAAATTTAGGCACTAATAAAGCGCAAACACCAGGGCCCGAATTCGCAAAAAAAAAAAGAAAGAACGAAAGCAGGAAAGAAGGAGGAGGTTCTTGTGCCAGCACTGTTCCTAAGAGCACGCACCGACCAATCATATGCTACATTTGTCATTAGCGAAAGGCGCTGGTCAGTGACAAAAGAGCGCTTACGAACAAAGATCCTTGTGGTTACTGGCCCAGGGCCTGTATTCACAAAGGGCATTTACGCTGGAACCGTTCATAAGAGCAAACGCTAGCCAATCCTGATGCCGCACATTTAGAATGCCGTCTGCCAATAACAAGAAGCACATACGAAGAAACAGATTGGGAATTTGTCTGCCTAATCTTTAGGAAAAGAAATCCTTCGCTGGCGCGTAGTAAGTACATTTTTCTTGCGCAAATGTTCATTCGAATCAGTTTCGTCACATTTAAACAAATGCGAGGACACCTAAGCAATTCTTATGAGTTGGAATTCGAACGCATTAACGTCTAATTTAACGGCTCTGAACGATCCTTCGAGGTGTGAACTCCGTGCAGGCGAGCGAGCGCGTTGAGACGATCATCGCGTATTTATTTGGCCTTACCGAGGCGCAGTTAGAACGCAGGCAAGAGCTTGCGCGGACAAGGAACGCGCGGATAACAAAGGCCTCCGAGAGCTAGAGCGAGGTTGACGTGACGTCGCGGCGATGCCCCCTCTCCCGACGCGACATCGCGGCAGCAGGTGTTCCCTTTCTCCCGCTCTTCCCCCTCGAGGCCCGAGCCAGAAAGCGCGAGCAAGCGTCACGAGCGCGCCTCGTGATGGCCTCGTTTTGGCCGCGACGCCACGTCACAAGCGCGCCTCGTGACGTGGTGTTGCAGCCGATTCGAAGCTTCGCTGTTGCAGCCGCCACCGGCTTTCTTTCTCTCGATGGGCCATTTGACGCTTTTGCATCAATAAGAACGAATAATGCAGATTTAACGCACATGTTGGAGTGTATGTGAATTGCAGCTTTCGCGAAGCGCCTAAATCAAATGCTCTCAGTTTGGCCACTTCATTCCTGCGTGTTTGGCGCACGCCCCCTGTACTCTCGCACATTTCGTTCTGCGCAATGTGACACACGCGATGATCAATCAATCAATCAATCAATCAATCAATCAATCAATCAATCAATCAATCAATCAATCAATCAATCAATCAATCAATCAATCAATCAATCAATCAATCAATCAATCTTTATTTTAATTCTGTCAAAGACACAGAAAGAAGGACTGTGACTAAAAGCTGTTTGTCACAACAGCTTGACTAGGTCACAGCCCCATAGAAAAACTTCGGAGTGGTAACAGCACTACAGTAAAATAAATAAAAAACTGAAACTTAACAGACAGCGTAGTGCTATTGGGCTCGCACTAAGTAATGGAAATGCAAAGTTAAATGCAGAAAAGTTAAAGCAGTTTTTACAGTCATCATAAAAATAAATACAAAACAGTTTCTTAGAAAAATTAATATCTGAAATGCTATCAAATTACAAATATATACAATAAATTAGATAATTTGAAAGAGCCATGTTTGGCGCTGGCATGATATAAGCGCACGTGCGACTGAAGGCTAATGCAATAAATCAATAAAGAAAACGACTGTGGCCTAATGGTTAGGACATCGGGTTGCTGTGATGCAAGACAAGGTTTTGGCACGACTATCAGGAGCGTAATTCAATTCGTCCTTTTTTTTTTCTAAAGTGCGAGCTATTTGAAAAGGCGGCACACGGCACCCAGCAGCCACGGTCAGGAAAACCCTGCATGGTTCGCGAAGTTAGCTTCGCTTTAAACGAACTTGAATTTTAGTCGCCAATGGGAGCAGGGCTTCTTTATCTTTGGTCTATTTGTCCTGTTTGGTTTTCGACGTCTGCTAACGAGCTGCAGAACGCGAATTCAGCAAGGTGGGGTGGCGCTGCCTACTCTTAAATTTGGTTGTAGGCGAAGCGGAAATGTGTTTCAACAGAACTGCTTGTTGGCCTAGTTGGTGCTTAAAATTAAATGGTTTTACGTGCCAAAAGCAAAAGCACTTTCTGATTATGAGGCCCGCCGTAGTGGAGGACTCCGGTAATTTCGACCACCTGGGGTTCTTTAACGTGCACCTAAATCTAAGTGCACGGGTGTTTTCGCATTTCGCCCCCATCGAAATGCGGCCGCCGTGGCCGGGATTCGATCCGGCGACCTCGTGCTCAGCAAGGTGGGTGCCTAGTTGGTGCTTGCTAAAGGACATCTTTTTTTGCCGCAAGTAAAACACACGCAAAAGGAAGACACATAGAAGACAACATGTGTCTTCCTACTATCTGTGTTCCTTTTTTATGTGTTTTAACTTGCGGCAAAAGACCTGTCTTTTAGGCAAAGCAGAGTTTCGACAAACACTACGAGAAAGCAGCCTTTTTTTAAAGCTCAAGCTAGGTTTACGTGATTTCGTAGTTCAAGCGTCATAATCTGTGAAGAATGTTGTTTGCAGCGTCGAATAACGCAGAAACGAAGAAGTAGTGGATGGCAGGGAAGTGCCATTTGGTCTTTCCGTACATTCCAATTTCGCGCGTCGGCTTTTACGTTTCAAAAACGGTTGTTAAATTTTTTTCGCATGGGTGTAGAAGTGTAAATATTTTGTTGTTTTAAATCACTCCTTCTAGGGGCGCTTAAATCTTTCAAATTCATTACGCAAAACAATTCTTTTTTTAAATTAACGTTCGCTTCTCAACTCCGGCAGCTTTATTGAGTAGCTTCGGAGTGATGTTTGATACTGTATAGTTGACTGCATGCGGTCAACATGAGAAAACAATGTGCGCAAGAATCTGGGCGCAGGTGTTTCTGAAAAGGTGCTCTGGATACGGGAAAATGGTTGGCTGGCTTCATGTGCATACATGTGGAATATAACGTCGGGTGTGTGCTCTTTTTTTTTTCATTGAGATGTCAGTTATTTGTTTCAATTTGTACGTGCGAGTGGTTTGCGCTGTTGGCATCATTGAGAGTAAATAGGTTAGTGTCTCTGCTCTGGGTTCTAGCACATCGCTCACAGAGTTGCATCGCGTAAAAGTAGTGCACTGCTGCGCAGTCTATACCCGGCTCGAAGACACGTGGCTTCTGAGCGCGTTTTGAAGCGTTCCGCGTGGGGATCGATTGGAACACGTTCACTCCGACGCGTGATGCCCAGGCGGCCCCCATTAGCATATATCCACCACAAATGGGACTTTGACATGCCGAGCGTTTTCAGGAGACGCGATCGACTGTTACGCGTACACGCACCTGATTTTTTAAACGTCGCCCATGCGCGAACTGCAATCGACTTGCTGGCCAAAGTGCAACAAGTGGAATGCGTGCGATGACTTAAGTATTTTTTTAATGCTTGCGCTCACGTTATGCGGCCTCGAGGGCTACTCGTAAATTTACCTTAAATTTAGGTGGCAACTTGCTTAGGAATGAATAATGCACTCGGACCGCGAGGCAGCGCTGACAGTTAATTATTGCGCGCCACAGAGTTGCTATATATTAGTATATCTCCGGGAGACCCCATTGCCTCGACCAGACACTTGATGGTTATATGTCATCGGGTTTGCTTGCGCAAGTTGTGAGCGTGTACCACGTGTGACTGATTCATTTCGTATGCCAGCCCCGGCCGTCGTCTGGAGTAGCACTATAGAGCGTCTGGACAGGTAGACGTCTTGTGCATCCGTTAAAGAACGCTTCCATCTCTCCTTTGTATCGCGGGGGAAACGATCTCTTGTGGGCGACTTTGTGGCCGCTGTCCTTTTGTTAGCCGTAATTCTATTGACGATTAACGCGGAAATTCAGATGTTTGCCTCTGCTGCTACATGCAGCTCGATGAGAGAGAAAGAAAATGGTGTAGTTCGTCTAGAGTAGCCTATCTGTAATAATTTGAAGACGTTGCCACGGAAACAAAAGCTAATATTACTGCTCTCCTGCGGACTTCTTGTCTTGTTGTCCTTGTATTTCGGGATGCTGCGGAAATCAAAAGGGCCGGTGCCCTCAAAAGACTTCTGGCAACTCAGTTCACCGCATTGCAACGTGCGCGAACTAGCTGAGGACACCGAGAATGTGCGCTGTGTCATTGTTGCCGCTGCGCGGTTAGCAACACTAAATTTACTTGGTATACGTATAGGTATACCTATAGAGACTACTGATATTTTTTTGAGGGCCCTTGGATAAAAGTGGGCGCGCAGTCCGATTCCCGAAGACTTTGCTGTTATAGTTACGCCGGTCAGGACTAACAGAGATTATTTCACATTTTGTCAGTCACCTGGACTCTGGTTTGTTTATCCTTAGCTTTCTTGTTTTCATTTCCTGTTCCTCGCCTCCCGCATTCTTTCTCTCTTCATGTAATCCCAAAGACTTGGAGTAGCAAACCCTGCATATAGCCGAGCTGACATCTTCAGTTTCCATTCAAGTATTTCTCTCTCTCTCTCTTTTTATCAGAGTATGGAGCTTAATGTCCAACTACTTATCGTACCTTCGAAAAACGCTGTTTGGCTCCGCGCGTCATTTGCAACGAACTGCCTTCATCCGCGCCGTGTGCGATTAAGAATGCGACGGAAGCAGGCAAGATGCCGCCATTCACACTCCGGCCGTGGAATACCCCGGGGCGCGTGACCTCCCAACGCCATTGTTCGATTGCCTCGCCGATAAAAGAGATGCGATAGCGAGGCGCTCTTCTGTGTCACATACCTGCAGTTTGTCCGCCAAGGTCGATAACAGGCTTACTTGGGCTGCTGTAATGGGTGTCACGGATACGAGCCGGTGCCTGCAATCAACGTGGCGATACTGCAATTCCCAGTGTTTTTTTGTTTGGTCACGAATGCACCATCGCTTATCAGTACTATAAGTGTGTGCATGCAAGCAGTCGTTTTGACAGGGCGCGTTGCCTTTCGCTGAGCTGTCACGCAATGATCGATTCATAGAGCATCCATTATACCCCGTATACCATACAATGCGTGCACTATAGATTACAATGCATTTCATACAGGCGCCACGTGAACACGAAGATAATTATGCACGTTCAACACCTGTTTCCTTGCTCTCCATTTGCCTATCTATTCCCCTTCCCTAATGGAAGTAGCCGGTCATGCACACTAATACTTCTGACTTCTCCACACGTCTGTTAATTAAACAACTACCTCTCTTTCTTTTTTCTCAGTCTAAATGTAAGCGGACACATTGATTGAACTGCATGTCGCACCGTCAGAAGAAATGTATTTTGACAGTACACATAGGCTCTGCTTTCTTTTTAGTTTAATGTCTACGGACAGTTTTTGTACGTGCTTTGATTAGAAGAAACTACTGCAATAGGGAGCAATTCGTAGAGCGTATATACATGTTTTACAATAACGCCTATGGAATATGTCCACGGACAGCTCGTATAGGCTAACGACATTAGAGTTATTTGCTGACTTTTCGCTGTCCGTAGATATTCGCAAAACAATCCCTTTGGTCTTTCACGAGCAGTTTGTTTTCTCGATAGACGAAAGAACAAGGAGGCTAGAGAGTGTGTTCATACTGCATGCAGTCTGTTTAAATTAGTTCTTATAAAGAATAGGGCCTTACGCGCTGCGTTCAAGAAAAAGCAGGAGAAACGCTGTACTGTGCTTACCTTCGATTTTGCCGACGCCGAGGAATCTGAACCCGAGCGCATGAGCCCTCTAGTCTCGTACCAATACATCACACAGCACTACAAGCTAACCCGCAGAACATGTGCACCCCCAAACCAGTCACTACCTAGAGAGCAGGAGCGATTCCTCCGAGCTCTACGGGTTAATACATTGCCCCACTCAACCAGAAATCACCTCATAGCACCTACACAATTCTCTCCGCATTACCGCTTCTCCGCAGAGCCCGAGTCCCTCGGGTACATAGTAGGGGGTTGCAGAGCGGCACCAATAAATCCTCCGAACCCTTACCACACCAACGAGCTTTGGGAGAGAGCATTGGCCAGCTCCGATCTCGAGGATCAGCAACGGCTGATTGCGAGGGCCCAGGACGTGGCCCGAGCTCAAGGCATTCTGGAATGGGGACGCCTCTCCAAAGCTGCATTTACCTAATAAAAATGTTTATTTTCTCTCTCTCTCTCTCGCTCGCGATTTAGCCCTGTTTCTTGTGCTTCGGTATTTCCTAGTGCAATTGATAAGGTTTCTGTAGATATTGCAGTCAGCTGATGAGGATACCTTAAGGAAATGTCTGCCTATCTCACCAGGAATCTTGCTGGAAGCGCATGGTATATCAGTCTAGATGCAGAACGTTTAAATGAAAATGAGTACATTTCAGTATATGTTAAGATGCTTTTCATTCAGCCTTCCACATAATATTTATTTATTGCCATACTCTCAAGGCCCGGGGCATTACAGAGAGGAGCGGTGATTATTACAAATAAATTCGTTGACAATATTCTTGAAGTTTGTGGCGTCAGAAATGTCAGTGATGGAGGCAGGGAAGTGGTTCCAGTCATTCGTCGGTCTTGTTAAAAAGGAATCAAAATAAACGTTGGCGCGACAAGTTGGAACTTCCACCTTAAAACGATGATCCGTGCGTGATGCACTCCTCGTAACGTTACCATTAACAAATTAACAAGCACTCCTCGTAGAGCTTATCAAGTTTGACTGATAAGCTTTGCTCACCATTTGCCTATCTCTTCCCCTTCCCTAATAGAAGTAGCCGGCCATACACAGTCATACTTCTAGCTGGCTTCTCCACACGTCTGTTGATTAAACTACTCCCTCTCTTTCTTTTTTCTCTCTCAGTCGAAACGGAAGCGCACTCACTGATCGAACTGCATAAGCGAGCGAAAAGTGGTAACCGTGGCCAGCAAGCGTAAGCCCCAACAACTCCTGCATTTATTTTCATCTTTACAAACAAAAAACAAGGACACGAGTTTGAATGACTTACCCCGTGTAATCTATTTGCGTCGCCTCGTCCGAAGCAGGTAACGCGGACGACCAAGCGGCCGTCACTACCAGTACGGCTGCGACTATGCGTACGCCTTCGATGGCCATGGTCGTCGACCTTGGTGGTTGGAGCAAGTCCGACCGCAGTTAGCTCTCTGTGTGGACGCTGCGGGACGAACGGCGCTTCGACTTGGACCTCAGAGCCGGGGCATATCGAACGGGGCTCTTTGCGTAGACAATCGCACCCCAATCTTATCTCGCGAGGCCTCTATCTTATCTAGCGGTAACGGAAAGGGGGCGTTCGGCGTTAACTCTAGTCTTGCTGCTGCAGCGTTTTGAAAACGCGTGGAGCTTGATGCGCGTAACCCTGCTGCCCCTGAAGCCCGTGGTTCGAGAGAATAACTGGGTCGTATACGTGTTGTATACGTGCATTATGTATGCCATGCCGTGCTTGCGTTCCATTTCGGGTCGCCGCCGTTATGCAGCGCGTCGCAATGAAACAGCTTTGATTGGCCAGCAAGTTGCGTAACTCTTTGTTTTTGAGAGAGCGGTATGTACGCTTCAAGGTTTCCTGCTCATTCGTCTTTCAATGAGGCCACCGGTGTGCTGAGTTAAGGGGACTGGAAGGGCAATTTGCCTGTATACGCGTTCTTCCTTTCTTTCTTTCTTTCTTTCTTTCTTTCTTTCTTTCTTTCTTTCTTTCTTTCTTTCTTTCTTTCTTTCTTTCTTTCTTTCTTTCTTTCTTCTTCTTCTTTCTTTCTTTCTTTCTTTCTTTCTTTCTTTCTTTCTTTCCTTCTTTCTTTTGTGGTCGTATTTTTCTATAAACGCCGCACCTTTCACGAAAAGATGAAAATAAACATCAATGATGTCCACTAAACTTCAATTTTAGGTGCAGGCCCGCGATTGAACATTCAGTTCATGTGGTGCACCTGAGATAGGGGCTCACATTATTAACTTATTTATTTGGCACGAGCGCCTTACCGTGTACGTGTGGTTCGGTAGGACGAACAGAAGCAGTTCTTTATGAGAAAGGAAAACGTTGGCGTTGTATTCTGCAGCCCTTTAGGGAGCACGGCTATGCGGCAGCGGTAGACAAATACATCGACAACTTGTAGTCGGGGTACCCCTCGCCTTCCATAATATGAAACGCTTCCGATTTGATTTGATGTAATTCATTTAGCCCGTTAAATGCCAAGACAAATTTTGAAATAACATTTCAATAGTGAGTAATTTCTTACACCTGCATATTTTGCTCCATTTTTTTCTAGAATGTACGATACTAGGAATGCCTACTGCATTTGTGCTGGTACTGCTGAAAAAGAATCGCAAAAGTCATTGTGTATTATTTATTTGTCAAAATTAAAAGAAATTTCACATATAAAGATGTGCGAAAACTGAATAAAGTTCAAGACCAGTTAACTTATCGGCACCAGAGGACGCTCGTTGTGATGAGTTGCCTCCTCATTGCCAGTTAAAGGATTAACTACTTTCAAGGCCCGGAAGACATTAAGAGAGAAGTGGGTTTTTAACGAAAAGGCGCAGTTTCGCCCGAAAAGGCGAAGCATCTTTTACGATCGCAAATTATGAGACAACTATACAAAGTAAGAAGTGCAGTAGTTCTATCGGCCGTATAAACTTGTACGCACTCGCTTACCAACCAAATAACCGAGCATGGTGTCATGCGAGCACTGGCAAATATAAACACACCTCACTCGATGACCGCGCACACTCGCTGTCGAAATGCTCGCGTGAGGAAGCGCGGCGGCAGCAGCGAGCTAATCGACCTTCGTGCTGCCTCTCGCTTCCCAACGCGAACCAAGCTGCGAAAAATACACCGCACACGAAGCTAGCAACCTTCGGCGCACCTAGACTCTATCGCAGGTGCAATCTCAAGATAGGGCCAGCGCGGCAGCCCTCATCCGCGCCATACGCAGCCCCCGCCGGAGTACAACGCCGCCTTCGTCCGCTTCGCCCTTCTTCGATGCCTTGTGCGCGACGGAAGACCGCGCGCTTCCTCCCCGTCTTCCTCCCTTGCGCGCGCGAGCTCGAGCTACCGTCCTCGGCTCAGCCTCGCACGTTTTAAATTATGGGGTTTTACGTGCCAAAACTACTTTCTGATTATGAGCCACGCCGTAGTGGAGGACTCCGGAAATTTCGACCACCTGGGGTTCTTTAACGTGCACCTGAATCTAAGTACACGGGTGTTTTCGCATTTCGCCCCCATCGAAATGCGGCCGTTGTGGCCGGGATTCGATCCCGCGACCTCGTGCTCAGCAGCCCAACGCCATAGCCACTGTGCAACCACGGTGGATTCTCGCACACTTTCACTCGCACGTACAGCATACGCGCGCGGCAACGAAATTGTCGCACCTGGACTTTATACAAAACATTACGGCGCGCCGTCGCCGTCGGCGCTAATGCGCCTGGAGGGTCCACGTAATTTTTATTCAAGATTCAAGATTCATTTATTTCTCCAAGAGAAAAAGGCCGGGGACAAAAAGCTGCCTTGAAGCAGCTTGACGGGGTCCGGGGCCCATTTACAAAATGGCAGCAGTGAAGGGAAAAAAGTACAATTTGACATACATCATGAAACAAGGAACCATACACAATCCAGAATTTCAATTAAGCTTAATGCAATACAAAGTAAAAATTCAAATATACAATGCACTGAGAAGTAACAAAAAAGCATAATACAGCGGTATAGCAGAAACAGAAGGAGTAAAACGTAATTGCATTTCAACATTACGATATAATATATCAAGTTCAAACAATACATAACAGCATTTCTTTTTATACAATGGAAAAAAAACACTATTAGCCTAATTTGGGTTTGAACCCACCACATGCTCAAAAAATTGCTGAACAATTGTTTTTCTGTTTAGGTTCATATTTTCTGTGTACCAATTGTTTGTGTTAAGGGTGTTCGGAACCAGGAAATGCAACATTTGGGAGCCATACGTCGTGCGAAGTCGAGGTAGATGCCATTTCTCTTTGCGTCTGGTGCTTGTATGAGTGTGCGTTTCTGTCACCGATGAGAGTTGGATTACGAACTTAGCCCGAGGCAAGCTGAAGTTATTCAAGGCGCGAAGAATGGTAAATGACACTAGATGATGAATGGGAGATATTCCATGTTTAATAAACATTGGTCTGGTGTGAGCTAGGTAATCTGAGCCAGAAACTATGCGGATAGCTTTTTTTTTTTTGCAGAAGTTGTAGTTGGTTTAGATGCACGCGAGCCGCAGTTCCCCACACAAGATGGCAGTAGCTTATTTGAGAGTGAAATAGTGAATGATATATTAATTTTTTAACTTTCACGGGAAACAAGTCGCGACCTCGTGAAAGAGCTCCTACAGATTTCGACAAGCTTAAAGAAAGATGACGGAAGTGATCAGCCCATTTAAGATGTTCGTCAAATATTACGCCAAGAGATCTATAGTATTTACTTACGATTTCAATAGCGTAGTCTCCAATAAGCAGTGGGATTGGTATGGTTACTTCCCGATTTATCGAACGAAAAATAACCGCTTTTGTTTTATTATGATTAATCTTTAAACTGTTTACACGTGACCAGTTACGGAGGCTTTCCAATATGACGTTCGCTTCAAAGAGGAGTTCATTCGATGAGTTTCCAGATAAAAATGAATGAATGAATGAAGGAATGAAGGAATGAATGAATGTAGGCGGCATGTCACCGTGTAGCCTTGCGCGAGCTGCAAAGGGGACAGCTGCTGTAGCCTAGATAAAGGAATATCCTTTATTTATTCTTTCAACGCGTTCACTGACAGCACCGAATTCGTGCGCCGCAGCTGTACCGTAATCCGCGTCGGCAGCTGGTGATACCAAAGTGGACCACGGGGGCTGCCGCGGCGGCTCAAATTTCATTCAGTCTGCCAAAAGGCTGCGAAGGCAGCCGGCAGATGCTGTTGTGTGCTGCTCAGGTGCGCTGCTTTGCGGTGTCTCCTGCCACTGCAGGTTGCAAGCTGCGGAACGACGCGTACACGGAGCTACAGTGTACTAGAATAGGGGCAGTGGGTTCAGGAAGCGCTCGCCGCTGAGACGCTTCATGTAGATAGCACGAGATGGCGCTGTAGGAACACGGGCTGTACTGTACTGTAAGGGGAAAGTCAGAGATGCTGAAATAATATCATGGGTGGCGGCAATGGAAAACAAACCTGCCATGAGTAACTACTTAAGAGGAAAAAACGAAATCAGGAAAGAAACAACTTATGATAACTCAAACGGAAGCTCATTACTTTTCGAATCGAGAACGGGATGCCTTAGAACACGCACTTATAAAGCGAGATATAAGACGGAAGAAGAAGCATGTGCTTGCTGCGGTAAAGTTAGGGAGACTGTGGAGCATGTTTTATTAGAATGTGAAGACGTCTACCCGGCGGTCGATTTAGGCGCCACTGGCCTCCTTGAAGCCCTTGGGTTCCGCGGGAGCAGTGGAAAAGTAAACATGTCCGCAATAGGGATTAGTAAGAGGCGATTGGAGGATTGGTGGAAGAAACGAAGTGAAACGACAAAAAAAAAAAAGACGGAGACGTACAAAAACACAGTTCGCAATATGGGATCATAAAATTTGGTTGTGGGAGTTCATCGTGTTTTTTTTGTTTCTTTTTTTATTGTTTAACCTAGGTAGGACATTAGGCAGTATAATAGCAAGAGCATGGTGGCGCCACCCATCCCCCCGTTCCAAAGGGGACGCTCTTAACATTCATCCATCCATCCTGTACGGAGCCGACGGCGCAGCGCCAGCGCTGCTTGTTGATATTTTGATAATCATTTTCTGTCGCAGTCAAATAAGACGTGCAAATGCTCGGCGGATGCTAGGATGCATGCCCGAAACTCACTTCATATAAGAGATGAATTATATGTGCACTCCTGACGCATCTCAACAACCCCTTAGATGGTTTTATTAACCTGACAGCAAAGGTTTTGCAGACACCGAAGTATAGTGGCGTAAATGCGTTAAATTTGTTTTGAGCCACGCTGCCACGTAGCCAGAAATTATTCGGAGGGAAAACTGGGCTGGAAATAACGCCGTAGTAAAGGCCATCGAATCGATTTAAACCAACTCGGATTCCAGGTGCCCAAATTTTCTTTTGCGGTTCGCATTCATAAAGAAGTGGCCGCGGCATCTGCGACCCAATGTCAAGCGCTTAGTTCCTCAGCCACTGTTGTAGAAGAGAAGGCAAAACAATATGAACGCGCATAGCCCAAAGTCAAAGAGCTTTCCTGCTTGGCATTTACCTTCTTTCGCGATAAACATTTGTCCCTCGTTCTTTCGTTTTGTTTCGCGAGCCCCCCCGCAACTACATTTGCAGAGATAGTTTATTCGCGAATTTCTTTAGTTACGTCATGAGGTGCTCCCGAACGTCAGCCTCATGTGCGAGTATGAGACACACCGACATCCTACATTTCTATGAAAGGAATAAAACAGGTAGGAAAGACGCCAAGTAAGAGGGATCTCTGCAAAGCTACACACAGTATGCCAAAACACAGAAAAACAGCGCGAGTACATTCCATCCCAAGCAATGGAGACCTACAGCGGGTTTGAGTGTTCCTCTACGTCTCAAGAAGCGCGCTGCGTTTGAAATGATAGGCAACCAGTGACGTCATACACGATTCCTGAAATAAATGCAAAGACAACAACGGGCATGCCGTTTAGTTGTGTAGAGCATTTAATTACCCGTTTCACGGTATCTTCGCCTCGCCACACCATACGCACGTTGGATCGGCACATTTCTTGACGCGAAAGCATCAATGGCCCATGGAGCGAGAGAGCCGGCGTCTGTGGTCTGTAGCAGCGAAACGGCGCCTAAATTCCCATTGGCTTCGACACCACGCCACGTGATGACCACACCACGACGGAGAAGAGCGAGCGAAAGGGAACACGTGCGCCAGCGTAGGCGCGCCAGGTGTCGGTGGCGTGATGAGAGAGGGCATCACCGCGACATCACGTCACCCTCGCTCTCGCACTCGGAAGCTGGCGCGCTCCGTATCTCTCTCTCTCTCACCCCCACTGGGCTTAGCTACTGCGCTCCTGCCAGTCTCGGCGGCCGCTGCTGCTTCCTCGGTCTCTCGTCGCGCAGGACGTCGGTGGCATGCGGCGTCGCCAACCGCTGGCTGCTGCTGCTTGATGGTTTTGGTAGCACGTACCGCTATGGTACGTTACGCGCAGCGCAAAACTTGAAGGACACCTTAGGGACGTTAAATCGGATATTAATGCTTTCGCATTAAAAATTCGTAATAAGTGCTTAGGTGTCCTCGGATTCTTTTTATTGTTTACCTTTTGTGGGAGGTCCCAAGCAGACCGCAGCGTGGCGCTTTTTGCAAAAAGCCGGTGTTTGTAGCTACAGCTTGGTCAGCGATGTAAAAGAATAGTCAGCGCACGCTAAATAATTACTCACCTTGAGCCAGGCTGACAACGCTAGCGGGGAACGATGCTCTCCTTCGTTTTCAATTTATGCCAAAATTGGGCGTCTTTTCCCGGAAACGTTTCCATCAAACCGGTTTTTTCCCCTCACGTTCTTCTCAGTGTCGGCGGCGAAATCAACTCGTACACGCAAACAGGTGCCAACAGAATATCGCTGTGGCAGAGTGCATAAGAGACGACATATCTATTAAACGGCCGAAAAAAAAATAGAGAGCCAAGAACGAACGCTCCGTTTCGTACATATACAATGAGGCGGCTCTACGAAGGCCATAGAGATTTCTCTTACAGCTAGCATTCGTGAACAAAAATATAGTGCGCCGTATATGAAAGAAGTATGTAGGTGGTGCGCTAGCTGACTCAATGCAACAACAAAGCTGCACTAACTCTGAGATATATTACCAGAGGTCGTGCTACCGATCGCGACTGGCGACCAAGAAGCTTCTCACGGCGGCCGAAATGAGCGCCATCACGCCGCATTGTCTCCCGATTGGTGCTGTTCACGCATGTAGGAAAAACAAACAATAACAACAGGAAGGAGGTAACGTCACAGGACAATCTTGAAGCTTACGCATAAGATAAATAAAAAAGTGACGAATAATCGAAAAAGGAAAGCATCCAAGCACGTGATGGCAAGCGGCGTTTTCTAATCTGGTGGTATGTTCACTGTTGCACCAGCAACATTGTTGGTTTGTATCACACCGTGGTTTGGATCGATGCGCCCAGAGGTAAAGGCATCGGATACGGCGAACAGAAAGTGAGCGGCTCAGGCTGTAGAAAGTCTGGGGGACATGGCGCAGCTTATACATAGCTACAAAACAGTCACGACGGCGCGCTGCTCCTATAGGATCCAACGTGCTGTGCGCTGAATCATTTCCCACGAATCTGCGAGCGATAGAGTAGAGGGTATGGCGTGAGAGAAAGTTGCCTTGCGAAGGCTAGCTGCCTGACCTGTCACGCTTACTGCTATGCAGTCTTTCCTTCCTCCGCACCTTCACGTCTGTTCGCTCTGCCATCGCCACGTGAAATTTGAGTCAGCGTATACCGACGTCCCACCTCTGATCCACTGATCGGTCCAGTAGTTTCGGCGCCTCCAATGATGGAGATGGAAGAAACATCGGTCAGTAAGCGACTTCACTAAAAGCGGTAGCTTTCTGACCCAAAGCGACTATTTATGACAGTCGCTTTGCTGTCAACTAGTCGCCGGCGTGAAAGCCGCCTACATCTCGCGCATTAGTGTCGCAATACATGACTTAATCGTTGCATGGAACTTGACGTCACAGGTTGGAACCCACTTACCACAGAACGAGCGGAGTTCCGTAGAACCACCGCGCAGTGAGACTTGTATGACCGCACTACACTTTCGTAACCTCCGCAGCCTTGCCGTGTAAATATAAAACGCAGTGGAAGCGTCGTGCGACGTAAAATGTTGTTGTATGTCTTCTGTGTTTTTTGCTCACTAGCTGTTGATGTTAGTATTAAGTAATGACCGAAGTTGGCAGAAATGCATTTTAATGAATTAGTAAATAAACTGATTAATCAATTAACGAATCAATGATTCTGGCAATTCGTCAGGATGTAAATAAATCATGAACTCAATGAGACATGTCATTAGGTAGGGCCAATCAATCAATCAATCAATTAATTAATAATTAATTAATTAATTAATCAACCAGCCAATTAACTTATTTATTTATTTATATGTGATTAACCAATTACATAATTGATTAATCATTTAACCAATTAATCACTCAATCAATGATTAGCTTTTAGTCCGGCCGTGGTGACTCGAGAACGTAAAAAGGCATTCCGTTCAACGAACGCACACGCCATGTCAGTCGCTTACGCATACGACCAATGACAATGACTAGAGGATTTATTAGGAAGTTACTGTAACATCCGCGTTGGGCGCGTCGAGCCGCAGTCTGCAATGTGCGTCCAACCCCGAGTTGGTGCGTCGTTCATGGACGCGGCGCACGGGTTCGGGAGCGGTCTCGTCGCCGTCGGCTCACCGAGTGCCTTCAACGGCACTTCGCAAGATCGCCAGTGGATGGCCCAGTTCTTGAGCCATGCACTCCTGCAAATATAAGGAACGACGCGATGATCACCTCATCGTCGATGTTGTTGTTGCTGCTGCTGTTGCGTTTAGCATTGGAGATAAGAGAGTTTTAACTGCTTCTTGTATGTTAGATGTCAAATATGCAAAATTCGGCCGAGGGGCGACTACTTAAAAAGCATAGGAATAAAAAACAACGTAGTCTAAAAAAAAAGCCCCACGACAGAGAGAGAGAGAAAAAAAAAGAAAAAGGAAGCCAGCAGATTTCAGTGTTTCCTCGGGCTCTGGATTCATTTTACTGCGTCACCAGCATTATCTCGTAGAACTGACTATAGTGAGGAGACCATAAGTGAGGAGGAGCCATAGCACTACAGTGACGGGGTTACAAGAGAGGATGCAGAACCTGGGTAGCGGACCTTTCCGCTATTACACAGATGTCACTGTGTGCACCTCGCATCACACAAAAAACTAAAGCTAGCTTCGAACTTTAAAAAAAAGTGGCAACAACAAGCAACTTGTCAAGAGGTGGTACCAGTCCGGTTGAAAACCTGTAAAGCCATACATGTCCTTCAAGCGTCCAATCATTTCAGAACACTGAGAGAGAGAGAGAGAGGAGAATTCAGGAAAGGCAGGGATGTTAACCAGTCAATAGTCTGGTTGGCTACCCTACACTGGGGGATGGGAGAAGGGGAAGAAAAAGAAGGGAGAGAGAAGGTGTAGATACGCGTACGGACAGCACTTCAGTTAGAGTCGCTCGAGCAAACCAGAAGTTCTGAGAAAACACAAAAGTGCCTTCACTGCCTTTTGAGCCGATGATCGGTCGGGACGGTGCTCTAATATGGTCTGTTCACTGAGAGGACGATCGTCTAGTTTCCTCAATGTGTTGGACAAAGACTGTCTTTGTGCTTGAAATTGTGGACAATGGCACAATAAGTGGTCAATGTTCTCCTCGCATCCGCAAACATCACATGCAGGAGTATTAGCCATTCCAATTAGTGCTGAGTAGGCATTCGTGAAGGCAACTCCAAGCCATAACCGACACAGAAGAGACGCTTCACGTCGGTGTAGACCCGCTGAAGGTTTGAGTTGAAGTGACGGGTTTAGTCTGTGCAGTCTTGTGTGCCTTGTATGTGCGGTGTTCCACTCTGCCAAGGAGATCGTGCGTGCTAGAATGCCAAGTTGTCTCGCGGCGTCGGTCCTTGAGAGAGGAATGGGGACGCAGCGGTCTTCTTGGTTTGACGTCCGAGCTGCCTTATCGGCGTCATCATTTCCAAGGATACCGCAATGACCTGGTATCCACTGAAAAGAGATATCATGTCCTTTTGCTATTAAGTGATGAACAAGTTCCGCGATTTCGCACGTGAGCTGATCGTGAGTTCCATGTCGGAGAAACGACTGCACACATTGCAAGGCCGGCCTTGAATCGCAGAAGACTGCCCATTTTCTAGGACTTTCAGCGTTGATCACTTGAAGCGCGTCGCGGAGAGCCGCGAGCTCTGCAGCTGTGGACGTAGTGACATGGGAAGTCTTGAACCGCTTGGTTATTCTCATTGCTGGTATAACTAGAGCGCCGCCGGAACTGGTTGATGTAGTTGATCCATCCGTGTAGACGTGTGTGCAGTCGCTGTATTTCTCGTACAAGAGAAGTAAAGTTAGTTGCTTGAGCGCTGATGATGGCAAGTCCGACTTCTTCTGAAGGCCTGGGATTGTAAGGTTCACTTGAGTACGGCGCATACACCATGGAGGAATGGAAGGCCTTGCCGCAGGTGTGTAACCTGACCTGAAAGAGGCACAGTGCGCGAAGACAGTCGCACTGAATGTCGTGTGGGGCCTATCTACTGGGAGACTTGCTAGGTGGTGGGTAGGGGTCCGGGCAAAGTGTCGTATGTGCACACGCATTGTTTCAATGATAATGTGCGTTTTAATAGTGAAATCTTGAGCGACTGCAATAACCTCAGTCGTTGACGCACTCCGCGGTAGACCGAGACATATCTTGAGGGCTTGGGCTTGGATGCTTTGAATTATATTCAGGTTAGTTCTGCAGGTGTTGGACATGACCGGTAGACTGTACCGTAGGAATCCAATAAAGAGGACCCTGTACAGTTGCAGCATAGAGTGTATTGGTACTCCCCAGGTCTTTCCTGCAAGGAACTTAAACATATGACAAATTCCTGTCAGGCGCTTTTTCACATAATTCACATGAGGGGTCCAGGAGAGATATTTATCAAGGACCACCCCCAAAAATCTGTGACTCGTGTTGTACGAGATCATGTGTCTGTCGACGGATATCATGTATGGAGACATTGATTTCCTGGTAAATGCCACCGCTGCGCACTTTTCGTATGATATACGAAGTCCTTGTTCTCTAAGGTAGGATGATGTTAAAGTGGCTGACTTTTGAAGCCGCGCGCGAAGCTGCAGTCGCGTCACAGCCGACGTCCAAATGCAAATGTCGTCGGCATAGATGGAGAGCCTAACGGTGCCTGGCAGGATGTCGGAGAGTCCAATGAGTGTTAGACTGAAGAGCGTTGGGCTGAGTACTCCGCCCTGAGGCACCCCACGGTTACTGTAATGCTGCGAGGTCGGGCCATCCTCGGTAAGCACGAAAAAGGATCTCTGATGTAGATAGCTACTTATCCAGAGATAGACTTTGCCGCCAAGTCCTACTGCCTCTAACGCGTTGAAAATCGCTTCGTGCGTTACGTTATCGTACGCTCCTTTAACATCCAGAAACAGGGCAGCAGATAATCTTTTGCAGGACTTCTGGTGCTCGACGTACGTCACTAAGTCGATAACGTTGTCTATGGAAGAACGGCCACGCCTGAAGCCGGCCACTGCATCTGGATATACCTTGTAATGTTCAAGGTACCATTCTAGCCGTGCTAGAACCATCCTCTCCATTAGTTTTCCGATGCAACTGGCAAGCGCAATTGGTCGGTATGATGCAATGTCTACAGGCGACTTGCCAGGCTTGAGTAGTGGAATTAGGCAACTGGTCTTCCATTCCTGCGGAACCGTACCTGTCTGCCAGGAGCTGTTGAACAAGAGCAGGAGCTGTTTTCGAGCCTCTTCGCCAAGATTACATAGGGCACGGTAGGTTATACCGTCGGGTCCTGGTGAAGATGAACGCTTGCACAAGGCCAGTGCAGCTTCGAGCTCGTCCATGGAGAAAGGACTATCCATGCGGGGGTCGCGTGAAACCGGTGAGTGGTGGAGCGTCGATGTTCCAGCGGAACTAGTTTCGCCAGCAATCCTCCTGCAGAAAGCTTCCGCTACGTCAATCTCGCTGCATTGTTGGTGAAGGGCCAAAGACTTAAGGGTGGCGCTGCTGAGGGGTTCCACGGAGACCACGAACAGTTCTCCATATGTGAGACAAAGGTTTTCGTGGATCCAAAGATTCGCAGAATGATTTCCATCTTTGCCATGCGAGTTTGTCCATGCGACGCTGAATCTTCTTTTGAGTTCTTCTGGCCAACCTCAAGTCATGTACAGACTTCGTGCGCCTGTATCTTCGCTCTGCACGACGACGAATTGCACGAAGCTTCTCTAGCTCGATGTCGTATTCGGTGCGTGTATACGTTCTCAGAAGCGAATGTTTCGCAACCTCTAGGGCACCTTTTATGATGTCCTCTAGGCTAGAGGACAAGTCATCACGACAGCCGTCTTCGACAATTGACTTGAACATTGGCCAGTCGATACATTGTGTGACGCCGGCTAACCTGGAGTCCGTCAACCCTTCAACCCTAAGATAAGTGGGTAGGTGGTCACTTCCCCGCGTTTCAATATCCGGAAACCACCTGACCTTTCTAGTGAAAGAGCGTGAAACAAAGGTCAGGTCCAGGCAGCTACAGTAGGCAGTTCCACGCAGCAAGGTGGGGCTTCCATCATTTAACAAGCACAGTGAGATTTCGATGAAGCAACGGCTTCAGCGTTTCGGTCCAACATACGTATCTTCCTTATAAGTTATGTAGTCCAATTAGGAAAAAAGAACATATCGAAGGGCACGTCTTCACCGTGGGGTGCAATCAAGTATCGGATGGTATGCTGGTTCAACATGAAGTATTTCTTAAGAGTCCTTTGAAGCACATCCCGAAATAATATTGCATCTTTACAACTTGGGAAGCATGCTCCTAGGTCATGAATAAGACATGTGTTGGCTGGTGCTTGAGCCTTTCTCGCGTATAGTAAGATTCTTGCATATATGTGATGCAATAAATACCATGTAAAAAAAAAAACAAAAGAAAAACACAGGTGTCATGGTGTCATGGTGGCGAGGAAAAGCGTTAGACTTATGATTCTGGGGCCTTTGGTTCGAATCTCGTGGTGGCAATTGTTTGATGTTATGTTTAAAAAAAACACTTTGCTGTAATATTATTCTCTTTGTTTCAGTTCTGCCGTACTTGTTCTTTTGCCCTATACTTCGCCACCACGACTGACACAGAAAAGGGGGGGGATGGGGGGGGGGGGTTCTTGCCAAGGGTAGCGGAGCGACCCATTGCAATGCCGGGGGGGGGGTGAGGAGGGGGGAGGGGAGTGGTGCCTTAACGTAGGTGCCGCTTTAACTGCCGCAGACCACTGAGTAATGACGCGTTGCTGGTGGTTGCTGTGCACCCCAAGGCAAACGGGCCAACTGTGCACTGACTAGCGAAACTCGGCACACGCACGCCATGCGATAAAATAAAAAAGGGGGCCCCGCTCACTTGAGTAACTATACGGTGAGGGGGCCGTATAGTTACTCGTGCGAGGGAAGGAGCTCGCCATAGTGTGCTCTTTCCCTCACCGAGCTGCTTCCCTCACACTGAAGACCAGCATCTTTTTCTTTTTGTCTGCTTCTTTCTCAAATGCGTTCACCAGTGCATCCAGTAGTTCGGATTCTCTTCTTTAATGGTGAAGTGCGAGTTTGTATGAAAACTTATAATTTAAGGTAACAAGAAGCAACAGCTAATATTTATTGCAATATTGGAAATGTAATTAGAATATGCGATAGTAAGAAAAGGTAAGTGTGCAAAAGATAACTTGTGACCTTTTCGTCTTTGTCACCTAGGAAACCTCTTTTCTGTATGGCATAGTAATGCATGTTGTGAAAATCGAACTACGTATATGGACATATTTTATCATTCTTAGATTGCCCCTTGTCTCAGTATACTATATTTATTTAGTTAGAATACGTGGCCAACTGCTTATGCTAATCTTTTCTTTTGTTCGCGGTGGTCGAACAATTTACACTTTAAACATGTCATTCGGATTATCTTGGTACAACTTCTTTATTTTAGTTTTTTTTGTTATGTGAAGCAGTCACGTTTATTTGTTCTCACCATGCAGTAGCCAATGTCGATGTACCTAACTGCTTGTCGTGACTGTAGCGGGATATTTCAGGCGACCTTCAAATCTGAAATTTCTTTACACCACTGTAATCCGACTAGCATTATTAGAGGACTTCGCGCACCTTCTGAAGGCTTTCTGTCTCTCTGTCTGCCTGTGCCTCCCACTATTTTCCCACCGCCAACTTTGGTAATAGATAGCCCATGGTCTGATGGTTATAGTACCGGGCTGCTGTGATGAGGAAACCGGGCTTCGAAAACCAATCTCGCGAGCCACGTTGGGTAATGGGTGTGTGCCACCGCGTGTGTGCCTTTCTTCGATGAACCTCGTTCACCCCCTCCTCGTACCACTGGGTATGTGAAGCTAGATACGTGGTCCAGTTCAATGAACAATTAATTTCAATTAGGGTTACTGGGTAAGAAGTGTCGCTGCGTATGTGATGCCCTTCACTCACAAAAACAAATAATCTAAATTTCTCCTGTGTTGGACGGAGTACAGCGAGCGTCATAACTATTCGCACTCCTCTGAAGATATGTTTGCAATCGCGCCTCGCGGCGTGTTCGGTGCGGCGGCACTAGATGGCGCAGCATGCCCAATGTAAACGCGAGAAAGCGTTCCGGATGCATACATGCTTCATACGTACATGCCTTCCTTTTCAAATTTTTAGAATGCGTTAATGTTGGCTACGTTGCTTACGGAAGTGTTCGCGTGGGGTACACTCACTGTTTTAGCAGAATCGTTATTAATGGTGATCTGTCTGAGCCGGTGTCGATTCTTTCCCTCGTAAAACAGGGTTACGTAAAACGGGGTGCCCGTTATTTAGACCCATATCGTGTTTAGCATTCTAGAGTCCAGTTCATGGTTTTAACATTTCGGGACAGGAAGTAGTGGCTTTACGCAGGTGATCTTGACTTTTCCTGCTTAGAAAAACCGAACATTGACAAAGTTCTTTCATTACTTGTGTCTTATTCGTAGCTACAGCAATATTTCATGCACTGCGGAGACTCCCTTGTGTCCGGACTTACACTCAACGTTTTTACATAATATTCGCTACTTCTTTGTGGTCATCTACCTAAGGGCATATGTGGCGAGATATCTTTAGACCCATATCTGCTGGTGGACATAATCTGGTGAATCTATTTGTGCGATAGATTCAACACATCTCGTCGAGTTACATGTTTCTTTTGCGTGAGTTACACCATGCTTGCTAATTTACTTAGTAAGCGAATGTTTTCAAGTCTATATGGCCGATAAAGCTACTATACTTACTTCCTATAGCTTTCGACTAATTTGCTATCGCTATCGATGCTTCGCCTTTCGTGCGAAACTGGGACTTTGTTTTGTATACATCGCCTTAATTTTTATTTCCCATCCTCCAAACTTCTCTATCTGCCTATGGTATCAATCTCTCCCCTGCCTTTCTTTCCAACCAATACAATACACGTCTCTTGATTATCTAGACTGCTGAGCAGTTGATGCTTCTGTCCACTTCGAACTAAAGCGTTTCTGGAAAGTTTACGTTACCTACGGTTCTCACTGGGTGAATTCCTTCGCATTCCTTTTGAATATGCTGAGTGGTCTATGGTCTATGAGTGGTGCTGAGTGGTCTATGCTGAGTGGCATTTTTTCTGGAGCATATAGATGCCTCACCTCATTGTGAACATTTGCCCTGGTATGTTTTCGTCCTTAGGTTCTTTGTGTGATCGTACATATTTTATTTTCTAATATTTTTTCTTCCCATTCTTGAATTTCCCAAGGTTTCTTTTTTGTTTGCATTCTCTGCATCTAATTCGCTGTCTCTTCTGTTTCTCACACTGTCTGATGACCCCTGGTTGTGTGGGTACACTGTCATTACCTTATACTTGTTTGCCAACTTTATTGACCCCATTCCCCTCCCCACGTGTAGGGTAGAAAACTGGACTCAGTCTGGCTAACATCCCTGCCTTTCCTTCTTCACTTCTCTCTCTCTCTATTCTTTACTTCTGCCTCCATTATGCGTCCACGCTTGTCAAGTACAGCTATTTGTGCACTTTAGGTGCCCGTTTGCTTTCGTCCATGTTCCTGAGTCTTCAAAACTAATTTTTCTCTGCACTTCTCGGACTTCAAGAGAGGCCTGACCCATTTCACCCTGCACTGTACATTTCTGGCTGTACCGTGGGCTGCCAAAGCCGGCCGGCCTGCAGATCTTTGGTTGACTTCCAACCCCAACAAGAAGTCCAATTTTAAACATAGAGTGGCATTTGCGAACGTTAGTGCTGGTACCAGTGTTCCTTTCAACATCGATGCTTTCAAGGGACGCAGGTTGCTTGTGACCCACCGCATCCGGCCCCGTAAATAAGCCACTCACGCCAAGAAAAGAAAGATTTGTGCCATATCTTTGAACACAGCTTCAAATGATACCGGCGTTGCTTCTCTTGTTTTCAAATGCGAAGCATTCCTCGGCGAACATAGGCCACTTTCACCGTATCTATCTATCTAGCCGCCTACGTCTCGGTGCTTTCATAGTTGTTTCGTTAATTTGGCATGTACCAAAATTTTCATAGTATGACAAGAGTGTATGACAAACATAAATGATCGGTCATGACATGAATGTCATGAAATGCCTGTCAAGTAGGTCATGAAACATCCGCCTACATCTTGGTATGTAACAAAATTTTTATAGTAACACAAGAGTGTAAGACGAACACATATGATCAGTCAGGACATGAATATCATGACATGTGTGTCATGCAGGTCATGAAATGGCTCCCTACTTCTTAGTGCCCTCATGGTTGTTTCGTTAACTTGGTATGTGCCAAAATTGGCATAGTATGAAAAACTATATGACGAAGATAAATGATAGGTAACGACGAGAATGTCGTGACATGCCTGTCATGTAGGTCACGATACAGCCGCCTACTTCTTGGTGCTCTCATGGTCATTTCGTTAGCATGGTAGGCTCCCCGCACGCTGCTTCGCATAGCACTGATTACGACAGGGCTTGGGATCTGCCGGCTTTTTTGCCTCTAGCGATGTCTTAGTACACGTTCTCACTGCAATGAAATGATCCACTAATGCGAGAATCTGTGCCTAGCGCAATACTAAACATTCAACAACAACCTTTATATTCAAAGCAGCACAATCATCAACAACAACCTTTATAATCAAAGCTGCACAAAGGCCTCTCTTGGCGATCCGATTAGAATCAGCAGTCCGCTGTATGATCATTATTCATTACATTTCTTTTCTAAATTCTTCCGGGAATATATGTAAGGAGTCTAGCGCGACGGTTGCCTCCGAAGTTCGTTGTAGAATCTATATATGAAGCAACATATACCAAGGTGGGCGAGTGGGTTGAAAAAGTGGATAAATACTGTGAAAATCTACGGGCGCGGTGGTCGGCCGTGCTGCTCAGCTCAGAACTCCAAGACTAACTTTGGGCCACCCAGCGAGCCAAGGAAGCCGTACGAGAGCTCCCAGTGGCTTTCTAGGCGGCCCTAAGCCCGGGCCTCCCAATCGCCGGATACCAAATAAAGTTATCACATCGCAACACTGTGTAACACCGCAAAAGCAACACGGACAAAAGGAAGGAGCGCAGTGATGTTTTTCCTTTTGGCTGCGTAGATAGTGCGCTGTTACAAAACGAATGACCTACATTTAGTATCGAACGTGATCTCCGTGATCTTCGAAGCACGAGTTTTTCCTTGCGCTTGTCAGAGAGCTTCAAGACCTTTTGTAATAGTTCTCAATCTGTCTAACAACGGGGTCGGAAGGGTCATCCTCACCATCAGCCTATTTTATGTCCACTGCAGGACGAAGGCCTCTCCTTGCGATCTCCAATTACCCCTGTCCTGCGCCAACCGATTCCAGCTAGCAAGCACCTGCAGATTTCCTAATTTCATCGCACCACCTAGTCTTCTGCATTCCTCTACAGCGCTTCCCTTCTCTTGGTACCCATTCTGTAGCCCTAATGGTCCAACGCTTACCTAACCTGCGCATTACATTACCTGCTCAGCGCCATTTTTTTCTCTTAATGTAAATTAGAATATCGGCTATACCCGTTTGCTCTCTTATCCAAACCACTATTTTCCTGTCTCTTAACGTTATGCCTAGCATTCTTCTTTCCATCGCTCTTTGCGTGGTCCTTTCAGTTCAGTTCAGGTCACTTCTATTACTATAAGGCCCCTTTTCGTGGGGCATTACATAAGGGGTGGGTTATTTAGTTATATAACGAACAAGCAATGAAGATTAATTAACACTTAAGATGATCACTAATACAATCTTGATAAGTAGATGCTGAAGCGATGATGGCGATGCCCCGGAGAACTTGTTCTCAAGCCTCTTTGTCAGTCTCCAAGTCTCTGCCCCATATGTCAACACCGGTAAAATGCACTGATTGTACACATTCCTTTTCAATGATAATGGTAAGCTTCCAGTCAGGAGCTGACAATGCCTGCAGTATGTGATCCAGTCCATATTTATTCTTCTATGAATTTTCTTCTCATGATCAGGGTTCCCTGTGATTCATTCACCAAGGTAAACGTACTCCTTCACAGATTCTAGAGGCTGACTGCCGGAAGTGTACTCACCACGAATTCGTCGACGAGCACCAGTATTCTGTACTTGTTCTTTATAGACTGTAATTTGAGAGGAAGAAACATACTAACAGAAATAGAGGCACATATATGATTATTATAATTGGAAACCCGAGAGGTCCGCTAGAAATATTTAGCTCTAGCCGGCTACTCGGCGTTGGAGGAAGAGAAAGAAATAGAAAAGTGAAATTGATTGTAACACGAAGAAGAAAAAAATGCGCGTTAGTAAAATAAAAATTACCGACGATTACGTTACTTCCTAATGCGAAATTTGAGCGCAGCAAATAAGCTGTTTCACCTTTTCGATAGATTGAGGCAAAGAAATCGAGCAACACATGTATGCGCTATCACAGAATTTTTTTTTTATTTTTCACACGTATTCCTTTAACAAAGACTCCACTAGGTAAGCTTCTGCTTCGGCGGCACGCACCTCTGGATTCTGACGGCGACGGCGCTGGGCCTCTGCTCTGGCAGCTCGTTTAGCAGCAGCAGCAGCAGCAGCAGCAGACGGAGGACTTCCATCGGTCGTCTCGCTCATGGCTCAGAAAGAACTGGCAGATAATTTCGCAATGGCGAACGGCAGCGGCAATTTCGGCTCGGGCGGTGCACATATACAGATCCGCCGCCACCGATCTGGCTCTCTGATTGCCACCGCACAGGGCGAACGGCAGCGGCAATTTCGGCTCGGGCGGTGCACATATACAGATCCGCCGCCACCGATCTGGCTCTCTGATTGCCACCGCACAGGGGTTGCATTGGAGGAGGAGCGAAGAAAGGAATTAAGTTCGAGCCGGCGCTTTGACAACCGGAGACTCGCAGGAAGAGGGGGGAGGGGGGCGGCGTGTACACCCAGCGGCAAACGATGGGGGCAGAAGCGCGCGCAGCAAGCGGACAACACGATAAAGGGAGGAGGGAAGAGATAGCAGCGACTGACTGATGCCGCTGACGCCGATAGTGAGTCAACCCCAGCTGCGGAGTTGGTTTCAGGGACAACGCCGCCGATGCCGACACAAACAATATGATACCCTCGCTTCCGCAGCGCTAAGAACCAGGTCTAGCCGTGGGAAGGTGGTCACGTATTCGTCGACGTGCCGGGGCCTACGTGAAATAACCGGCGCGTCGGCAACTGAAGAGCACCCTATCCGCCACACAAGAACAGGGGGGGGGGACCCTTTCCTCCTCTTTCTGCATGGCGGCGACGGTGTTCTATGCAGTCACGTTATCTTGACTCTCTAGCGGCGTCAGCGGCATCCAGCGGTATCAGTCGGTCGCTGCTAGCGCTGGGGGGATGAAAGGGGGGCGGAGCTGGTTACGAGGCCGACGACAACGCCGACGACGACGCGAAACCCAGGAACGGACGCCAAAGAGCTGCGCTCTAAAATAAAC
This sequence comes from Dermacentor variabilis, assembly GCF_050947875.1. Taxonomy (NCBI): domain Eukaryota; kingdom Metazoa; phylum Arthropoda; class Arachnida; order Ixodida; family Ixodidae; genus Dermacentor; species Dermacentor variabilis. The sequence goes on along the minus strand of NC_134575.1, from coordinate 27,990,678 downwards.
ATATCGAGTTCGGGTTCCTTAAAAAAAGATCACACACCGACCATCAATGGACCAACACGAAGAGTATCTTGCCCACTTGCCCAAAAGAATAACTTCAGAGAACGGTCGGCTGTCCATGCTGGCCAAAGATTCCGGTCTACTCATTGTTTTTTCTCGCAAGAACAGCGGCCACGCGCGCATAGAAACACGTGGTGCGTCATCTCAGGCACCATGCAGGCTTCACAGTCTGAGCCGTCCGCGCGGCCATAAGCCATCTCAAGTCTCAATCTATACAAAGCGCTTGCGAGGTTTCTTTGGCCGCTCAATGTCGTCCTGAGACGAAACTCGGACAACGGCGACTAAGTAACTTGCCTTGGTAACTTGTATAAGTAACTAGGTAACTTGCCTTGCCTTGGTGGCATATATGAGGTCGTGCTACATACAATTAGCATATGTCTTGCCAAATGGGGTTGAAATGAAATTGGAATTGTGGCGTGCCAACTTTGCGTTTGGGTTGAGGAGCTCATATCTGTTAACACGGCAGTGTCCGGGAAGGCATCTAAATGCTGTGCGATGCCAATTTCTCGAGGTGGACTCGTAAAAATACGGCAAATTCGCGAGCAAGCCAGCTATATACGCTCCTGGCAAGTGGCCATTGCCTTGGCCCTCCTGGACGACGGACATGCCAATATCTTTAGCAATTCCAGGGCAGCCATCCGCGCCTTCAGCGTTGGCGCCGTGTGTAAGGAAGCCTGTCGCATCCTCGAAGACAAAAGCATCGCCACCCACACTCTCACGTGGTTCCCCGCTCACATGGGATCCATCATGGGAGGCCCCACAAACCTCAACGAGCTGGCCCACTCCAAGGCGCGAGGTCTCGCTTTCCGCGACCATGGAGAACTCCAACGCCGGCCCGCAGTGGTGGAGAACAGAGATCAACCGACTACATACAACGAAATTGCGCAGCACTTTTATCTCGGCAGGAGAGACTTTCCCCTTCCACACAAGAAGTTAAATAGAGCGCAGGCATTGACCCTCAGATTATTGCAAACAGGTTCATATCCCAACCCGGCTTTATTCCACAAAATTTATCCCGACACCTATGCCACTAGTTCTTGCAGGCACTGCAATGACATCGCTAGCCTAGACCATATGCTCTGGCGTTGCCCCTCGTTACGAGGCACGGAACAAATCAATGTGGACAAGTGGCTCTCCGCTATCAAGAGCCCCGATGCCGGGGCGCAACTATGGGCTGTCCAGAGGGCCCACGATGCGGCGGTCGGGCAAGGCCTGACTGTCCCAACGTGGGAGCGGCCCGCAGCGCGCTGAGTCGCGTACCTCAGGACCTTATTAAAGTTTTGCATCCATCCATCCAAGTAACCTGTAGTGTGGTTCTAATGAGAAACATTTTAGTTACACCAAGTTTGCTGTAACAAGGTATTTGGCCGGTGTCTGGCGTTCCCCATGGGTCACTTGCGAAGATAGGGCAGTTAGAAATGTTAGCCCATGTGTCACTCGGTCCACTCAGTATGTGCCACAGTGTATGTGGCCGAGGTGCCTCAGTGCTCTTTAGTGAGCCTATCTGTATAGAACTGGGGTCACTGGCTGTACGTAACGCGAAGAGTTATATGTCAACCGCAGTCACGGGAGTTTAGGGTGTAAACATTTTTTTTTATTTTTTTAAGGCGGAAGTCTTTAATGGCTCATTGTCGAGGCCATGTGCCGTTAGCAGAAACCGTCCCAGCTTTCCGGCCTCCTGATTGGTCTCCTCTGTGTCCTGACGTCACTGTCGCTAAGCGCAGGTGTGCGCCTCCTGATTGGCTCGCGTGCGTGACGTCACTGTCGTCAAGTGCGGGTGACGGGGTGGTTCGGTGTCGCGCGGGATGACTCAACACATCGGCACGTGTGGTGGCCGTGTGTTCGACGGTGCGCCCTGACGTCACTGTAGTCAGGCGCAATCGGGAGGCGCTTGAGGTGGCCTCCCGATTGGGCGCTGTGTGGCCTGACGTCACTGTCGCGAGGCGTGCGTCGCGACCGTCTGCTTGGGTGTGGTGTGGCGGCGGCGGCGGTGGCGGCAGTGTACTTTGCGGTATCGTGTGGGAAGGATGCCTATTCTCGACGAACCAGTGTCTCCCAACACGCGAGGTGCGGCAGCCGCTGAACGCAAGCGGCGTTCAAGAGAGGCTGAGCGTATACGTCGCATGCATCAGGGCGGCGAGGCGCAGCCGACACCACAGAGTCCAGGGACGCGACGGGCCAACGCAAGAGAGGCAATGCGTTTGAAGCGACTCGCTGCATCTCCGGGTATCAAGGCAAATGAAGCTCGGAAGCGCCGTGACCGCCATCTTGCCGCGGCAAGCCGAGCAAGTACAAGTCAATCGAGCGAAGTGGATGATGAGGATGGCCAACTACACCCCGACACTGCCATGGAAGACGCGTCTCCTCCTGATCGACAAACGGCGCTGCAAAGCAGCCATCCTGCATGTGAACCCACTAAAGCACAAGGAGTTCACCGGCCATGAGTTGCCAGCCGACATCCTCCCAGATGACAGCTTTGAAATGATGGACTCAGAAGACATCGAAACGATAGACATAGGCGTAAACGACGTTGCAGGCATTTAATAAACAAACAAACATTCGCACAACGGTGTACGAGTTGTGCGCCTCCGGGGTGTTTCCGACGCAACAAATCGCCATTGACAATGGTGTCAGCCTTCCGCCGTTTCACACTGTAGTCTCGACAAAATGTCGTCCGTTTTTTTTTTGTGTGTGTTACGAAAGACGGCTCACGTCTGAGGCGCTTGTTGAGATAATTGGCAAACTGCTTGCGACCGAGAGTAATCTCCCCAACCACCCGCCTTGTCTTGTAGTCAAGCTCGAAGTTTCGTCGAATCGATAAGTCTGGGATGACGAGAACTACTCTGGAGGCAACTGGGGATGTCGCTTCATTGTAGTGTATACATGCACTAGGTAAGTATGCTGTAGAACACCTTTATTACAAAGTGCTTCGTGCCTCCGACATCATTCGTTATGCAGGTCACTTTGTTCTGAAGGACGCGCACCACACCGCTCACAATAGAACCGGGACAAAATTGCTCCTTCATTATACAGGTCATTTCGTTATACAGAGGCGTTCGTTAAAGTGGTGCTCGACTGTATGGTACAGAGACGTGTGATAGCGCTAATTGCTTCACACCAGATGATGGCATTCTTGATTTCGTTCTGGGACAAATTACTACTAAATATTACAATACTGTGATAAAAATTTATACTTTAGAAGATAAATAAATGGGCTATCACCGTAAAAGAAATCAAAGGAAAGAATAGCACGTACGCACATGAAGTGCGCAGGCCGTAATTAACACGAGTTCGAGAAATGATGCTTACCGCCATCTCGAACAATTCCGCCTTAATGCAATGCGCTGTGATCGTCACCTGGCAAATTCAAGAAATGAGAGAGTAAGCGACGGTGAAAAAAAAATCAGTGAGCGAATAATTGGGCGAAGGAGTGCAATCGAAAATGACGTGAATGACGCTAGTCCCATGTTCGCAACTAAAGCATTCAGAGAAAGACTCGAGGGACTCTACGTAGAACTGGTTGGTGTCCCTGCGGATGCTTTCTGCGACGAGCTTCTACATGTCATACGGGGACACTATGTCAAAATATCAAGTTTGGACTCCAGACTTGTAGGAATCAACGACCTTTACATCAATTTTAAGAGAAATGGCTCCTAGGCTTATCTAGTCAATAATGTAGCCGCGCATGAGCAGATGTTCGGAAATATCAAAGGCGAGCACATATTATGGTCTCTTCTTTTGTATCTGCCTGAAATCGGACTCCATGCTTATAGCTACTTTTATTGGGACATTATGCCGGCGTGGAAAACCAGCCAAATTAAGAAAAGAAGACCTAGAGTCGATTATCTCATTAATAGTGGTTCGGTCCTCGAATCGAGCAGCTGTTATCAAATGCTTCCTTTGAATGGCCCCCTTTTTTTTTCTCTCGCAGCTTTCACACTCACCCGTTCTTTTCCCCTCGCACTGCAAGTCATGCCTTGAAACGTCAAACAACAGCGCTCATTTTCTTTTCAGTGTCTTACTGTACAGCAAGCAGTCGCTGGTATCAACCGCACGTGACGGACCCCTATTATCCTGTTGAAGCTGACTTGCCGAGGGTGATAAGGCCGCCTTTGACGAACGTAGGCCCACCTATCGAAACGCAGGGTAATCCTTTTTGAGGCACCTTATTCTCGTTTGTAATATTTTTTATGCCGCCGTGTGCTACTCCGTGGGTCGGCCCTCTTCTTGATTTTGGATTTCCAAACCGGCGAGAGACTGTGCTCTCTCTCTCTCTCCCTCCTGTCTCTCTCTCTCTCTCTTCATCCTCATTCCCCTCCCCCAGTGCGGGGTAGCAAACCGGAGGTGCGTCTTGTTACCCTCCCCGCCTTTCCTGTCTTCTCTCTCTCTCTCTCTCCAAACCTGAGGCTCGGGCTTCTGGTAAAGCTTTCACGCTTTCTCGCCTAAGGGCGCTTCAATCGTTTGTTGCAATTAATCCCAAGCGTTGCTGGACAGGAAACTATATCACCTGCGAACCGTGGAGTGGTAAGATATTCACCGTTGACCCTCAGCCTTAGTCCTTCGCACTGTTATAACCTGAACACACTAAGCATGGGGGACGTAAATATCCTTGGAGAGAGAGATTGCGTTTCCTTGCGTACGGTGACCGTTCGGCTATAACGGTTTCTTTTGCGCGGCGCCCACGGCGTTGTGTGCGGGCCAACCAACAGCAGCAGAGAAAGAGACAGACAGACAGACAGACAGACAGACAGACAGACAGACAGACAGACAGACACAGACAGACAGACAGACAGACACAGACAGACAGACAGACAGACAGACAGACAGACAGACAGACAGACAGACAGACAGACAGACAGACAGACAGACAGACAGACAGATAGATAGATAGACAGATAGATAGATAGATAGATAGATAGATAGATAGATAGATAGATAGATAGATAGATAGATAGATAGATAGATAGATAGATAGATAGATAGATAGAACGCTTTAATGAAAGGCACATATTTTAGCCGGCGTATAGACATCGCTGGCATGCCACTCTGGATGGGGAAGGAAATTGGGGAGAGAAGGAGAGAGTATGCACCGGTGCGCACTGGCGACCCACTGTGTAAGAATTCCAGGTGCCGTGTGCTCTCGAACGCCGCGATCGGGCATATGTCCGCACCGCATCCTTCTGAACGATGCCCACAAAAGATGCCGTCTCGCGTAAAATTAGGCGGCTATAGAATGGCGAATGTGTCCCACGAGCCGTCTACGACGGCACGTAGCACACGTAATCTTTCTTTTCTCCTTCCTAATCTTAAAGTTTGAGAACACCTAAAGTGCAACCCAACACCTAAAGTGCAACCCCCTTTGGACTCCAAAAGACCGGCCTAACGTCCGCACTGAATCCGCCTCAGGGAGCGGACACTTTCATCTACAACATCTACGCGGTCTTCGGACTGGCGCCGTCTGCTGGTCCCGCGCTTTGAAGGGGCTTTTTTTTTTTTCTCTCGCTTTTTCTGCGACACAATTATCCGAAAGAGAAACAATATTTCTACGTATATAGCGTGTTATATGTCTGTTGTGTGCCACTTCGTTAATCATCCCATTCATATCGGGTAGCGTGTATACTTCTTGGTGCCGCCAGGGAATCCTCTCCAGTATTAATTGAAGAACCTTTCTCTCTCTCTCTCTCTCCTTCTCTTTGTACACGTAATGTATCCTCGTAGTTCCTCATCAAGGAGGCGAGGCCAGACGTATTCAAAAGTTTCCAGAGCGTTTTAGCGGTTCGTCACCGTCACCGCCCTATACGGCCGTTGCTGTTTGAGCACGGCTCCCTAGTTTTCGTTACAGTTCGATCTAAAGACGCTATACGCATGCAGTATGTTACTGCCATCCATACTTACTTAATACCACTGTCCATAACTAACGTACCTAATACCGTGTCCATAACGTACCTAATACCGCATAGGTTGAATTCATACTCAGAAATGCTAAAATTATCATTGCAGAACATGCCAGATACGTGCCGTAAAAAGCGTACATGAATTGTTCTGCAAACGATTAATATTGTGTATTGTAACTTTTTTTCATTGCTTGCACTGTCCACATTGTTGTCCATTGGTGCATTTGTTCAATAATCTATTATGGCTGTGTCTTTTATCTTTTATTGTAAAGTGCATAATTATTTCCAATGCCGTCTTTCTTTTTCTTCTCTCTTTTTTAAGTTCATTATAGGGTGGGCCTACGTCAGGTGTTTGTAACGCCTGTAGCCTGCATGCTCTTCCTCGTTTTACCAAGCTCATGTACAGGTAAACTGAAAACAATAAAGGTATCGAATAAACCGAATATAGTACAGTTCTCTGACAAGGCGACGCCCGATCTACAAGGAGGAGGTAAAACTTACCCCAACTTCGCTGCTGCACGGATATAGTGGCTCTTTGGCAGGGCTGTATAGTGCGAGGCAAGCTGAAAGCTTTCTCCTTAATAATTCGCTTCCGTCCTGCAGATTGCGCGAAAAGAGCAAGCACAGTTTAGGGAGAAAGAACGTTTAGAGATGAAGCGAGGTCAACATAAAAAAAGGCACTTTTGGTTGGCATTTCTGCGCTGGGGGAAGGGAGGAGGGTGTGGATCGAAGAGCAGAAACGCCGTCAGCCGCGTACGCTCGAGCATAATCACCTGTTTGATTAAATGTGTGCTGAGATTTCTTCAGGCGCTGCTGCCTTGTCACTTGGTATAATTCCTTCTGCCATCGCTTCCCGTTCTTTTCTACGGTAACATTTCGTGCTCTCCGCCTTCAGTTTTGCCGAAATGATCACTCATTACCCCTCTGACCTACGGCAAAGCGTCGCCTCTTTTCTAAGATGTTACCGTCCTCGTCCCTCATCAAAAAGAACAAAAAAAAAAAAGGTTGGCGATTTTCAGTTGGTGCTCTTATAGGGCACTCGCGTGGTCCCAAAATCTTTCTTTCGTGTGCCTTTACTTAATTTGCAAATATGTATGTATGCCGCCACTGATACATACATACATACATACATACATACATACATACATACATACATACATACATACATACATACATACATACATACATACATACATACATACATACATACATACATACATACATACATACATACATACATACATACATACATACGCAGCATGAATGTATGTGTGTACAGATAGATATATAGATAGAGAGAAAGAAAGAAAGAAAGAAAGAATGAAAGAAAGAAAGAAAGAAAGAAAGAAAGAAAGAAAGAAAGAAAGAATTGGAGGACAAGTTGCACAGAACTAAATTCTGCACCGTGCCACATACGCGTATGGCCTTGTGCATACTAAAGGTCTGTGGTCATGGTCACATTATCTTACTTTCTGAGAACGGGCCTATTGTCTGAGAGGCAAAGGGACTTGTGCGTAGGCCGCGTCATTTAAAGGCGCAGGTTGGATAGTGGCACAAGGAAGGTAACGCATCGTCCAACCTTATCATGTGTAGTGAACGACGCGAAGCTAAAGCTTTCGAGTATTCTACAACGCGGAATCCATATGCTTTAGGTGCTGAGTGCGTCGAACAAGACGCTGATAAACTCATTCTACATCACCAGTGAATATTTATGCCAATAGCGATGGATTACGTTTCCCTACCTCTGTGAAAAGCTCTCTTGGTAGGCGTCCCTTGAACTTCTCGGAGCAGGCATCAACTGCTTTCATCGCTGCGTAGAAAACGCGTCAAAGTAAAGAGAAAGCTGCACTCAAATAAGATAGAGTGTTAGTTCGTAACTACACATTTGAGACATACTGGCTGCTCAGGATATCAAAGGAGACATATTAAAGGAAATGCAAATGTGAGAAGAAGGATACAGGAAGTATTCTGGATAGAAAATCTTAGCGTCCTTGCCGTGAGGTTATTGTTTTATTTACCCTTAAAAAAAGAAAGAAGATATAGCATTAAAGGAGAGACAATTGCAAGGGCTCAAGAAGTATACGCTTGATAAGGAAGCGGAGTCTCATCTGACATCTTTTTTTAATGCGGCGCACTATACAGGGTGTCCGACGTAACTTGTGTCAAACTGTGAAAATATTTTTACGTTGCATAAGTCCCATATAACGTTGTATTTAATAGTATTTACAAGAGAGACAACGATGCACAAACAAAATGGCTGTCGAGACCGATTCCATCTACACACGTCAAATCGTCTTCTTCTAACTAGCGTCACTCTTGGTTGCGCCTTAACAATATGCGAGTGCAACGTAGCTGTGCAGAAACGAGGTAATGTTGTCTGCCGTCACTTGGAGCCAGTGAGGCAATCTTTTTTTTTTTTGTATTTCACCTTATTACAGAATTGGCTATTCTGAATCAGTCACCTTCACTGAATAATATATTCACAGCAAAAGCGTCAATCAGGAAATTGTTGACCGTCCTGAAAAAATTCTCGATCCTGCTTTCTCTTGCTCAGTAGAGAGAGAGAGAGAGAATACAGAGAAAGGCAGGGAGGTTAACCAGAGGTACTTCCGGTTGGCTACCCTGCACGAGGGGAAGGGTTAAGGGGGATAAAAAGAGAAAGAGAGTGGAAGGAGGAGATAGAGAGAAAGCGAGACGAGCACTAACAAAGCGCGTGCACTATAGAGCGGTAGGGGGAGGAGTTCTTAAAAGTCTATCGTGAAGCCCTGTAGACCGCAGGAACCTTAATAACGCGAGTAAGGCCTTCAACGCGGATGTTCTTTCAGAGTACTGACATAAAGCTTTCAGTTCTTGATAGTGGACGATTGTCCAACTGGTCCAGTGCTCTGCACATCACTTGTCTCTGGGCACTATATCGCGGACAGACACGGATAATATGTGCGAGCGTCTCTTCGCTGTTGCATGTGTCGCACGTGGGGCTGTTGGCCGTTCCAATAAGGAAATCATATGAGTTCGTAAAGACAACGCCTAGCCACAGACGGTACAGCATGGTCTGTTGACGTAGTGGTAAACCAGGCGCGAGGTGCATCCGTATGTCCGGAGACAACGAACGCAAACGACACATGGTGAAGTCGTTCGAGTCCCACAGTGGCAAAGCACAATCACGGGACATCAATCGGAGCCCAGCCGCAGCGTCTGTTCGCGAAAGCGCAATGAAGACTCGTTGACCACTTTCATGCGCAGATCGGGCGGCTTCGTCGGCGTGGTCGTTCCCACTGATGTTACAATGTCCTGGCAGTGATTGAAAGATTATGTTGTGTCCCTTGTCATGGCTGTGATGATATATGTGTCGAATTTCTGGCGCCAGTTGTTCATTGGGTCCGTGGCGCATTGGCTTTGTATGCACTGAAGGGCTGCCTTCGAGTCACTAAAGACAGTCCATCGTTGCGGTGATTCCTGCTTAATGAAATCAGGTGCAGCACGGAGTGCCACGAGTTCTGCACCCGTCGATGTGGTCACACATGAAGTTTTTACTTTGATTTCTTCAGATTTTGCGGGGATGAAGACTGCAGCAGCAGAGCTGTTGAGTTTCACCGAACCATCAGTGTAGACATGTTGCCGGAATCTGTGCACGTTGTGAATGCGTTCCAAAGTGTTCCAGGACCTCTCAAGCTGTCTATACAGCTGTTTCCCTGGCTGTCCTCGCAACACCAGTTGCGGAAATAAACCTTCAAACCTTCAAACCTTTAAAGTTGCTTGTATCAAAGCTTGCAAAGGCGCTCCGCTTTGTTTCTGATGCCTGGAATTGTCAACTGCACTTGCGGCCGGTGCAGACACCACAACGGGTCGGATAATCGTGTAGCAGGCGTAAATTCTGATGGCAAGTAGGACTGATGTCTTACAATACTTATGGCAAAAGTTGAATGCGACCTTTTTGCTGGCAAGCAAGCAAAATGGTGGGAGGAAATCGAGTCAGGTGTCGAATGTGTGCTCTCAGGACATTTGTATCGATGTAGACTGTCAAAGGAGCGTCTCTGGTAATGGGCCAATGTCGCAATCGATTATGTAGTTTTTGGGAGACGAGACAAGTTCTGAGTGCTTGTGCTTGCATTCTCTGCAGTTTGCGGATATTCGTAGTGCTAGTATTTCCCAGTACAGGTAAGCTGTACCGCAGGAAGCCCAAGAACAGTGCTTTATACAGTTGCAACATTGATGGTGCTGTTGCGCCCCAGGACTTCCCGCCGAGAAACGCAAGAAGGTCCACAATGGCGGCCAAACGCTTTGTCATGTACGAGACGTGAGGGCTCCAAGACAAGTCTTTATCAATGATGACGGCAAGAAATCGGTGCGTTCGTCTATATCGTATAGTTTGGTCATTAATCCGCAAAGTATACGTGCCCATAGCTTTGCGAGTAAAGGCAACGAGTGCAGCACTTCTCAGCTGAAAGCTCCAGGTCTTGCCTTCTTAGGTATGTTGACACAGCCGTTGACGCTTTCTGAAGTCGCGCGCGGACTTGTACACGTGTCACTCCTGAAGCCCATATGCTCAGTACGTGCTGCATAGGAGTCGCAGGCTTCTTTCAGGCTTGGAAAAAGGCTTTCACGTAGCACGTATTGATCAACAGAAAGCTGAATCGGGAATTTTACAGCGAAAGCTGTATATGACTAACCTTCCGTAGTTTCTTCGGCGGCCGGCCACAGAAAGGACTTAGCGATTTCTAAAAAAACCATACGGGTGCACTGCGGCGGCGCAGCTGTCAAAATGCGGTACAGATTAGAACGCTCGCCGTGAACAATAGCCTGACGTCAAGGTTGTCGCAGTATATAATCAGGAGAGGTATCGGCGCTAAAGCAGCTGCGTTACCGATGGGGCGGACACGTATAGTTCGTAGACCCGAAGAGCAACATGCGTACGAGGAGCGCCGGAGGGAACAGCAACGAGACTGTAAATGGCGCCGGCGCGAAACGACCACCGACGAAAAACGTTCCCGCGGTGCTGAACGAAAACGACCATCGCGAGCCCGGGCACCTCCAGACGAGCAACGACGCGAGGCTCACAACGCAAAAAAAATGACAACCTTTCCCCTCTGTGAACACGGAATGGCAGCGAAAGCACTTTGCTTTTCGTTCGAGAGCTTTGACTGTCGTGAGCTTTCGCTGCCGTTCCATCTTCACAAAGTGGAATGGATGTCATTTTTTCAGGATGGTCTGCATGTTTCTCGTTGGCAATTTCATTATGAAATAATATTTGAAATGGCAATTAACAATACTTGTTATGTAAATACGCGAAATACGAAAAAATGAGAACCCATCCCACTATTACTGTCGGCGGTAATGCACGTTAGCTCTGAAGCAACGTAATCATACAACGAATTGCCATAATCGAAATGAGTTATGTATGAGGCATCTACTGCTCCAGAACTTCTCTTTTGCGATTCGATGGATGGGTGGATGGATGGATGGATGGATGGATGGATGGATGGATGGATGGATGGATGAATGGATGGATGGATGCTATGAGCGTCCCCTTTGGAACAGGGCGGTGGGTTGCACTCCCACGCGCTTGTTATTATATCGCCTAATGACCTGCCTATGTTAATAAATCAGAAAAAAAATAAAGAAAAACCGCGAAGAATTCCCATCTCCAGCCTTTCTGACCCATTATTGGGAACTTTGTTTTTGTACGCCTCCCTTGTTTGTCTTATTTCTACTTTTCTGCCACCGCTCTTCCAATCGCCTCTTACTAATCTCTTTTGCAAACATGCTTACTTTCCCCTTGCTCTCGCGGCGCCCAAAGGCTTCAAGGAGGCCAGAGTGCCTCGTTCGACCGGTGGGCAGATATCGTCCCATTCTAATAAAACGTGCTCCAACGTTTTCCTAGCTTTACCGCAGCAAGCACCCTAAGAACACTCGGCACCATCTAGCGCAGCCGCCGTGAAGCCTGCGCCTGGCCTCCGATATACGTGGTGCGACGGTGCGTACGAACGCTACAAGACGCGTCAAGGCTGTTTCACACGATTGTGATTTCAACAATGCGGCCGGTTCGACTCCCAGTGTTGCTTGCTGCCAGGTTTCTGTGGCAGTCACCACATAACTTTTTTAATGTTGTGAAAATACTTGTGCGTCATGATGTTATTGATCCGTCGTTAATAGGTGCACAATAATACGCGCGTTTCGCAATTTAGAAGCGATTTGAAGTTTAAGTTTATTTTGGTGCGCGCGCAACGTTGCATCCGTTTGCGGCCGTTCGCCGCTGCATAGCAGCTTGTCGTTCAGCGTTGTGTTGCTGTGCGCTGCCTCGCGTGCCTTTTATATCCGTGCCGTTGTGCCTGCGCTACAACTAATTACAAGACAGCCTATCGAGAAGGCCGTACGGCTACCGTCATCCCACATGCGGTATTCGACTGCAGCGAAATCGTCGCGTCGGCGCAGCGAGGTCCTCGTGTTACCCGTGCTCGTCGGCGTAGGCTTCTTAAGAAACGATGTGCGTATATTGCTCGAGGTTGCGCATAAGCGGCGTGTGCTCCTAGCCATATTCTTGCACTCATGCTTAGCAGAAACCACCAACCCGAATGCTCACGTCTGCACTGAAGGAAGCCGTAGATATGACCTCTGTGTGAATGATGAACGCGGAAAAGAATTTGTGTTGCGAACGTTAATTTCAGCGCTGTGGCCTGGTTCGTGCATCACGGTTCGTGTGCTGTAATTACGTCTAGAAGTCCTCTATGAATATTTCGAAAAGCGTAAAAGCCGGCACCACAGTATTTTATTTAGGAGGTGCAGTCACTTGTGTACGTGGCACCATTGCATTATTGTTCTTGACGTAACAGTTCTGCGTAAACCCGCAAGATCAAGAGAAGTAATTAATAAAGAGAAAACCAGACATCCACCCAAACGCAGCTAAGTGCTACAAATGACACCCATGCGGGTTCCTCGAAAGAAAAGCTTCGCAGTTGAAGAAAAATTCGTCCTGGTCTGGGACTCCAATACGGGACCACCGCCTTTCTGGGGCAGCTGCTCTACCAGCTGATCTAACCAGGTGGCTAGCAGACGGCAGGGCGAAGTCGAATTTGTCAACAACTCGAAACAAACGCAAGCGCTTGACGTAATAGTTCTGCGGAAACCTGCAAGGTGGTAGAGCGGCTGCTCCGGAAAGGCGGTGATCCCGTGTTGGAGTCCCGGACCAGTACGAATTTTTCTTCAACTGGGAAGCGTTTCTTTGGAGGAACCCGTATGGGTTTTCTTTGTAGCACTTAGCTACGTTTGGGTGAATGTCTCGTTTTCTTTTTATTAATTCTTGCTCTTGTTATTGTTGCCCAGTGAAATGGTGCAAACCACTAGGGGGAGCGGCCATGAATCGGGCGGTAAAAGAAGTCTTAGCATTTTTTAACGCATGGGCTTCGTCTTTTTTTTTTTGTCGTGTGTCTCGCGCTTTTTGTATACTGTGAATCTGTACCGTGCAGCTTAAATCAATGTGTAATTAGTGCGGTGGCGTAGCCCCACGGCAAACAATAACTACGTTTTTAGGAGTACAGTTTAATAGCAAAAGATAGAGAGCTCGAATTCTGTATTCGCACTGGCAAGCGTAAATAAGAAAGTTCCGCCAATCTCGTTGACATTCGTGTGCTTCTACCTGATCCAGAAAATCATATTATTAAGGGGGAGCTGAAAACCCCAAATTATCAAAAGCCTATGCAACTGGAGCAGATGTTGCGGTTCCTTCATTGGAAATAAAAGAAAGCATCCAGTCTGTTAATTTAGTCATGTACTTAACCTCTATTAGATCAATATTAGTGCATGATAGTAGGAGCCGTTTCAAACTACAAAAATCGACCAGAATAAGAAAGTGCAAGGAAACCCTCAAGGTGCAATCGAATCTGGTATTCCCGAACGCGTTGCATTAACAAAATTTTATGCCTGCTTGAACAGCCTGCATTAACCCAATGCTCAAAACACGAGAGATGGATTCGTCTTAACTTGTGTTTGAAAAGCTGTTTGAATGTCAGTAGCATAGTACATATTGTTCTAAGGAAAAGTGTTAAGCATTTACAATATCTCTGTGCCATTATATAAGCTTCCTTCATGAAAAGCATTGGAATAAAGGTGGGTACTTTTGTAAGTTTCAGAATCCAAACATTGTGAATTTCTTTCGGAGGCAAGCATAAAATTTAAGACAGAGACAATAAAGGTGTGCCTAAATACAAGTGTCACAACCAAATACAGCACACTTATCTAGAGTGGTTGAGTGGCCGGCTGTGGACCGCGCAAGTGTCTGTAGCTGCTACCTCGCAGTAACTGCTTGGTTCATATTTGACCTAAGCACAAGAAAACACAAAGGCACAAGACATAAAGACCAGAGAGGACGATCGCTCGCTCTGTCGGGTCTTTCTTTCTTGTGTCCTTGTGTTTTTTTTTTTTTGCGCTTGAAGTGAATTCTTACAAACTTGTTAAATTTCTGTTCTTGTAAACTGCCAGGTTACACGTATGTTACGCCGGCAAGTTACATGACCATGCGTGGTCTCATATCGTTGTCGGCTCGTGCAATTTTTGGCAAAAGATGGCTGCCAAATCGACCGAAGGCCCATTTTTTTTATACATACTGCAACACAGTCATTCATTGAACATTGTGTTGAAATGTTCAAAATGTGGCCACCAAGCAATGGCCAAGATAGTCAGCAGGATCGTTAAAAAAAATTACCGACGATTACGTTACTTCCTAATGCGAAATTTGAGCGCAGCAAATAAGCTGTTTCACCTTTTCGATAGATTGAGGCAAAGAAATCGAGCAACACATGTATGCGCTATCACAGAATTTTTTTTTATATTTCCCGTACTCCTGGATCATCTCGACGGCGGCGACGGTAAGCTTCTGCTTCGGCGGCACGCACCTCTGGATTCTGACGGCGACGGCGCTGGGCCTCTGCTCTGGCAGCTCGTTTAGCAGCAGCAGCAGCAGCAGCAGACGGAGGACTTCCATCGGTCGTCTCGCTCATGGCTCAGAAAGAACTGGCAGATAATTTCGCAGTGGCGAACGGCAGCGGCAATTTCGGCTCGGGCGGTGGACATATACAGATCCGCCGCCACCGATCTCGCTCTCTGATTGCCACCGCACAGGGCGAACGGCAGCGGCAATTTCGGCTCGGGCGGTGCACATATACAGATCCGCCGCCACCGATCTGGCTCTCTGATTGCCACCGCACAGGGGTTGCATTGGAGGAGGAGCGAAGAAAGGAATTAAGTTCGAGCCGGCGCTTTGACAACCGGAGACTCGCAGGAAGAGGGGGGAGGGGGGCGGCGTGTACACCCAGCGGCAAACGATGGGGGCAGAAGCGCGCGCAGCAAGCGGACAACACGATAAAGGGAGGAGGGAAGAGATAGCAGCGACTGACTGATGCCGCTGACGCCGATAGTGAGTCAACCCCAGCTGCGGAGTTGGTTTCAGGGACAACGCCGCCGATGCCGACACAAACAATATGATACCCTCGCTTCCGCAGCGCTAAGAACCAGGTCTAGCCGTGGGAAGGTGGTCACGTATTCGTCGACGTGCCGGGGCCTACGTGAAATAACCGGCGCGTCGGCAACTGAAGAGCACCCTATCCGCCACACAAGAACAGGGGGGGGGGGACCCTTTCCTCCTCTTTCTGCTTGGCGGCGACGGTGTTCTATGCAGTCACGTTATCTTGACTCTCTAGCGGCGTCAGCGGCATCCAGCGGTATCAGTCGGTCGCTGCTAGCGCTGGGGGGATGAAAGGGGGGTGGAGCTGGTTACGAGGCCGACGACAACGCCGACGACGACGCGAAACCCAGGAACGGACGCCAAAGAGCTGCGCTCTAAAATGTAATGAAGTTCCAATGCACTTGTTGCAATCGATACGAGGCGAAGCTTTTATGCAATGGTTAAGTAAGTTCTGCAAAACTAACTGCAATGTGCACAACTGTCTGTATCTTCATCCGATGCATCACGGACTCCTGTGCAATTTAGGCTTATGCACCTCACATGTCACAACCTTAATGTTATGCGATGCATACATAGGTCGGTGAACTCACTCGAGAGTCGGCTCACCAGGGCTTGGACCAACCCGTGAGGCTGAGTTTGTGTGAGCCTGGATGAGTAAAGTTTTGGTGAACGTGGACGGAGCCAGCACGGCTGAGTAGAATTTTGGCTGAGTCTGAGTCTGCGCTAACTAGGCTGAGTGGAACTATGGGGAGTCTGCACAAACATGCTGAAAGATCAAACCGTGGAATAAGTCAGGGAAATAAATAATTAGGTAACCGCATCTCACAATCTATCAAAAAGAAGAACCAGATACACAAAGGTCATGCTGTCTTTTGTATATTTTGCAAGTTGCATAAATGTTGTTTTATATATGCAGTAATGACGGGATATGGTTGTGAGCTTATACATGTAATTGAACGCGTTTTTTATTTATTTATTTATTACATACTACCAGCCTATATTTAAGGCCTTAGGCAGGAGTGGGAGCTGGGATACAACATAATAGAAGCTCAGTACACAAGATCAAAATAAAAAAGAATGAAAAATCAGAGGAGGGTAGATGCAGGGATGAGAGCAGGAATACAAGGTAATACAAGCTCAGTAAACTAAAAGCAAAGCGCCGGGACGATATCGGAGTATGTGAAATATCGCTGCAGCAGGAAGCCCCAGAATTACTACTACACGCGGTAAATAAACGTGAGTTCAGGAATGTGGTCTGTCACTACGTTGCTCGATTGCTATTCGCATTACCCTCGACAGTCGTCGTCACACGAGTTCTGTCTTAACTTCTTATTCCTGCTACAACCTTTTATTCCCTTTAACTCTTTCTCCAGCACAGGGTAGCAAGCAGGTACTTAAACAGGCTAACTCCGTGTCGTTCCCTCCCTTTTACCTTCGTTGAGCGTATCTATCTATCTAGCCTCTTACGCAAACGCAGTGGCTCAATATGACTGCTAGTTTAGGGCACACTGGGAATTTGCTCGTGTGGTTGATACCGCCGTGGTCGTTGCGCCTTCATAACTCCAGCTTCGTCATCCGACTCTCATTACCGTCGTCATGCAGTGATCGCAATGCCTTCGTCGTCACCCCAGTGTCCTCACGTCGTTGCCATGCCAACGCCGTGCCATTGCCATTGCGTCGTCGTTATGCAGTCTTCGTCATTCACTGTTTGTCATACAGTTGTCCTGATTCTGCCATGATCATTCCATCGTTGTCATTCAAAATTTGTTATCCGACTCCCGTGACCACTTCTAGTCACGTCATTCTCGTCATACAGGCGTCGTCATCGCATTCTCATCACGCCGTCGTTTCTACGCTGTCGTCTTACCAACGTCATCACTTCAGTAAAGTCATCCTAATGTCGTCGCGCTGTCGTCTTCCTATCGCATGCGTCGTTTCATCCCCATCATTACATATTAGTTGTTTCGTGTAATCGTGCTGTCGTCATTCAATCGTGACTATATATGCCACCATTATCAGACCATCGTCCTCATTGCGTTGTCGTCACACGCTCTTCCTCGTGCATTAATTGTCAAGCCGTGGTGGAGATTTCATCGTCATTATTCTACCTTCGTCATCCGATTTTTGTCAAGCTGTCGTCGTTATAACGTGGTCATCATTTGAGAACCACCATCCATTTGTCGTCATGCCGTCGTAATCATATCGCCTTCCTTCTTTCATCGGTGTCACTGCGCCGTCGCGTTGCCTAGATGGTCATATAGTCGGTTCTGGCAAACGAGTGTCATAACAAAGCGGGCTGATACCGGAGGGCGCGTATGTCACACATAGCCGAAGCCATAGAAAAGTTAATACGACAACTGCATATTCTAAGTAGAAGTGTATTCAGCCTTACGGTTTGTAGCTACATTGCTCGAATGTTAATCGCATTTACACCGACTCTTGACTTGGGTCGACGGATCATTCTAAGGAAGAGGAAAGGACAAACAGAATAAGAAGAACGTCGGAATGTTGCTGTACAGGAACGCCCAGCGTCCTTCGCTTCTTGATGGCATGGCAGGATGCCCACGGCACCTATGAAAAGAAAAAGACGCTGGACAGGCAAGCTGAGAATCCGTTCCCGCGGCGCTGTCTTTCTCCACTCTTAAAAGCAACGCCATCTACACGGTCACCTATATTTGCAGCGGGTGCCACGTACTGTAGTGTGCCAACAAGCTGAAAGCCCCGCTTTCGCATACCGACCTCGTATGCACTCTGGTGAATCGTCCATCCCACTGGAGGTGACGCACGTTCCGCACGCAAAAAGAAGTGCCACGCATATGCGTATCAGTCTCTCAATCATGCCTGAAGAAACGCTGAAAGAGA
The DNA here is from genome assembly GCF_050947875.1 of Dermacentor variabilis. NCBI lineage: Eukaryota > Metazoa > Arthropoda > Arachnida > Ixodida > Ixodidae > Dermacentor > Dermacentor variabilis. The sequence goes on along the minus strand of NC_134575.1, from coordinate 27,972,408 downwards.
GAGAGAGAGAAGAAAACATAGTGGTCTGCCTTAGTTTTTTATTTCATTTATGTGGCCTCAGAGTAACAAACTGAACTCGTTTAGTGACAGGATGGAATTGTTTTACAGTGAAGATGCACAGGAAAGTTCCACAGTGGCCAGGGCCGAGAGGCGCAGGCACATTTAGTGATTAATTTAGTTTAGTTATTTTATTATTTTTTACTTATTCCCCCGTGCGGGCTGTCGTGGTCGAATAGTGTCCCAAGGGTAATTACATCATTGCTATGTACTGTAGAGGAACAAGCATATGTGGTATATTATGAGTGCACAGCTGGCGGTTTTAACGCAACTGGTTGCACAGATCAGCAAGCAAAGCCTTGAAACTGTGAAAGAATACAAAGCGCATTCATACGCTAGATGTAAGATGATATGGCTATCATCAAGAGTTCAACTACGCGACCTAAAGAGCATCAAGCTAGGAGGAAGATTTGCAGTGGGGAAACATTTGGATTATTTATTCAAGTGCCCGTGAAAAAAAGAAATACTCGCAGGACGCAGCTGGCTGATACAATTTGAAATAAATCCGTTTTATTGAAAAAAACTGCATAAGCTTTACGAACATCGACAGTCTGAAACAAAGAATATTTCAGAAAAGAAAAGCAATTTCATCCTTATTATACTTACTTTAGAATTTGTGTGCATTGTTAACTCTCCCCTACGGTTTACAAGTGTTACCAAAAGCATATCGATGTTTATATGCCTTCCTATATTGCCCGGCTATCTGACTTACAGCACTAAATGCAAGATGCTCATGAACGTACAAGCGACTCCACCGGGATTCAGGAACTTTGTTTCTTTTTCTTTGAAGCAGCAAACATACCTTACGCCCTTCTCTTTCTTTTTTAACGAATGTTTTCAGTTCCCTTCACTATTCAATTTAATCCTAAATTGATCGATATATAACGTACCTTTTGAAGCGACAGAAGTAAAAACGTAACCGAAGTTAATATGAAAGTTTTTTAAGTCGTTTTGACGTGGCTTGAAGAACTCGATGCTCATGCAGTGGCTCTTTCTTTGCTTCTATCCGCCTCTCTTTCTTTAATTTTCCTAGTGTTCCTAAAGAACTCCTTTGTTTTCTGGTTACTTTTTTGAAGGCGATGCTGAGGTAAAATAGAAAAGAAACAGCACGAAAGCTCAAGCCAGATTTCTTCCCGAAATATTTCTAAAAACTCCCACAGCTGGCCTATTTATTATTCAGTTAGAAAAGAAAAACGAAATGCGTTTTCGCAGTGAAGCGAAATAAAAGGAAGCATGCGGGTCCAACGCAGCCGTTGAAATTTACAGGAAAACGTAGCTTTAGTCGAGGGGCTAAATTAGATGCTACACAGCTAAACGCGATGCGCACACGTGGAATTTTGTATTCCACGCAACGTGTCATATCGTGCAAGGTTTTTGTTTACGCGCCCACACTGGTAACAACTTTAATCCCGTGTGATGTCTCGGTTCATGCACTACGCCATTCACAGGGTGTATGGCTGAACTACGCCCAATCAGGCGCGAGTACACCGTGACACGTCTACATAGCTATGTTAGAAGGGCGAAGAAAAAGTGGAATGCCAGTCGAGGCGAGAACAGTGATGAAGCGATTATGTAGGAATAAGTACGACGAATATGTAAATAAATTTCGTGTTTCTAAAATGACAACCTTTGTGCGCTTGTGTTCGTGTGTTCATTGTGGTTTCTGAGATTTCTCTCTTTCTTTCTGTTTTTTTTTTTCTTGTACCGTATCTGGAATTCCGGGATAGCCAGAACTGACGTAGCGTACCTTACCATGCTTCTACATATAAAAAAAGTACCATATAGTGACACAGCTATCATAGAGGATTGGGTAAGAACGGACACATGCATAAAAAGGTGTAGCCGAAGCGTAATTTGTAGGCTCATGGACGTGGCATTTTCGACTCCTCGTCTTTTTTTTTTTTTGCGTCGAATGAATGTCCCAAACTTCTGAAGCTGAGAACAACATACGTACACGCCACGGAGACCCCCCCCCCCCCCCAAAAAAAAAAAAAAGAAAAAGAAATGTGTAATAGCTTTTCCACAGTAAGTTTTGGTTTCGTTTCTGCTGTGTTGTGACGTCATGACGCAGAAGGTTGTCGCACGGCAGCAGGACATTGCATCGTTTTGACAATTGCTCTGCCTCGACTCTGTCGTCTGTTGTGAGGGTAGATCTGCACTCGCAACCAGTAGCAGCAGCGCGAGAGTTGATCGCGCCAACCGCAGCGAGCGTCAGAACCTTGGGTTGTTTCGCACCCAAGTGAGCCAGGATCCGCAACGTCATCACACGGGAGAAACGAAACCCAAACTCACTGTAGAGAAGTTTTTGTATTAAATTATTTAGTGCGCTGGTGGGGTTTAACAGAACTTTATTGTATTCTGAGTTTAGACGTCTAGGATGTTCACTTAGTGCAAAAAAAAAAATATTTCAAAATATGTCAGTACTCCTCTAAGGAAATTGAAGAAGCCATTCAAAATCGCGAGCAATGCCTATTAACGGTCTGTGTGTTGTTGAGATATCTACAGGGCAGAAACTTGGAGGAGGTGGAGGAAATAAAGAGAGAAGGAAGGGATGTTGACCAGAAATGCACCTGGTTGGCTACCCTACTCTGGGGGACCCAGGAAAGAGGGAATAGAAGGAGGGAGAGGGAGGGGAGGGGGAGGGAAGCCGCGGTGAGCTCGCGCACGCACGCGGAGGACCTGATCGAGTCAAAGACGTTCACATATATATCTATAGGCCAGTCACCCTCACAGAAACTTGGAAGTTAACAAAGAAGCTACGGAGCCAATTAAGTACAGCACAAGGAGCGATGGAACGAAATATGTTAGGCGTAACGTTAAAAGACAGTAAGAGAGCAGTGTGGATCAGAGAGCAAACAGGGATAGCCGATATTCTAGTTGTTATTAAACGAAAAAGATGGAACTGGGAAGGCCATGTAATGCGTAGGGTGGATAATCAGTGGATCATTGGAGTTACAGAATGGGTGCCAAGGCATGGGAAGCGCAGTCGAGGACGCCAGAAAATTAGGTGGGGCGATAAAATTGGGAAATTTGTAGGCGCAAGTTGGCAATAGCTAGCGTAACAAAGACATAATGAGTGATCGCTATTAAAGGCCTAATCTTGCATCACACAATCACACAACAATACTAGAATGAAAAGCTTCTATAGCGTAACTCAAACAGGATAGGTGACTATTTGTCGCTGCCCTGTTTCACAGGGGGTGCCAATAAGTCTTCATCGTGGAGGGGAGGAACTTCGAGTCGACGATGGTATGAAAATACACGGGGTTGGTGTTCGTCTGTGTCTCAAGAAGTGCGCTGGCTTTGAAATAATGAACTAGTGGCATTATACGCGGTTCCCGAAATGACCGTAAAGACAATCACGGGCACTGCGCTTAGTTGTATAGCACTTAACCACCCGTTCGACGATATCCTTGCTTCGCAATACCCCATACGCGAGTCGCATTTGCATAATTTCTTTGTTGTTTACCTTTCGTGGTAGGTCCCAGCACGACCGCAGCGTGGAGCTTCTTGCCAAAGCCGGCGTTCTTAGCCACAACCTCGTTCGCAACATTAAAATAGTAGTGAGCGCCTGTTAAATAATTAATCATTTTAAACCAGGCCGACAGCGCTGGCGAGAGACGACGCTGTCCTTTGTTTTCAATTTATACCGGAATCGCGCTTCTTTTCCTGGAAATTAGTCCGTCAGACTGTTCTTTTCCCTCACGTTCTTCCTCGAAGAGAAAAGCAAAAAAGTAACTCGAAAACACAAATGGCGCCGACGAAAAAGCCCTGTGGCAGACAGCTTAACAGCTGGTACTTCTGTTATACGGCCGCATAATATAGGAAGCCCGAACGAGCGCTAAACTTCGCACACGTGTCAGGCGACGCGGCGAAAGTCGAGGGAGATTCCTCTTAGAGCTCCCAGTCGTGAACAGATGTGGTGCCTCTTATATGAAAGCAGGATGTAGTTGTGCGTCACGTGACTCGGTGCGACATTAAAGTGGCACTAACATTGGCGTGTACATTAGCAGAGGTCGTGCGACCGATCGCGACTGGCGACCAAGAAGCCCCGTGAGGCCGCATTGCCTTGCGACTGTTGTGCTGTTTACGCATGCTTTGCCTGACTCGGTCACGCTACCTATACTAGTATATCCTTTCTCCGTACGTTCACGTCTGTTCGCTCAGCCATCGCCACGTAAAATAAGGAGTCAGCGTATACTGACGTCCTGCTCCTGGTCCGCTGATTGGTCCAGCAGCTTTTGTGATTCCAGTCGTGTAGCTCGAAAAAAAGAAAAAGGTCAGTAAGCGACTTCCCAAAATTGGTTGTTTTCCGACCCGATGGGGCCATTTCGGACAGCAGCTCTGCTGTCAACTTGGCCGCACGAGCTCTGTGAGTCGCCAATGTGAATGCCGTGTACACATCTCGTACTTTAATGTCGCTATACATGACGTAATCGATGCACGTAAGACGTCGCTTATTGGAGCCGATTTACCAAAGAAGGGGCGGAGTGACATGTTTTTGGGATCAGGGGCCAGAGTACACCGCGTGTGTTCGCTCCAAAACATAGCACGTGGCATACTTGAAGCACAAATGCGAACAACACTTTACGTCGTTCGACGTAGCTTTACGTGCATAACATGCATTTGTAATATACCAAGTAGTTATTCTGTAGGAGGCGCCGCCCAACAAGAAGAATCGCCCCGGGAACCACTGCATAGTGAGACTCGTTTGAACGCACTACTTTAGTAACCTCCGCAACCTTGTCTCGTAAATATAAAGAGGAGTATAGACGTTCGGCGACGTAAAATGTTGTTGCATGCTTATGTCTTCTGCGTTCTTGCTCACTAGCTGTTGCTGTTGTTCCTAATGACCAAAGTTGACAGAATCATATCCTAATTAATAAATCAGTCGATCGATCAATTCATCAATAAATGCCTCCGGCAATCGGTCAGGCTGCAAGTCAATCATGGACTGAATGAGCCATCTCAGTAAGTAGACCAGTCAAATAATCAACGAGTAAATGAATAAATAAACAATTAAATTAATTAATCGTCTCTAGGTCAGCCGCAGTGACTCGGCAATATAAAGTCATTCCCATAATGTCATCGAACACGTACGCCGTCTCAATAGTTAACACACACGACGCATGATACCGAGTCGAGGATTTATTAGGTAGTCGCCGTAAGGTCGGCGGTGGGTATGTCCAGTCACAGTCCTCATTATGCGTCCAATCCCGAGTTGTTAGTGCAATCGTCGCCGTCGGGTCAGCTACTGCTTTCAACACCACTTCGCAAGATCGCTAGTGGCTGTTGCAGTAGGTCCGCCATGCACACCTGCGAATATAAAGAGCGTCGCAATGTTAAACTCATTGGCATTGTTGCAGCCTTTAACATTCGAGATTAAGAAGTTTCAGCGGCTTCTTGATTAGATCTAAGGTATGCGAAATTCAACCATCGATAGGACCAGCAATCCTAAAAGCATAGCCCGGAAAAACAACGCGCACACAAAAGAAAAATAACAAGAAAGCATATTTCAGAGATTCTTTCGGCTCTGAAGTCGTTTATTCTCCGACGGAACTGACTATAGCGAGGGGGCCCTTCACTATAGCCATAACCCTACGGTGACGGGGGGCGGACGCAGAGCCTGTGTAATAGCGAACATTTCCGTAATTACACAGGTGTCATGGCTATCATGGCGTAATGGTGTCATCATGGCGCGCACTATTGGAAAGAACAGATTTCGGCTCTGCAGCGTTGTGCTCAGACATTCGTTCCACAGCGAAATTATATTTTCGGAAGAGCTCAAGGCGGCAGTAAGCTTTTGGCAACAAACATTTTTTACGTATTGGTGGCTTTTCGTTGTGCCAGGCTTTACGCACAACGCTAGCATCGAATTTTTTGCAACTTTCGTATTGTCTTCAACTTTTCAGCCTGTGAGGCGAGGAAATATACGTTTAGGCCAGTTATGCGGTTTGGCTGGGCTTAGTGCATCTCCATTTGCAGCAAATCGTGTCTTGTTTCGGGCAAGTCACAGTTGTTAATATCTTACTCGATTTAGTTGTTTCATCACATGTTTCTTGGCGTTTATGCTTGTAGAGTTCATGCGTGAACTGTCAGGAAACGAACCTTGTGGTTCGTTTCCTGAGAGTTCGGTTTTCCACTGAGTACTTGTACTCCGTGACACGTAAAGCATTACACATAGGTTTACTGTTCATGCTATTATCGCCTCCCTTTTATGGATCACTACGTATTGAATGATCAGGCCAAGATGTAACTAAAGCGAGTTCGTAAAATTTCTATATCCCTTTGCTGCACACCTTTATATTATAAACTTCATAGTGAAACCTTACCGGCAAGGAAGTGGTTACAGAAGAAGGATATCTTTGTGTCTTCTGGCAACTGCCGTCTTTGTGGTGTGCGAGAGGCAATTGCTTTATTAGCTACAAAGGCGCCATCCTTTTTCGCGAAGCCCTAGAACACACTCTAGAGAACGACTCCGAAATTAAACTTCATAATGTGCGATAGCTGCTGCCGACCGATGATGATAACGTACCTTTTGATAGTGTGTTTTTTTCTCATGCGAGCGGTTGGCGTAAGGCGCGAATCATGGACCGCAACGCCGAACCGATAGTTCCTACAAGGATGCGTCTCATTCAGATGGATGTGTACCTAAAACACGTCTATTACGAAAGTGATATTCCACTGGACTGGTACACCATTTCCGGGAGGTGTTTATCCTCACCACCTCTCTAAGTTGACATCAGCATATCCCCACCTAAAATACGAACAGTGCCCCGGCCATTGTATGACTATATATTCACAACCGGCAAACGTTTTAATGGGTTACCATTAAAAAAATAAAGTGCTGTCAAGGCGCCGCCGAAGAGCGTTGGGCTCATGGCGTCGAATCGCGTAGTGGAAACTCGTTTCGAACGTCGCTGCGTTATTATTTCGATTATGATTTTGGTGGTGATTTACAGGCACATCCCTTTGAAAAGGGGGAGTCGAAAAATGGTCAGCTAGCCTGCTCGAGTTAATCAGCTCAGCGTTCGACAGATCGCTCGCCTGCGCCTGTGGTGTATATATATATATATATATCGTCGGCGAGAATCCGCTATGGATTCTCGTCCGCCGCGCATTGTCCACAGCGGGCTGGCCTCCACAGGACCGCGGGGAGAGGGGGAGAGGGGATGCGTGCCACTTGCTTGATCGAGAGCGCGCACCCTTTCCAACCAGTGACCTTGCATAATCCCCCGTCTCCTTCCCGCCACTGCAGGAGCTAGAACTCGCGCCTCACGTTCCCTAGAGTTACTGCATATGCTTCCAAAGGGAGACATAGAGAGAGAGAGAGAGAGAGACAGAGAGAGAGAGAGAGCAAGGACAGGAAAGGCAGGGAGGCCAACTACACAAGCACCCAGTTTGCTACCCTACACTGGGGGAAAGGAGAATAGGAAGAGAAAAAAGGGAGAGAGTGAGCACTGAGTTCGTGTGGGAGGATGCACAGGAACACTATAAACGGTCTCTTAAACTACGAAAGGTAGTACATGCAGTCACTCTAACCTGCTCCACCGCAACATCTTTACTCCTTTCAAAACCGACGCCTTTCAAGGGACGCCGGTTGTTAATTTTGTGAACCGGCATCCATCCCCGGAAATAAGCCGCTCACGTCAAGAAAGGACTTGTGCCATATGTTTGAACACAGCTTCATTAGATTACGGTGGGTTACTGTTCTCCTTTGTGCGTCTAGCGATATCGTGGTATCGTAATGCTGAACTGAAATGATGCACTAATTCGGGAACGTGTTGCTTAGGGCAGTACTGGACACCGTGACAAACAGACACCATAACATCGTCGTCGTCGTCGTCGTCGTCGTCGTCATCATCATCATCATCATCATCATCATCATCATCATCAACAACAACAACAACAGCACCTATATTCAATGCAGCACAAATGACTCTCTTGGAGATCCGATTACAATCAGCCCTCGTCTCTGTGATCATTATTAATTACATTGATTTTTTATATTCCGTCGGGAAAACCTGCAAGGAGTCTAGCGCGACATTTCCCTCGGAAGTTCGTGGTAGAATATATATATGAAGCAACACATAGCAAGGCGGGCGAGTTGGTTAAAATTCATCGTACGCTGTGTAACACCGCGAAAGCAACACGGGCCAAAAGGAAGGAACGCCGTGTTGTCTTCCTTTTCCTCCTTTTAGCCGTGCTGTCATTGCGCTGTTACAGAACGAATGACCTGCATCTGGTATTGAACGCGGTCTCCGCGAACTTCGTAGCCAGAGTCTTTTCTTGCGCTTGTCAGAGAGCTCCAAGGCCTTATGTAAGAGTTCTCAATCTGTCTAACAATGGGGTCGGACTGGTACTCACCACAAGAAAATCCAGGAACTCAAGTACTGAGTACTTGTATCTTAAAGGCTGTAATTTGAGAAAAATAAGAACTAACAAGACACGCACAGTTGTTATTAAAATTGAGAAATTGAGAGGGCAGTCTGAACCATTTCGTTTTAGCCAGCTACTCGGCGTTGGCGGAAGCGAGACAGAAGGAGAAGTGAAATGGATGGTAACATGAAGAGAGAAATAAATGCGCATTAGTAAAACAAGATAAGCATATGGAGTTCGCGTTCTTTTTTAATCATACAATGGCTATCATAGGCTGACACGAAGCGCACTTAGGCCATTTACCCAAAAGAACAACTTCAGAGTGTGCCCGGCTGTCGATGCTTACCAAACATTCCAGTCTGCTGGTTGTTTTCCTCGTAAGAACAGCGGGTATGCGCGCATAAAAACGCGTGGTGCGTAGTCTAAGGCACCATGCAGATCTCACAGTCTGAGACCTGCATGGCGTAGCGAGAAATTTATTTCGGCGGGCGGGGGGTGGGTTTCCCGCGACAACTACCACTCCTTACCCTCTCTCTCTCTCTCTCTCTCTCTCTCTCTCTCTCTCTATATATATATATATATATATATATATATATATATATATATATATATCGTGCTCTCGTCCTTATACTATATTTAAATATGGTGATATTAAAGCGAAACTAAAATTTCGTTTACGAATTGGCGCACTTATATAATGCAGTCGATGACATAGCTGGTGCATGAGTGGGAAAAAGCGAACAACGCTAAAAAACGGGGCCATACAAAAAACAAGACTGCGCACCATCGTGACTCCTCTCGTTCGGAGCCCAGGTAAAAAGTGGAGATCACCGTTGTTTCCCAGCCAGACCTTCCGGTGCGTGGCATGGCTGCGGCTACGTACGGGAGAGCGCGCGCACTACTTTGCAAGTTGCCTTTCCCCCAACCGCGCTTTCACCCTTGTGAGCATGCTATGTCATTCTAGATTCTATCTGCAAAAATACGTAACCTGCTCGCAATCACGGCCATCGCCGCACAAACACCCGTGCACACTAACAGAGTACGTATGCCATAATGACACGTTCAAGAATTCCTCTTTTTTCTATCACAATTAGCGAATGGAATCGTCTGGCTTATAATATTACTAGTATACTCATTCATTATCTTCATTTTCGTCACAGATAGGGCGTTTGGTGAATCCACAGTAGCGATGTATTAGTTGTGGCTGCTAACATTTGATAAAGAAAATCATTTTGCAACTTGTCATGCATGCGAAGTGGACTGCTTGTGAAGTTGGACCTGCCATTGTCAATGACGTATTCTTATACATTTTCCCGACGGCCAACTTATCTCTTTTGCCTACCTGTATTCGATGTTATTTTGCTGCCCGTGAAGAATACGTATATTTGTCTGCTACTACACTGTATTAATTGTACTTGGCCTGCATTATGGTGCTAGACAACCTTAGAAAAAAATCTCTCAACGCGGCCATTAGGTATCCCGCGCTTCATCTGCGCGGCTACAATGAACTGGCGCGAAGGTTGCCCGGATCAGAGATTTAGATGACCCGCTTTATGCTATATGCCACGCGGTCACAGCACTTTCAGCTTCAGGTTTGCTGCCACGCGCTCGGAGCGGCCTTCGCGGTGAGATCTCGATTTAGGCTCGGGTGCATTACCACTGTCGTCGTAAAAAGAGAGAAGGAATAACATGCACCAACATCGCGCACGCACAGGCACACACAGACACAGACGCGCGCACACGTGTACAAAGACATGCAAAAAGCACGCACACGCACATCCTAAGTGCGCAGGCCGTAATCAACACGAGTCTGAGAAATGATACTTACCACCATGTTGAACATTTCCGCCCTAATGCAATGTGCTCCGATCGTCATCTGGCAAATCAAAGAAACAAGAGAGTAAGCGACGGGGAAAAGAAAATGAGAGAGTGAATAGTTGGGCGAAGGAGTGCCCTTGAAAATGACGCGGATGACGCCAGGCGCTGCGTACAACTAAAGCGTTTATAGAAAGACTCGAGGGACTCTACGTCGAACTGGTTGGTGTCCCTGCGGATGCTCTTTGCGACGAGCATCTACATGTCATACGGGGACACTATCTGAAAATATCAAGTTTTGACTGCACACTTGTAGGCACCAACGAACTTACTATCAAGAATAAAGAAATGAAATAGTTGGTTGCCCTACTCAGCTGGTGAGCATCCTTGTTTGCTGCGTTCTGCGCATGACCTATTTGTCTATATATTGCCACGGGTTGCCGCGGATAAACCACTTGAAAGTTACCGCCCGTGTCGTTTTCGTGTTCTAAAATAAAAATAAATTATGTGGTTTTACGTGCCAAAACCACTTTCTCATTATGAGGCACGCCGTAGGGGGGGGGACTCCGGAAATTTGGACCACTTGGGGTTCTCTAACGCGCACCTAAATCTAAGTACCACCGTTGTTTTCGCATTTCGCCCCAATCGCAATGCGGCAGCCGCGGCCGGGATTCGATCCCGCGACCTCCTGCTTAGTAGCCCAACACCATAGCCACTAAGCAACCACGGCGGGTCGTCCTTGTGTTCCCTTCCGCTGTCTCCGTCTTTATTTGCGGTCAATATGATATGCTGTATCACCTTCATATATGCATTGTATTTTGCATTTATCGTAATAAACGTGAATATTGTCTGGTGCGCAAAAAAAAAGAGAGAGAGAGAAAAAACATTTATTCGGACCATCGAGGTGGTTGCTCTTGAGGTCGAGTGGGTGGCATCCTCATTCCAGGACTCCACTGGCCATGGCTGCTCGACGTACTTGCTGGACGAGAGCTTCTTGTCCCGCCAGGGTATCGCCGGTCAGCTGTACCTCCCACCGCTCAAATGACGTGCTAGGAGTCTTTAAGTGTTGAGGTTTGCCCTCGCACCCCCACGAGATGTGAAAGAGTGTAGGGCGTGTGTCGCCGCACCAGGGGCAGATGCCGCGATATGTGTGTGGGAACATTTTACTGTATCTGTGTAGGTTTGGAAATGTGTTGGACTGTATAAGTCGGAGAGCTACGGCATCTTCAGTGCTGAGCTTTTTGTGAGGCGGAGGATAAATCCTGCGGTTGAGTCGCTGGATCTCGAGTCGGTCGCAGTAATTGGATGGCAGAAGTTTTCTTTTGCGTGCCGTGGGGACTTGAATGGCGTGATCGGGCGTGTGTGCATCGCATCCGTCCGAACGATGCCCATACAAGATACGTGTCGCGTAAAATTAAGTGGCTATATATAATGGCCACTGTGTAATGCGTGCTACCTACGACCGGATCTAGCACACTTAATGTGCCGCTGCAACCTCTTTGCTTTCCAGAGGACCGTCCTAACGCCCGCACTGAATCTGCCCCAGGGAGCGCACATATTTATCCACAACATCTACGCGGAGTTTGGACGCGAGTCCAGCGCTTTGGAGGTATTTTTTTTTCACACTTACGTGAGACAATGACATAAAAGAAGGACAATAATTCTGCATACAGCGTGTTCTGTGCCACTTCATTAATCATCCTGTTAATATCGGGTAGCGTGCATAGTTCCGGGTGCCGCCAGGGAATCCTCTCTATTATTAATTTAAGAAGCTTTCACTCTCTCTCTCTCTCTCTCTCTCTCTCTCTCTCTCTCTCTCTCTCTTTCAACACGTAAAGTATCCTCGCACTTCATCATCAGAGAGACGATCCGTGCTGTATTCGTACGTTTCCCGAGAGTTTTAGCGGTCCGTCACCGCACCGCTAAACGTCACTACGCCGTTGCTGATGCTTGAGCACGGCTCCCGAATTTCCGTTAGAATTCGATCTAAAGACGTTATACGCGTGCAGTATGTTACCGCCATCCATGCTTACTTAATAGGGAGCTTTAGAATAGGGGCCCCAAACGTTCGGGGCCCCAAAGAAATGGCGTCGGAGCCACTGCGCATGCGCGAGACGCAAACTGCGTTTGGGTTTTGCGTCGGACACGCTATTTCACTGATATAGCGGGAGTCCCAAAAGCTGCCCAAAAAGATTTGCGTAAACAAACATGGCAGCATTCACCGAAGCGACGGCTCTAACCTAGCATCAAACTGGGCTCGATTCGTGGTAACATGTGAAGTTCGCAAGCTAGGAGAAGTGACTGTGGTTATCGCTTTGGCTCAACTAGCGTATGTTATGAAGAATGATTTATTATACGCCGCTGATCCCGAATTCGATTGTCGACTTGATGGCTCGTAGGCCCAACACGGCATAGCTTGGCTGGTGGAGGCACGTAAAATTGGTTATTCTCAACTAAGCGCAACTTATTGTTTGCTGCTAATAGAATAACATCTAGATTATAATTAAACGTGAAAACATGAAAGGCAAAATTGCTCTTCTTAATATAAAATGGTACACTTTATTTAATTATTTCTAATAGCTTTTCTTCGACGCCGTAGTGGCGCTTTTAGCGCAAGACACTTTGCACAAACGCAAAGCCCTATTCTAAATCGTTTTACTCCTGCGTGCCCCAACGATAACACCCGCAAAGCTCTTCGGGGACCCAAACATTTGGGGCCCATATGGGGAACCAGCGCTGGATAGGCGGCGCATCGAAAAGAGTGCGTTGCACGCCGCCCTGGCGACGAAACGCGGCACATTCCAGCTCCTCGACACGTCCGCGGCCGTTTCATAGTTCGCACATACGGTTCGCATGTTTCTGTTTTCGCGCCGCTTCAAGTGAACAGTTTTCGTAAAGAAGCTTACGCCGTCAAGTGAAGAAATGACGAAAGATGCTTTTTTAAGCTTTATATATTTTTCACAGTGTGTCGCGGCGAGCACGTGCATTTATTCCACGGTTGCGCCGTGTGCCGTTCCCACGCTTGCGTGGCAGCTTGCCTCGCAAATCTAGCAGCTACGGCGCCGGTCTTGCTGCGCTGTGGTTTCGGAAGTATTAGTTGGCCTGAAGACATTCCACACTTCTCTGGCTAGACATAAAAAAATTTTGATGTTACTTCGCCACAGCATTCAGTGGAGAAGAAAGCTTTATCGCATCAGCTGACTCGGGCAAGCAAAGGTTTGAGTGCTCCGCTGCTTGATCCGTAACAACCCTGGCTACGTTTAGCACTAATTACATAAATTTACCGGATGCATCTCAGCGCCGAGTCCTCATCCGCATGCGCATTTTTAAAAACACACAGGCGGCTTAGTCGCGCGTGCGCCGGCAGTATGCGCACAAAACTCGTATTATAAGGCAGCTTCCCTGCCGCATAAGTCTTGGCAATGAATGGAAACCATTACCTTTCGTATCATTCGCTTGGTTTGGTGGCATTGGAAGGAGCTTGGCGGTGGTATTGCGAAGGAAAAAATGGTTGGTACACATGCCGGATGGTGCATGCTATTGCTCATTTTGTTTCCGACGAAATGCCGACTGCAGATTCTGCTGTTTGGTACTGGCTGCCACGGCTGACCGTCTTCACTATCGAACAAACCAAACACACGCGCGAAATTTGATTTAGAAACCAGCCCGACACCGCTTGACAGGGCGACAAGACGGGAACTTCCTCCGCTCGCCTGACTGCTTGAATCCAACGCCGCCTCCGTTCTCACTCGTAGCGTTTAGATGGAAAGACGCAGAAGGATACATCCTCCCTCATTCCGACGTAGTTGTGACACTTGTATACGCAACAGAACCGTCGGCGTCCTTTTGTTTTCCTTCGACTCTCAGCGCACACAACGGCTCTACCAGCAGCAATTTTCGTCCGCGGGAGCGACTACATTCTGCGCGTTCTGACCGCCAGGGCGGCGCTGCAGGCGTCGTGAAAACTCCAGCGCTGGTTCCCTATTCTATAACTCTCTAATACCGCTGTCCATAACATATCCATAATACCACATACATTGAATAGGTACCCGGGAACTACTAAAACTATAATTGCAGCATATCTCAGATACTTGCTATAAAAAAGTGTGCTTAAGTTGTTCGGTAAATTATCAATGAGCTGTATTTCCATTTCTTTTTCATTGTTTACACTGTCTACATTGCGGTCTTTTGATGAATTCTTTCAATCATATAATGCTGCTGTGTCTTTTATATTTTATTGTAAAGTGCATGATCATTTCCAATGGGGCCCTTTTCTCCCCTCTTACTTTATTTATTTTATGGGAGGGCGGGGCCTACGTCACGTGTTTGTAAGGCCTTTAGCCTGCTCTCCCTCAGTTTAGCAAACTCGTGTACCAGCAAACTGAAAACAAAAAAATCCAATCAAATCAATCCTACAGGTCTTTGAGAAGGCGAGACCCCACCAACAAGCTGGAGATAAAACTTACCGCAATCTCGCTAGTGCAACCGTGAACCGTCTCGTTGATTGGGACGCTTGACTCTATGCATTTCACGACTGGAGCGACTAAATAGTTGCTTTTTACCTGCAGTTTACACGAAAACAGAAACAGCAGTTCAGAGAGAAAGGACGCGTTAAAAGGCAGGTAAGTCAACATTCAAAGGCGATTTCGGTTGGTATACTCTGCGCAGGGGGAAGCGAGGAGGGGATGGACGGAAGAGCACAAACGTAGTCAACCGCGTACACCCCGAGTATAATCACCCGTTTGATTAACTCTGCACTGCGATTCTTTCGGGGTCCTGGCTGCCTTGTCACTAGGTACAATTCCTTCTGCTATTGCTTCCCGTTCTTTTCTGCGGTGACTTTTTGTGCTCTGCGCCTTTTGTTTTTCCGTGCTTACCACCAACTACCCCTCTCACCTACAGCGAAGCGTCGCCTCCTTCTAAGATGTTACCGTCCTCATGCCTCACGAAAAAAGTTTGCCGATATTTCCAGTTGCTCCTCTTAGGGCACTCGCGTGGTCCCTGAATCTTTCCTTGGTGCGCCTTTACTTGATTTGCGAATGTTCTGGCAACACGCGTTCGCTGGTACATTTACTTTTCTTTTTCTAGAAGCTCCGTGCTCGACGTTGTTGCAGCGGGCTGGCTGCCCGCCGGTGGTTCGTGACGTAAACGGAACGTCACCTCGTGGGGCGTGGCTACACGCGTGCGGTGCAGGCTGGTAGTTTCAGTTTCGCGTGCTCTGATTTCGTCGAATTTCGTCGTGCCGCAGTTCCGCGGGTAATCGCATTTTATCCAGATCGAAAAGTTGATACGGCTGGCGCGGAGAGCTCGCTGCAATCTCCCGATTACGATGGACCCGCTGAAGCAAAAAGTAAAAATAAAAGCTCATAAATGATTGTTTTTTTTTTTTTTTTACTTAGCGGCCTCGCATCCGCCTGCCCGCGGTGGTCGCCACCACTCACGGAACGTCTCTAAAGGAAATGTCCTAATTTTCTTTTTCTTTCTCAAAATTTGTATTTTTAAATATTGCTAAAATTCTTCGTAAAAACATACGGTACTTCGTTACTGCAAACCTAGCTCTGTTAAACACTGCGGCACCAGGTGGCGCCACTAACCCTGGCTGTCTTGGCTGTCAGGTTCACGTCTCTGGTAGCTCGGTATTCCGCAAAGGGCAACGCAATTTGCGGACAAGCAAAAAACTCCCCATTAGAGTATTTATGCTGTGCGTGACACGTTGCCGTGGTAAGGGATATGTTAGGCCTGCTGCGCATGCGTGTCTTGTACAACTGTAGACAGCGGTAGGTTACTTTAATTGTGGAACAACGTGGCGGCGCCAACGTCAGTTCAGACCACCCGCTTCGATCCGAATGCACCCTTGCTGTGCTTGCTTGCCGTCATGACAACAAGGAATAAATGGCAAAATTATACATCGGTTAGTTCCATCTTATGGAAAAGACAATTTATTACCGATGCTTTATCATAACCTCTCGTTTTCATGCTACTAGGCCTGTAGAGACGGCACCGGCACGAAAGAGCATTTCAGTTCTGAACAGCAGTTGACGTCACAGCGCTAGCGCCGGCGAATGGTTGTCGGTGCGGAACGCTCTAGAAGCCTAATTCATCACTGGATGATCAATTTGATTCTATGTTCCAGCTCGGTACGCGGTGACGGTATGCGCAAAAGGGGTAAACTAGCAGGATAGTTGGCTTGGCATCATGTACAGTGCGGGCCACTATTAAAGGGAACACTCAAATGTGCTCGCCTCACTTTTCCGGCGCCCCAGCTTCAAGTGAATGCGGGAGCAACGTCAGCACGCCGCACAGGTGGGTCGAGCGTACTAAGAGCAGCCAGCCATAAGCTACCTGCTACTTCAAATGTGGGTGATTGTACGCTTGCGAGTGTGGAAAATCCGCACATGTTAAAAATAACAGTCAAGTGTTCTCTTTGATATTGGGTCCATCTGTACACTGTAGCGCAAAGGGCATGCACATGGCCGCACGCAAGACAGGGACACCGTAAGGGACCACGTCTTTTCCGTTCGTGTGTTCTTTGCGCAGTGCAGGGTACATGACGGCACGTTATAACGTTGATCTCTCGACATGTCTACAGGGTGGTTTCGCTTAGAGAGAGAGAGAGAGATGAAGGAGTTAGGTAGATAAGTTAACGAAGGTCTCGGCCGATTGGCTACCGTACATGTGGGAAAGGAGAAACGAGGAAAGAAAGATAAGGAAGAGAAAAGTAGTCATTGTGTTCACGCGAGCTGATTAATGTTACCTCATAAGCGCTCGTCTAGGCCGGTTGTCTTAAAACGGTTCACTAACGTTTCCCCCCCCCCCCCCATTTTATTTGGAATGAAAATAAAAGCACAAGATGTAGTCATCGTTTAATGGAGGTGGCTACTCCTTTCAGCGTCGCAGTAACAATATTATTAAAAAAAGAATTGTAAAAACTGAAACAAAATTATGCTGATCCCACGCACAATGGGAATCAATGTAAACGAAGCTTTCTTTGTGGTTTGCTTTGAATGACAATTAGCGGTGATGTTGAGGGCGAATGTTTAATTTCTTGAACGTTTAGTCCAACACGAGAGTGGTGAGTTGATGCTAAACTTTACCTTGCGTGCGCCACTGCTGTTTGTCTGCTTAGTACACAGAACACACAGGGAGAGGCATTTGCTTGACACTTTGTTGTGCGCCATACTTCATAACCTCTGAGAGAGTTGAGCATATTGATTGCCTCGCATGTCACATTGCATCGTGGTAGAAGTGTTAAACTACTGCGCGCGATGGGGTTGTATGGGGTTGTACGTGGCAAAACAGCAACTGGATTATGAGGCATGCCGTAGTGCCGGACTTAGAATTATTTTGACATCGTGGTGCTCTTTAACGTGTCCCTAAATCGAAGTGCACAAGTGTGTTCTTTTTTAATTTCGCCCCGTCGAAATTCGGCTGCTGTGGTTAGGATCAAACCCGCCACCTCGAGCAATGCCATAGCCGCAAGGCTACGGCGGCCGGCAAAGGAATGTTGATTTGACGTGTGACCGCTTCCGTAGTGCCGCATGGACCCTGCGGTGCGCTTTGATGCGGCTATGCTTCTGCACGCCCTGCGTAAGTTGTCCGCTTGACAAATTTTCATTGTGCTTATTTTTCAGAAATAGCAGGAATGTACGGTACCGTACCTTGAACGTAAATTTACACCGTTTGTCTGCAACCGCTGTCGTGTCCATCGTAGTAGCGTTTGCTTGCCTTCTCATGTTACCTTTCCACATCCCAACCGCTCATCTGCCTCCTCTCCCCTCTCTTCTCTGCTATTCTATCTAGTTTCCCTTTGGACTTGCACGTTAGTAGAAAGGTAATCATCATCATCATCATCATCATCATTAGCCTATTTTATGTCCACTGCAGGACGAAGGCCTCTGCCTGTGACCTCCAATTACCCCTGTCCTGCGCCAACCGATTCCAACTAGCGCCTGCGGATTTACTGAGTGCGAATGATCAAAGAACAAGGCCCAATAGACCAGGACAGAAGAAGAACACAAACGACAGGGCCGGGCGCCTTATTCTTCTTTGTGTTCTTCTTCTGTACTGGTCTATTGCGTCTTGTTCTTTACTCATGCAAGCATGAACCAACTAGCCCAGGCAAGAGTTTTACTTACTGAGTTCATCGCCCACCTACTCTTCTGCCGTCCTCGATTGCGTTTACCTTCTCTTGGTATCCATTCTGTAACACTAATGGTCCAACGGTTATCTAACCGGTGCATTACATGACCTGCCCAGCTCCATCTCTTTCTCTTGATGTCAGTTAGAATATCGTCTATACCCGTTTGCTCCCTGATCCAAAACGCTCTCTTTCTGTATCTTAATGTTACGCCTAACATTCTTTGTTCCATCGCATTTTGCACGGTCCTTAACTTGTTCCCAAGCTTCATTGCCAGTCTCCAAGATTTTCCTCATATGTTAGCACCGGAAAAATGCGCTGATTGTATATCTTTCTCTTCAATGGTAATGGTAAGCCTCCAGTCATGATCTGACAATGTCTGCCGTATGCGCTTAACCCCATTTTTATTTTTCTGTAAATTTTCTTCTCATGATCAGGATTCCCGGTGAGATGACCTCGGTAAATGTACTCTGTCACAGACTCTAGAGGCTCACTGGTGATCCTGAACTCTTGTTCCCTTGCCCGGCTATTGCTCATTTTGTTAGTCTTCCGCATATTAATCTTCAACACGACTTTTAAACTCTCTCTCTTAAGGTCCTCAGTCATTTGTTGTAACTCGTCCCCAGTGTTCATGAACAGGACAATGTCATCTGCAAGCCGATGGTTGCTGAGATATTCGCCGTTGACCCTCACTCCTGAGCCTTCGCAGTTTAATGGCTTGAATACTTCTTCTAAGCACTCGATGAATAGCATTGTAGAGATTGTGTCTCCTTGTCTGACCCCTTTCTTCATGGGTATCTTGCTGCTTTCCTTGTGTAGAATTACGGTAGCTGTGGAACCTCTGTAGATATTTCCCAAGGTATTTACTTAAGCGTTCTGTACTCCTTGATTACGTAATGCCTCTATGACTGCTGGTACCTCTACTGAATCAAACGTCTTTTCGTAATCTATGAAAGCCATACAGAGAGGCTTATTGTACTCTGCGGATTCCTCGATTACCTGATTGAGGGCATGGATGTGATCCATTGTCGAGTAGCCCTTCCTGAAGCCAGTCGGTTCCCTTGCTTGACTGAATGCCAGTATTACCCTTAATCTATTGCAAATAATCTTGGTGAATATTTTATATAATACTGGAGGTAAGCTAACGGGCCTGTAATTTTTCAATTCTTTAACGTCTCCCTTTTCAAGGATTAGTATAAGGCTGTCATTCTTCCAGTTCTCTGGGACTCTTGAAGTCGATTGATAGTTCGTATAAAGGGCTGTCAGTTTTTCAAGCATTATGTCCCCTCCAGCTTTGATTAAATCGACTGTTATTCCATCTTCTCCTGCCGCTTTTCCCCATTTCATGTCTTGCAAGGCCCTTCTAACTTCATCGCTAGTTATAGAAGGAGCTTCTGCAACCTGTTCATTACTACTTCGAATGGAGGTGTGGCTGCTTTGGGTATTGTACAGGTCAGTACAGAATTCTTCCGTTGCTTTTATTACATCTTCGAGATTGCTGATGATACTACCCTGCTTATCTTTCTGTGCATACATCTTGGTTTGTACTGTGCCAAATTTCCTTCTCACTAATTTCTTGCTGCCGTCCATTTTTTACTCCTTCCTCAGCCTTTCTCGCGTTTTCTCAACGGACAGACAGACAGACAGACAGACAGACAGACAGACAGACAGACAGACAGACAGACAGACAGACAGACAGACAGACAGACAGACAGACAGACGGGCGGACAGACGGACGGACAGACGGACAGACGGACGGACAGACGGACGGACAGACGGACGGACAGACGGACGGACGACGGACGGACAGACAGACAGACAGAGAGACAGAGAGACGGACGGACGGACAGACAGACAGACAGACAGACAGACAGACAGACAGACAGACAGACAGACAGACAGACAGACAGACAGACAGACGGACGGACGGACGGACGGACGGACGGACGGACGGACGGGCAGACGGACGGGCAGACGGAAGGGCAGACGGACGGGCAGACGGAAGGGCAGACAGACAGACGGACGGACAGGTTGCATCACCCTTAGTTGTGCCACTGAGCACCAGTTGTGTACCAGATCGTGTTACTTATACTGGTAGGACCTTGAACATATATGTCTGCGGCCAAGATCCCGAGATCTTAGTTTCCTAGAAGAGACCCGTCGTCTAAGCTGCTAAGCCTCATGCGCAGACCATGTTGTTTGCACACTTTGGTTAGACTGGTACAAACTAGGTGACGCATCCGCAGATGGCCTAACTAATCTCCATCATGAATGACGCAAAGTTAAAACTCGAATATTCTACAACGAGATTTAGGCGAGGAGTGCGTCGAGCAAGAAGCCGATGATCTCGTTCTATATCATCAGTGAATATTCGAGTCATAATAACGATGCATTATTTTTGCTCACCCGTTTGAAAAACTCGTCTGGTAGTTTTGGGCCTTTTGTAGTGTAGTCCGGTGATCGATACTTTGGTGCGCAGTCAAAAGCGGTATTCTTCACTGCATAAAATGAACGCGTAAAAGTGAAGAGAAAACAGTGCTCAAACCAGAAAACGGGGCTAGTTGGAAATTCGACATCTGAGACATATTCATTGTTTAGGGGATGAAAAAGAGACGCAAGAGAGATGCAAGAAGGGATCTCGACAGAAAAACGCAGCGTCCTTACCGTAAAGTTATCTTTTTATTCTTATAATAATAATAATAATAATAATAATAATAATAATAATAATAATAATAATAATAATAATAATAATAATAATAATGAAACAGAGCAGTATAGGCTCTGTCCTCTTGCCGTCGCCTTCGTTTGTCGTGGTCGTTTCATCGCCGGAATTCCTGTGTCACCATGCCATTTGATCGCCATTCGTCGCACCGTGGTCCACGCACCGACGCTGCCATTACATCGTCGTCTTTCCTGCGACATGCGCGGGGAATCCGCATGTGTTGAGCTAGGCATCACCGGAGAAAATGTGTCCGCCTCGGTCGTGTGCTGTATACTTCCAAACGGTCGTCGAAGAGGAACAGCGCTCTTTCCAAACTTCAACGAAAGCTTTGGCTGAACCGATTCCCACGGTGCGTGGGATCTGAAAGCATTACTTGAAGCAATCCTGTGACGGCCTGCAAATAGAAGAAGTTGAAACAAGACAAGGGGCAGAGGGAGACCTCTGACCATACGGAAAACCGCCTGCTTCTTGGCCAATCCCCAATAGTGGTTACGCGCCACTGTTGAGGACACACGACAGGACAAGAAGAGAGAATAAAGAAGTGCGATAGAACAAAACGGAGTCTTTGTTGTAACGCTGCTAAGTGCAGTGTTACGACATATTTTGGCGCAGTCGGCCTTATACGATCCGTGATGTGGGTAACCTTCTTCGTTCAGCCAGCCAAAGACAGCCTCGTCTTCACGAAGTACACACTTGCTGGAGACCCACCAGTCGACCCTCCCATCGACGTGAAGACAGGTGAACTCGTGTTCATCGTTTTTCAGAAGGCATCTATGTCCTTAAACGAACGCTCAGAAAAACGGTCCATCAAGATAAATCTTCAAGCCTCCCTTTTCAACCGACATGTGCTATCGCAAGTAGAGAAGTCAATCGCATTAGAGCCAAGTTACCATTCGGATCTCTCCGTTATGCTTCAGGCGATTCAACATCAACAAAAGCAAGCTTCCGAGCAAAATGAAATGATTCAGGCTCTTGTCTCGGCCCTGAATCTCAAAGAAAGCGTTCCTACAGAGGTTGTGTAACCTGAACCCTTTGATGGTTTGACGGGGAATCCAGAAGCTTGGATAGCGTTCTTTGAATACGCCTGTCGACAAAACGGCTGGGACACAGGGGGAAGAAGAGTGAAGCATGTGCTTCCTTTTCTAAATAGTATCGCAAGAAAAGGGTACGAGCTTCGTATCACGGGACACCACTGGGATGCATGGAGCAGGTTGAAGGAGAGCCTCATCTAGTCATTCCGTGGCAGTCCACTTGAGCGATGAGAAGAAACCTTACTTTATCGCTACAGGTCTGGGGCAGTGCTATGTTTCTTCTTCTTCGAAAAGCGTTGACTACTTCAACTTGCAGAGCCGGAACTTCCACTAAAATCTGTTAGAACGCTCATAGTACATGACCTACCTCGGAAATTGCAACGACAAATTCAAGCTGCAGTGCCAAAAACTATGGAGGCTTTGCTGAAATCACTTCAAGAGATCGCCTACCATTGGATGGAGTGGACGACAAAGCCGCGTTGGGATGTCCAAAGTACAGAAGCATCGAGAAACAGAGTGTCATGAACAGTTATCAAAGAACGGTTACTAAGAGGGAAGTCACCATAGGTCGTTGTATAACGCGGAAAGAGAGTCATTGCCTGAGGAACGCAGCTTGCCCAGATTGAAAAAACAACTAATAAATGAGGGTTCTCAGTCTGACCCTATGACAAAAAACAAGATTGTTTGTTTGATTTCTGCGAGTTTGTTAAATATAGTAATTGAGGTTGATGGATGACGGAAAAGAACACTTATAGACAGCGGAGCTTCTGTATCCATTCTTAAGGAAAGCAGCGCAAACCCACAAGATGTATTCTGAGTGAAATGAGTTCTTGTGCAAGGGTATGATGGAAGCAAGAGAGAGTATTGTGAACGGGCACGCCTAAAAGTAAAGCACCAATGTAAAGAGGCAGAAGCAGTTGCATTAGTTTTAAACACTGTGGAATACGACTTTCTCCTTTCTCGTCTGGACATCAAGTTGTTGAGACTGAATATTGATTGAGATGATGCGGTGTGTGTTGATCAAGAGGCTAACCAAACGGAGTCGGGACAAAAAGAAGAGCACCTGCATATGCTGAAGAAAAAGTGTAATTCCTCAACTGTATACCCCGAACTGGTATACTTGGGAGAATATCCACCGGCAACGACAAAGTTAGAAGTTCCATTTCATCTGTCCCACAAAACGGTTGTGAGAAAACAGTCATACAACTTGACGAGAGAAAAGAAGGCGTGGATAAAAGAAGAGCTACAAAGTATGTTAGATGCTAATGTAATTCGGCCGTCGGTGTCTCTCTTTGCTTCATCTATCCCCATTGCTTCAAAGCAAGATGGCAGCTGGCGGCTATGTACGGATTACAGAGCAGTAACTAACCAAATACTGTTGCTTCCTTTTCCAATGCCAAGGAATGACACCATCATCGATGAAATCGGAGGCTATATCTGCTTTTCTCTCATAGACTTCTGCAAGGGCGTGTGACAGTTACCACTGGACGAAGACACCAAGTAATACACCCCATTTAAGACTTCATTGGGCATATACGAATATAACCGCCTTCCCTTTAAATAGAAAACTCACCCTAGTTGGTTTCAGAAGATGATGAACACAGCTTTGAATCCCTACATTGGACGCTTCTTGCAATGTCTACGCGGACGCCATTATCATATACACTAAAAGTGAAAAGTTGCATGAAGAACACCTGGGTCATATTCTGGCAGCGTTATCTGATGCTGAGCTAAAAGTTGATTTCAAGAAAATTCAGTTCTTCAAAACTAAGATTACATTTATTGGCAGAGTTTTGGGTGAAACAACGAAGAATACGAAAGAAAAATCGGTAGCTTGCATAGCAACACTAGTAAAGCCATACGATGTACACTTACATCGCGTATTTCTAGGCTTGGCGGGCCCTTTCAGAGCATTAATTCAAGATTATGTTCTCAGTCGCTGTCTGACAGGACTGACTAAGAAGGATGTGCCCTTTTTTTTGGACAGAAGAATGTGATGACTCCTACCGATAATTGGTCCGAATAATTTCTTCTGATCCTGTGCTTTGCTTACCAGACTTTGCGCTGCCCTTCGGATTGAATACCGATGCATCTCACTATGGTACGGGAGCAGTCTTGTAACAGAGAGACTCATCACGACCACCAAACCAACAGCGTCGTGCAGTTGGATAATACAGCTACACGTTCAACAAAACTTAATTGAACTATATCACGACAGAAAAGAAGCTCTTGTTGTTTTAAAAGCCGTACGCTACTTACGTTCATTTTTGAAGGTGCAAAGCTCAAGCTATACACAAACCATGAAGCACTGACGTACATTTTGAAGATGGTCGAACTGAAAGGGAAGATAGCTCGTTGGGTGAGTGAACTTCAGCCATTTGATTTTGAAGTATCTCATCGCTCGGGAGCCTCTATGACGGACGCCGATGCAATGTCGCGATTAGCCATTATGCTTCCAAACAATCACGAAGAGACAAATATTGCAAGGATATGGGACGGAACGAAGGTTTTGCAACGCACTAAATATGGACGAGTTGCCGTTCTTACTTACTCGGTTCCAAAAATATTAGAACTGTGTTATGATAGCCCCGAATCCGGAGGCTATGATGGCTATAGCAGAACCTACATGAAATCGAGAAAAAGGTTCTCATGGCGTAGTGTGAAGCAAGAAACAAATGACTATGTATTGTCGTGTCATAACTAACACATTAATAAAAATTTTAACAACGGACGCAAAAAATGGTTATACCACAATATTCCAACAAGCCATTTGAGGTTATTCGTCTAGACTTGGCGGAACTACGAAGAAAGTCCGAAGGAGTTAAGAAGACACAAGCCTTCCTGTTGTGCATTGATGAGTGCACCAGGGGTATTGCAGCAAGACCAGGTAAAGAAGGTGCTAAGAGCGTACTTTCCTTTTTGAACAGGAAAATGTTTGACAGTGTAAAGGTAATTGTCTCCGACAATGTTCCTGCTTTCCGAAGTCGTTGGCTGCAAGAATGGGCTGAAAAGCGTAGCATCAAGTTACGGTTCACTGCGCCCTATCATACCCGCCGCGGTTGCTCAGTAGCTATGGTGTTAGGCAGCTCAGCACGAGGTCGTAGGATCGAATCCCGGCCACGGCGGCCGCGTTTCGATGGGGGCGAAATGCGAAAACGCCCGCGTACTTAGATTTAGGTGCACGTTAAAGAACCTCAGGTGGTCGAAATTTCTGGAGTCCTCCATTACGGCGTGCCTAGAATCAGAAAGTGATTTTGGCACGTCCAACCCCATAATGTAATGTATGTAATGCGCCCTATCATCACGCAGCAAATGGGCTAGCCGAAAGGGCTATTACGGACATCGAACAATACATGTATCCACCATTCCCAGGTGGTTGGAAATGTTGTTTGGAAGCGGCAGTAACTCACCACAATCGCTCGTATATAACTGGCCTGGTATGCACTACGCTATTCACGGCAACTAGGAGACCACCTTACCTGCCTGCGGATGTAAGCTTCGGCACTGACAAGAACATAAAGCTCACAGAAGCAGCAAGAACTGAAGATAGTCGATCAAGGTAACGTGAAAGAATGAAGAGAAATTTCGACAAGAGGCAAAATACAACATTACCAACACTCGATGTCGATGACTTCGTACAAGTGACAAGAGGGCCAAGCCTGAAAGCCGCCTGTGTTGTGAAGCTGCCTAAGCGCAGTTTCATTACTTTAATGTTATTCGAAGCAAGAAGGAAGACACATGAACTGCAAGCTGGACAAGAAAAATAAGGTAGAGACCGTCCTTAATAATAATTTATGGGGTTTTACGCGACAAAACCACTTTCTGATTATGAGGCACGCCGTCCTGCTGGGGTTCTTTAACGTGCACCTAAAGCTAAGTACACGGGTGTTTTCGCATTTCGCCCCCATCGAAATGCGGCCGCCGTGGGGAGACCGTCCTTGATGATTGTCTGTGTTATGCGAAGCATATTTTAAAGGTAGAGACGACGAAAAAGTGTGCACAAACTTTCTGTTTCTTAAGTGCTACTCAAGAGGGCTATATTTATCATTTTCCGACGCAGTATAGTAGCTGAAGTATAGTCTTCAGCTGCACTTTGATAGTGGCGTCTCTTGCGTACTTGCAGGTGGTTCTCTGGTGAACACGGGGTCGATGACACCGCCACGTCAAGTATCGAGCATTCAGTTCGGCAAGCTCAGGGTCATGGTCATGGTCAGCCCATGGTCTTGATACCTCCGTGGTCATTGCTTCGTCGTCATAACAGTTTCGTCATCCCACTCTCGTCATACCTTCGTTGTCATGCCATCATTGTCGTACAAACGCTTTCCACCCATCATAATCATGTCGTCAGCGTTACGCTGTTGTCGTACGATCGTCACCTATTAAGGAGCTTCATCCTGATGTCTTCATGCTTCATCGTCCTACCGCCCTCTGCTTTCCATCAACGTCATTCGGTCTTTGTCATTCCGTCACAATCATGCCCTCGTCATTCCGTAGTGATTATGCCACTATTGTTACGTCATCGTCCTCATTGCGTCGTCGACATAAACTCTTCCTCGTGAATTCGTTGGAAAGTTTTCATGGACGTTCCATCGTCGTTATTCCATCCTCGTCGTCCGATTTTTGTCATGCTGTCGTCCTTATAACATCGTCAGGACTTAAGAATCGTCATCCCTTTGTTATCTTGCTGTCGTCATCATAGTGCCTTCATTGTTCCATCACATTCGTACATTCACATTCCACAGCGTCGTTGTGCCTTGATGGTGATGGCCGGTTCTGGCAAACGAATGTCGTTGCAAAGTGGGCCGATACCGGAGAGAGTGTACGTCACACACAGCCGAAACAATAGAAAAGTTAGCATGACAACTGCAAATTCTAGATGAAGGTGTCTTCATCATTACGGTTTGTCTCCACATTACTCAAATGCTAAGGGCATTTACGTCGGCTGTCATCGGGAGATGGGTTGACGAGAAATTCTAAGGAGGAAGGTCGCTGTACAGGAACGTCTAGGGTCCTCGTTCCTTTCTTGATAGCACGGCAGGAATGATGCAGCACTGATGACAAAAGGACGCTGAACAGGCAACCTCGGGACCATTTCGCTGCATTTTCCCTAATCTAAAAAAATCAAAGCCAATGACACGTTTCCCTATAGTTGTAGTGGGGGCCATGTGTGACATTGAGAGAATAAACTGAAAGCTCCGCTTTCATATACCAACCTCGTTTGCATTCTTGTGACTCCATTATATCAGCGCAGTCGACGTACGTTCTGCCCGCAGAAAGAAGCGCCACGCATACGAGCATCAGTCTCTCAATCATGCCTGAAAAAAACGCTGAAAGAGAAGCATAACAAAAATGGGGGCCTATTTTAGTTTTAATTTAATTGGTATATCTTTAGGGTAATAAATTGAGCAGGATGAAGTTGTCTTACAGCGAAGCTGTGCAAGACATTGCCACAGGGGTCAGTGTCGAGTAGGCGCAGGCGCATGGTGTACAAAGTGGAGCCCGCTCAGAGTACAGCCGGAGAGCCATTCGCAGAAACGTGTCGCATTAAGCGGAGAGTGCAAAACTAAGTCTAATGGTGAACCGGTTATCTACTCTGCGTATTACGTGACCTGCCCCTCCAGTTTCATTGCTTTCTCCTGTCTGCTAGTATATCGGCTATCCCCGTTTGCTATCTGATACGCACAGCTCTCTTCCTGGTCTGTTAACGTTACGCCTAACATTTTTCGTTCCATCAATCTTCGCACCGGTCCTCAACTTGTTCTCTATCTTCCTTGTTAACCCCCCTAAGTTTCTGGCCGCGATGTTAGCACTGGGAAGGAAAGCGCAGTCGAGCACGGCAGAAAACTAGGTGGTGTGGGATGAAATTAGGAAATTCACAGGCTCTAGTTGGAATCAGCTAGCGCAAGCCACGCTTAAATGGAGATCGCAGGGAGAGCCCTCCATCCTGGGAGTGGCCATAAAGAAAATAGGCTGCTGCTGACGATGATAGAACTAAGTCCAGGTATAGTCAAGGGTTTGAATATAGTTTGGCATAGCGATGGAATTGCGCCGGATAATGTGAAACATTGCCAGTTGTTCAGGGTAATTTCGGGTATAAGGGAGTTTTAGACTTTGGGCAGCGAAAGTGTGGGACGCAAGCCCCCGGGAGAATGCAAAAGAATGCAAGCAGGTGCACAAAAGAAAACAGAAGGCCCACCAAAAGCACAAGCAGGGTCTGGCGCTTTGGGGGCGCAAAATTGAAGACCTACTGTAGTCTGTTATAGTTTCTGGATAAACGTTTGATTAGATTTCGGAAGTTGTTGAAACGTTGCACCGGATACGGCGGAGCATCTAAGAGTGGGGAGTGGGCGCAGCCTCCAGGAACATGCACCGGATATTTCTTTCGCCATCTTTAAGACTTATCCAGGACATTTTTTTTACTATTCTAAAGTAATGAACTTCGCTATGCCTTGTACCATTTAGTCGTGCTTGTTTATTGCTGTAACAGCTCCCCACCTCACCCCCCTCACGCAATGTTCCAGATACTGGAACCTGTGAAGTATATGTATAAATAAATATAGCATCTAACATAGAAGCACTAAGCCCGCATATATTAAAGCGCACGAAAACATCTCGGCTATAGAGGAATGCGCGCAATGATTATAGAGAAGCGTTTCCAAAGACTGGAGTATCCATCGGGTTATTTGTCCGATGGTAGTTCAGAAACTTGTGAAAAGTGCCTTGCACGGTTTCTCTGTTTTTGACGAGCGAGTTGCTCAGTTTGACATCTATCTGCGCTGGATTCTAACTAGAGTTAGTGATTTATTGTCCCTGCTTATTCCACCGTATGGCTCATCGTTGTCGAATAGTGTGCCAAGAGTAATTAAATCATTGTTACACACTCTAAACGAAGAAGCGTATAGTGTACATAATATGTTCGCAAATGGTTGCTCTCAAAACTAAGTTTCACGCATCAGCACGATAACTGTTAAAAGTGTGAAATACTATAAAGCAAATTTATCCGCTAGATGCAACGTGATATAGTCGTCGTTAAGAAGACATCTATGTGACGTGACTAGTACCCTATTAGGAGGAAGCTTTGCAGTAGGGAAAGCTTTGAATGTTTTGTTAAGATACATGTAAAACATAGTGACGCTCGCCTCAGGCAGCTGGCTGATCTAAGTTGAAATAAATTCGTCTTATTGAAAAGAGCTGCATAAGTTTTGCGAGCGTCAACGCTCTCCAATAAACAACGTTTCCTATAAAACAGTTTTATCCGCTTTATACTCGCTTGGGAAGTTCTGTGCACCATTAACTCTCCCATGCGCGCTACAAGTGCGACCGCAAGCACGACGTGGTTTACGCGACTTAGTCTAATGCCCGGCTATTTATTCTGCAGCACTGCACGCAATATGATCTTGGGGGTACAAGCTTCTCCGCCGAGATTCAGGAGCATTGTTTTTTTCTTTTAAGCAACAAAAATCTCTTTCACCCTTCTGTTTTTTTTTTGTTTTTTTTTTTGTTCTTTAGCGAATGTTCTCACTTGTCATCACAATTCAATTTAACCCTAATATAATCGATATAAGACGTAAAGACGTACCTTTAGCAGCGACACAAGTAAGAACGTAACCGAAATCGAAATGAAAAAATTATTAAGTCGTTTCGTACTGGTTTGAAGATTCGATGCTCATGTCGTGGGGCCTCCTTTGTGTGTATCCGCCTCTATTTAATTTCAGTGATCCTAAAGAAGTCCTTTGTTTTATCGTTATTTATTTTGGAGGCGATGCTGAAGGGAAATAAAAAACAGCACGAAAGCGAAAGCTAGGTTTCTTTGCCAAAATAATTCTCAAAACTACCGCAGCTGGCCTATCGATTATTCAGTGCGAAAAAAGAAAGCGAAATGTCTTTCCGAAGTGAAACGAAATAAAAGGAAGTATGCAGATTCAACGCAGACGTTGAAATTAACAGGAAACGTAGCTTTAGTCGAAGAGGTAATTAGATGCTGTAGATCCAAACGCGATGCGTACACGTTTCTTTATTGTGCACTATGCAACGTGTCTTATTAGTGATATTAGTGCTACTTCCGTGGCCCTCTTCAAAAGCGAAATGTCCTATCTTGAACGGTTTGGCAGATGATGCATTATGGTCCTTGTGAGCATGTCTGTGATTTTCCTTATATTTTGTTATTTTTCCGGTGAATAAAGATAGATGTAAGTTGGCGCTTGTCCTGTGTCGTTCTCGCTCTCGCGATCGTCTTAGTTGGCGCTGTTTCCTTCCTAATTGGTATTATACGAGGTTTTCACTGGTGTCCCCACGCCAGGTAAACTTTCATCCCGTGCAATGCCTCTGTTTATGCACTGCACCGTTCACAGGCTGTTTGCCGAAGTACGCCCACATAGGCGCACGTACATTGTGACACGTTCACTAGCTATGTAGGTGATGTGCGATGCCTGTCAAGGGGAGAATGGGAATGAAGGGCGTATGTAGAAAGAAGTGCAACGAATATGTAAATAAATTTAAGGCTTCTACGACAATCTTTGTGCAGTTGTATTCGTGTGTGTATTGCGGTTTCTCAGATTTCCTTCTTTATATGTTTTAACAGCGAATCTGGGATCTTGGGATAGCCGGCACTGACGTAGCTGACCTTGTCATGCTTCTACATTATAGAAAAATCCCCTACTGTCGCAGTGGCATAGACCTATCCAAGTGAACTGGACAAGAACTGAACCATACTTACTGTCCATAGTATGAGATAGTATATAGATATAACGTATATCAGATTATGTAGAAAAGCTACTATATCAAATTTCAAGGGCGCTTTGAGGCTTAACAGTACTTTATACTGCGGTTTAGAGATCCGGGACCTTCACTTGGCGAAAGAAAGGAATAATTGGAAATACCATGTCAGTACACCTTTAAGAAAATTGAAGAAGCCATTCTACATCGCGATCAATGCCAATTGATGGTCTCTAGCATGTTACCGAAATACCTATGAACCGACGTTGTATGTACAGACTTTCCAACGTGATGCAATTTCTAAATATGCCAAACAGAGGTGCGCTTACTAGCACTGGTTGAAATTTAACCGCATATCTGCAATCGTGGGGTACCATGATGTATGAATATGAAGCACTTAGCAAGCAGTAAGTCCATCATTATTGCTAGAGCTTGGGAAAGCCACTTCCAGTAGCGCCAATGAAAAGTTGGAAAAATTGCCCGCAGGTGACCTCCTGACGTGAACATCCTCATCGGCCATCATCATGGCGCCACAGCATCGCAGGTTCACACCATTGACCAAGATCTGGTCAAGCTTTCAAATGAGGAAACTAATATTGATAATACGAGATAACCTTTCAAAACATGCTCATTATCGAGGCTGATGCGTGGCACGACAGAGCGTGCTCTACAGCACGTTGTATTACAGTACACCCGCCAATTTAAAACGTTCAAAACTGCGTTCACTGATGCACGGCTTCTCTCTTCAATAATGTAATTGGTTACTGAAAAGAAGTCATTGGCATTACAGTCAGCGTTATACGCAGAGAAAAGTAGTCAATCAATTGCAACATTACCAAAACATGTAATTGATTACAAGTTGTTAATTACATGTAATTTCTTACATAGATGTCTCGGTATCTGTCAGTGGAATACAAAAGCTATAAAAGCCTTAAACGTACTTACATTTTGACCTGTGGCGCAAGTGTTATAATACGTATGTTTTCATTCTCTCTGAGTACTCCTTCCTTAACTATTCCTTCTCCGACTAGGATCAAACATCGCTTTAGTCTCATCCTGACATCGCTGCGTCGAAATTTTACAGTGCACCTTCTTTTCGGCAGAACTAGTGAGCGGCATGGTGCATAAAAATAAACACTGCATTGAGGTAACAACAACATACAACTATAACAGCTATAACCTGTGCGGCGCATGAACATCGGAATTGCTCAGGCGGTTGTGCTTGTGGTCTAGTTAGTTGGTCAGTATCGTGGTCACCTAGCCTGTTTGACTTAATGAGGATTTACGACACCTATCGCTATCTAGCCTTTGCCTCTTAGACCTCGACCTTAACTTTCCCATTTCACGCCTCTATCTCTGTATTGTACTATTATCTACGCTTGCAATAACTGCGGTTCTGTAAATGACTGCGCAGCGGGTAAAGAAAGACGGCGATAGCGAAGAGAGCGCGAGGAGGAAAGCGATGCAGGAGGGTATGGCGAAAGAGCGAGAAGGAAAGCGTAGTGCCACGCAAGACGAGCTCTGCGGTGGCGATGGCTGCGAGATGGCGCCAGAGTAGCGCGCGTCATCTGTTTATCACTCACTCCACCGATATGATGTATGGAAACAAAGCGCTGCATAAGAGAAGGTCTGTCTGCAGCGGCTGCTACGAATCGCTCCCACGCGTCACCCACGCGCTGCCTCTCGTGATCTCCTGATTAGCGAGGCAGTCGCGCCACGCTTCGCTCCATTTGCAACGTGCCGCACGAGACCTATTGTGGGCGCAAGCCAATATATCGCAAAATGAAAACGCGCCGAGCTGCGCTGAAATTTTTGCATTAGGGAGTATCGTAATCGTCGGTGAACTTTTTTTTAGTTTTTTGTGCCACCACTGATCTAATCGTCTCTTATCTCGACTGCTGACCAGTTTACGTCCAATCCAAACATTCTGGACATTCTTAATCGGAACTTCATGGGAATGCACAAGTCTAACTCGGTGGGAAATTTCTTTTTCAAACTATATTTCCGACTATCGGCCGAAGGTCAAAAAGTTTCAACTGACTACAACAAGAGCGTAGTAGTCCCTTCAAACAACATATGCATTTTGACCCTTAGTCGGAACATTGGTGGCCCGCTAAAGCAGTTAAAGCAGGTCAGAGAGAGGCGGCGAAGTCACACAACAGGAGGAAATCAGTCCTATCCCTCTGTCCCGCTTTCCTCTTTCTATTCCCCTTTCCCTTCCCCCAGTGTAGGGTAGCAAACCGGACGCTCGCCTAGTTGACCTCCCTGCCTTTCCTCTCTTTGCTATCTCTCTCTCTCTCTCCATACTGAAACCGCGTAAAGCGATTTATTACAGATGGCATTGAAACGGTAATAATATAGGGAGTAGTATGCAGTCTGTTTGCACGCGCAGGTTTTTGAGAGGCAGCCGAGACTGTAGATAGTGATTATGCGTGTGCACGTCTTGAGTGTGTCTGTGTATGGTTGTATGCGCGTGTACGCTCTGTGTATGTGTCTGCGTGCGTGGGCCTTCATATTTGCGTTTTCATGCGCGCGAGTGCGTGTGTGAGCGTTCGCTGCGTGTGTACATGTCTGTGTGTGCGCGCAAGTGTACGCGCATGTTGGTGCACGTGTGCGTGCTCTTGCGGT
This sequence comes from Dermacentor variabilis, assembly GCF_050947875.1. Taxonomy (NCBI): domain Eukaryota; kingdom Metazoa; phylum Arthropoda; class Arachnida; order Ixodida; family Ixodidae; genus Dermacentor; species Dermacentor variabilis. The sequence continues at coordinate 27,938,924 of NC_134575.1, read as the reverse complement.
ACATGCGTGGGCGCGTGTGAACGTGTACATGCGCCAACGTGCGTGTTCGTGTTTCAGCATGCACTCCTGCGGACAAATGTGTGCGTGTTTGTGTGCACATCTATGTCTGTGCGTATTGCGTGCGTGGTGTGTGCGTGCGAGGGAGAGAGAATTCGTCTGTGTGTGTACGTGAGAAGGAGAGACACTGTGCGTGTGCGAGAAGGAGAGTGTCTGTGCGTGCGGGCGAGGAAGAGAGTGTGTGTGTGTCCCAGGGAGAGAGTATGTTTGTGTGCTCATGGCAGGGAGAGAGTGTGTGTGTGTGAGGGCTTGTGGGTGTGAGCAAACGTTTTCCTGCTTACACCTACTCTTGGAAACAAAAGCAATGTGGAGATAATTAAAACCTACACTTAAATCCGCGAGACAAGAACGAATGAGACTGCATTTGTAGCATTATCTCTTTCCGAAAGGGAAACAGACAAAAAAATAAAGCACCTATGACGTCAATATTGCCGCCCTTGATCTGCACGGCCCCGTAAGAAGCTGCTAAGCGGTTCACCTTCGTTAGCTCGCTCCTGATCCTCTGGTTGGTCCAGGAGCTTGTGCGACTGTAATCTTGGAGAGGAGAAAAGGAAAAAAAATCGGTCACTAAGCGACCTTACAAGGTTGGTTGCTTTCCGACCCAAAAAAGCCCATTTCCGAAAGTCGCTTTGCTGTAAACTTGTCCGCACAAACCCCGCTCAAACCCTCAGTTGCCGGTGGGAATGCCGCCTACATCTCGAATTTTATTGTCGCAATACATGACGTAATGAATTCATAGAAGACGTCGCTTATTGTAGCCCATTTGCCACAGAATGTGTGGAGTGACACGTTTTCGTAACCAGTGGCCGCATCACACCGTTTGGTCTCGCACAGAAATCTAACTCGTTGCATACTTTAGGTACAAATGAGAATGACGTACTACGTGATTTGACGTAACCTTACGTCCGCAACTTGCAGTTGGAATGTACCGAGCAGATATTCTGTAGGAGGCGTCGCGGTTTAAAAAACGACTCTCGTTCCACGAAGTGAAGCCGTATTTCGCACGAGCGCAGTTCCATTTCTGTCGTCATTGTTTATGCAACTATTCTCTTATTGTTTATACATTTATTTTTTTTATTTTTAGCCCACTTCAAGACAGCACAAGTACGTACGTTATTAAATGGCTATATTATTTAATATCTCATTCACTATAATCCGCTGCTGTTGCTTATTCTTCAACTATCCAGCTTTCCGACCAACACACCGCAACCTGTCCTTGCTTTTCCGATCCACGTTCTTGTCCGTCTGTCGACGCCTCTTGTGTGATCACAAGAAGGACCAGCTGCCTCCACACAACTTCACAGCGATGACGCACTGACTGTTCTTTCCAAGCGCCGATACAGAATTGATCACGTGCCTCTGCGAGCGCCGGGTTACGTTGGGCTCTGAAGCCATGCGCTCCGCGCCGCGCAAACCCTGCGACTTGGCACCGCGTCAACTGTGCTGATGACGTCACCCGCGGCGCCGCTCGCCTCTTCTCATCAAGGTCATACCGTCATCCGCCGCGACAGATGCGCCGCCGACCTCATTCTTGGTGCTGTGCGAACTTTTATCGCCGGGCTTCATACACGCGCATCGCGAATCTTCAAAGTGGGGCACATAATCTCACGCGCAAAAAAAAAAAAAAACAGACCACGCGGGGAACCGCCGCGTGTTGAGACTTGTATCAATTGAATTCTTTAGTTTTGCGTGCCCTAACCGCGATTAGATTATGAGGCATGTCCCAATGCACGGGACACGAGCGTTTTCGCATTTCGCCCCCATCGAAATGCGGCTGCCAAGGTCGGAATCGGATCCTGCGACATCGTGCTGAGCAGCTCAACACCATAGCGGCTAAGCCACCGCGGCCGGTAAGAGAGAGACTTGTTTGACCGCGTTACATTATTAACCTCCGTAGCCGTGCCTCGAAAGTATAAAATGAAGTCTAGACTAAGGTGACTGCTTTGGCATGTTGGTAGGGCATGAATACAGCTTTTTTGCTCACTAGACGAGGACGAAGAAGAGGCTGATACACATGAGCAAGACTTACAACATTGTTTTATTTTATACGGGAACACCGCTACATAGTAAGAGAAATGAGAGGGGGGTTCTTGGATGTACACTGTAGAAATTGAACGCGTAATCAGGCAGACGTCGCTAATGCGGTCACGTGTAAACCGGTGTATAGCGAGTGCTCAATCGTCAGCAGAAATCTTAATCAGCTAACCCGGGAAATTATCGAACCGGAATTGATTGACAAGTGTGGCAACAGCTATGTGTCAAAACCGTCCATCGCCCTTTCCAGCAAGGAGCTATCCTTCTTGCGCAGAGATAGGCATTTTCTGCGGGCGGGTCACACCTGTTGTGTCACAGATTCTGCTATATATGTGGTCGTTTGCTTCAAAGTAAAACAATATTGTAAGTCCGCGCTCGTGTGTCTAAGCCTCTTCTTCGTCCTCGTTTTGTGCGCAAGAAAGCTGTAGTCTGCAGATTGTGCGACGAAAAATGTGGCATGCTGATGTCTTCTGCGTTCTTGGTCACTAGCAGCTGCTGCTAGTAACACCTGGTGAATGAAGTTGCGAAAATTATATTTTAATGAATAAATTATTGTCCTTTGCATCAATTTGCTACATTTGGGTGGATGTCTCATTTTCCCTTTATTAATTACTTCTCTCCACCTTGCGTGTTTCCGCAGAACTAGTATGTCAAACTCTTGCCTTCGCTTCGAGTTGTTGATCGATTCGACTTCGCCCTGCCATCTGCTAGCCGCTTGGTTAGCTCAGAAAAAAGCGACCGTTCGGAACGCCGTCTTCTTCTTTCTCCCTTCTTCTTTTTCAGGTTCTCCGCTTCAAAGCATTTATCGGCCCCTGGCCGAGGTGCTACTCAGGCTTCAGTCAGCAGCAATGACTACCGTGTTGTGCTACCTCGTCTTCCTACCGGTAAGCTGGCTGTGGACTCCGTTTTCCTGCATGCTGACTTAAGTGGTCGACCGTACAGAGCCCAAGACTTCAGAGACGCCCTTCGGAACGTTATTTACCTGAGGAAAATAAGTTCCATTGGTCAATTTCAGATGTCGCACGTGTGGATGGTGACGTGCAAATCAGGGATGACAAAATCAAAGCTAGTCACATGCGAGGAATTATCAGTAAAAGGTAGACACTGCCTCGTTATTGACCGAAGTTATTGACTCGTTATTGACCGTTATTGACGGAAGTTAAAATGAAGCTTTTGTGGCTTCCTGAGCGTTTGGAAGACGACTACATTCGAGATGCGCTCCAAGCTTACGGGAAAGTCAAGTCTATATCAGCAGAAAGCTGGAGAGTATCTGAGATGGAACAAATGCGTACGCTAAATCGCGACGTGGTGTTGACTCTTGCCGATGGAGTCAGCGTGGGGGACGTTCCACGTCTACTAGCTGCTTGTGGAGTGCAGAGCCTCGTATTAATTCCAGGCCGGCCCCCGCATTGTCTGCTCTGCAACAAGGTGGAGCACATTCGTCGCAACTGCAGAACTTAAATAATATTGCGCGACACTAAAAAACGACACGGACGTGAGAGAAGACGACACACCAAGCGCAAACTACCAAGCGCAAGTTTGCGCTTGGTGTGTCGTCTTCTCTCCCGTCCGTGTCGTTTTTTAGTGTCGCGCAATATCATTTAAGTAATGGGTTACCAACTAGCCCGGAATGCTGCTCTCATTAACTGCAGAACCCCACGTTGTGAAGCCTGCCGGCGCTTTGACCAAACAGCTGAAGAATGTGTCGTAACATACGCCGATAAGTTACGACACAAAACAAGACCTCCGGATGAAAGCTTGCAATATCATATAATGGATATTACGGAGGTTCTCGACGCGACTGGAGACGTTCCATCTTCCACGGAGACCAGCTGCGCCAGTAAAGTCCCTATACATGTTAAAGACAATGGCATCGCAGAACTGCCCGTGAAAAAGGAAAGTAGCGAAGAGAAAGATGACCAACCGAAGCAACAACCCAAAGAAGGACCCGCTACCACGGAGCCAGTTGTGCCCAGCAAGCGAAGGAGGAAGCCGGAGATGACTCATCTGATACACCCGCGCATCTCGACACATGCGCTATGCGGGCAGAGGACAGACGAAGTAACGCGGATACTTCAATTCCGAAGCGACATGCGACTAACAGATCGGAATCAAGCACGGACAGCAAGACGATTACTGCCACAAGAAAAGCACGTCGCCGCAAAACATGGAAACACTCAGGAAAGTGCCGACGATCACGGTCCAGAAGGCCTGGAGGGGGTTGGGAGGGAGCCTCATCGTTGCCCTCTAGGACCGATCACATAGATCATTAGGTCCAAATAGTTGCTTGTCACCATGGCCCTGTCCCAGCAACTTCTCTTAACAACTTTGAATGTACGAGGCCTCAGGTCTTTGCAGAAACAGGCACAGCTTCGCCGGCTTTTGTCTAGGAAGCGCCTCGACTTCGTCGCCGTGCAGGAGATGAAGATAGAGAGTGATTACGAGACAGAAAGGGCTTTGCGGCCTTTTCTGTCTGAATATAATGTCTGCATTTCACACGCTCTTGGTTTATCCGCGGGCTGTTTCTTGTTTATGAAAAAGAGCCTACTTTGTTCAGCATTTAGTTACCATGTCGACACTGAAGGTCATATATATATGTTGTGATTTTGTGTTGCAGGGTGTGCCATGGCAAATAGTCAACGTCTATGCATATAATGACGCTGCAAAACGAATTCTTTTATTTGGTACTGTGTCTAATCTGTTGGACTGTGATCGTTGCATTGTTTTAAAGTGATCCGAGCGATCGAAGCGGCATTAACACTCAGCGGGAGAGGAGTGGTGAAGTTTGGTCTAACATAATAGAAAATGCAGGGCTCGTTGATATGGGGGTGTCGGGACAGGGAGCTCGCTCTTATACGCGAATTCAAGGTCGTTCCTACGCCCGCCTTGATCGGATTTATGTTTCTTCATCACTCCTCTCTCGAGGACTATCCTGTACTACTATCCCAGTTTCGTTGTCTGATCATTGTATGGTTATCGCAAAGATTGGTGTAAAATCTATAACTACATTCCGACCACAGTGGGCACTCTGGAAGCTTAACTGTGAGCTCCTAAATGATAAGGAATTTATTAATCGCGTGCGTATGACCCTGCAAATTCTCTTTCCACTGGCTTGCCATTAATTGCTGCTTGGGAACTATTTAAACAAGACTTCGTACAGTGGCGATAGAAATTGGATCGTAGAAAGAATGCAGAAAAAATGCTTCTTAAGAGCCTATGTAGCCTTTATGAGATAGAATGCGAAATGTCAGGCACTTACAGCATTGACATAGAAAATCTGAAATGTGAGTTACAAAAGTATGATGCACTGCGTTACAGAGGTGCGCGAATTCGGTCTAGAAATAGGCGTGCTCAGCAGTCTGAGCAACCAACACGTCAAGCTTTACTTGGCGAGCGACGTCACGCTATTTACAAAGTAATTCGGGAAATATACTCCGAAGGTAGTCTTCTAACAAATACGAATGACATAATTTCTCAGTTCGAAACTTACTACACTGTGTTGTTTAGTGCCCCTCCGGACGATCACGATGCAAAAGTTTTAGAGAGTTTTGTATCTCTTGTAAAACCCTTACAGGATGATGACTGTGCAGTCATCAGTGGTAGCCTTACGATCCAAGAAATTCAGCTAGCTATTGATAAGATGCCTTCGTCAAAAACACCCGGTCCCGATGGACTTTCAAGTGAATCTTACAAAGCTTTCAAATCAATTATCAGTCCCATATTATTGTACATTTTTATTACAAGTTTAGAGGTGGACACCCTTCCGCAATCTTTTTGCAAAACCCACAGTTTTAAATCCCAAAAGTTCAGATAGAGAGAAACTGCGTTCTATTGAAAGCTACCGACCAATCACATTGTCAAACGTGGATTACAAAATTTTTGCAAAAGTCTTATCTAATAGACTGCAATTTGCGATGTCGATTCTAATTGGTTCCCATCAGACGTGTGGAATTAGGGGCCGATCAATTCAAACCAGCATACATATTGCCCGTACACTTCTTCATTACTGTTATGGTTCCACTGGGCAGCTTGCAATGCTCCAGGTAGACCTTGCTAAAGCTTGTGATCGTGTCAGTCACTCCTATTCATTTTCTCTTCTGGACCATGCCAATGTTGGCTCCATTTTGCTTAAAGGCGTTAAACTTTGCTACACCTGTTGTACTACTCGTTTAGTTATTAATGGCCAACTCTCCGAACCCGTTTCTATTTGCTCATCAGTAAAACAAGGATGCCCGATGTCCCCACTACTATTCGCCCTTTACCTGGAACCGCTATGGTTAAGCGCAATTCAGTCGAGTTACATCCATGGCTTCAATTTACTGGGTAATGAAGTAAATGTCAGCTTATGCAGATGATCTAGCGTTCTTCTGTACGGATAAGCCTAGTGTTGAAAAGGTAGTATCGACAATAGAAGAATTTGGCAACGTATCAGGAGCACGAATGAACTCCTCAAAAAGTTTAGGGTTATGGTTTGGCTCATGGTGCTATACACCAGAACAGTTTGCAGGTGTTAAGTGGACTGATGTCCCGCCAAAGTATCTTGGCGTGCCGCTAGACGCATATAAATTAAGCGCACACTATTGGAAAGAACGGGTTTCGGCCCTACAAGGTTACACCCAGACATTCATCCCACAAGGACTTTCTATTTTTGGGAAAGCCGAAGCCTGCAATAAGTTCTTGGCACCAAAAATTTACTATGTATTGCAAGTTATTCATTGTGCTAGGCTATACATCCAACGCATTCACTGTATACTTGCAACCTTCGTATGGTCTTCAAGTTTTGAGCCCATGAGGCGAGACAATATTTTTAGGCCTGTTAGTGAAGGTGGGCTGGACTTAGTACATCTTTATGTGCGGCAAATAGTGCCTCGTTTCTTCTTTTTTCGTGATACTTCGCATCCTATAATTCGGTCATACATGCAAGTCGCACTTGTTAATGCGTTACCTGATTTAGTTGTTTCTTCAAATTTTTCTTCGCGTTTATGCTTGTGGGGGTTCATGCAAGAAGGTTACTTTGTGGTTCGTTTCCTGACAGTTCGGTTTTCCACTGAATACTTGTACTCTGTGTCGCGCAAAACGTTGTACAAAGATTTACTGTCCATGCTATTTCCGCCTCCATTTTACCGATCACCATACATTAAATGGCCAGCCCACGATGTACTAAAGTGAGTTCGGAAAATGTATTTATCCCCTTGCTGCAAAACATTCTTTTATAAACTTCACAGTGAAACCATACCAGTAAAAATATGGCTACATAAAAAGGGTATCTTTGTCTCTTCTTTTAACTATCGCCTTTGTAATGTACCAGAGACAATTGAACATTGTTTTATTACCTGCACCGACGCCATCCTATTCTGAGATGTCCTCCAACAAACTTTAAAGAAAGATATTGAGATTAGCGCTCATACTGTGCGATACCTGCTGCCAACCTCTGATAATAGTGCACCTTTAGATACGTTTTTTTTTTCTCATCGGAATGCACAGTTTGTGGAAAACGCGAATGAAGGAGCGAAACGGTGGTATCCTACAAGGGTACATTTTATCCAAATGACTCTACACCTAAAACATGTTTATGATGGACTCGGTATACAACCGGACTGGTACCCTATTTTGGTGAGGTGCTTATCCTTCTCACCCTTCTAAAGTGAAACCAACGTTTCTACTCACATTATGAACGCTGCCTTTTCAGTGCGTGACTTTCATTGTGCTCTCCATTCTCTGACTATGCAGAACTTGTGAATGTCGGGTTGACTGCTACTATAATAAATACCATGAAAGAAAGAAAAAAAGAAGCCTGGTTAGCTCAGATGGTAGAGCGGCTGCCCCGGAAAGGCGGTGGTCCCGGGTTCGAGTCACGCACCAGGACGAATTTTTCTTCATTGACGAGGTTTTTGCTACATTTGGGTGGATGTCTCATTTTCCCTTTATTAATTAATTCTCTCCACCTTGCGGGTTCTCGCAGAACACTTTTGTCAAACAAATAAGTCAGTCAATCGTTTGGCCAATCAATGATTCCACCGATCAGTCAGTCTGCCAACCAATAACTAACTAAGTGACCCGTGTCAGCAAGTAGAGCAGTCAATTAATCAACTAGTAAATCAATCAATCAATCAATCAATCAATCAATCAATCAATCAATCTTCCCTAGGCCAGCCGCAGCGGTTCGGGAACATAAAGTCACCCCGATCAATGAACGCACACACCATCTCAATAGTGAACGCACACGAGGCTTGATAATGAGTCGATAGATTTAATAGAAAGCCACTGTCAGGTCGGCGGTGGATACGTCCAGTCACAATTCGCAGTCTGCGTCCAATCCCGAGTTGAGTGCACTCGTTGACGCGGCCCACGTGTTCGGGAACGGTCTCGTCGCCGTCGGATCATATAGTGCTTTGAAAAGCTCTTTGCAAGTACGCTAATGGCCGTTGCAGTAACTCCGCCATGCACACCTGCGAATACAAAGAACGTTGCAATCATCAGCTCATTGGCGTTGCTGAAGCCTTTAACATTAGAGATTAAAGAATTTTAACAGATTCTTTATTAGATGTAAGGTGTGCGAAATTCATTCATCGATAGGGCCAGCCACGTTAAATTCATAGGTAGGAAAAAGAACAAGGACAAGAGAAAGATAATAAGACAGCATATTTCGGCGATTCTTTCGGCTCTGAAGTCATTTACGGCGATTGCAGCATTCTCCCAAGGAACTTACTATAGTGAGGGTGCCTTTCACTACAGCCGTAACGCTATAATGACGTGGAGTGGGTGCAGAACCTGTGTAATAGCGGACCTTTCCGTAAATACACAGGTGTCGTGGCTGTCATGATGCAATGGTGTCATTATGGCGCGCGCATTATTGGAAAGAACAGATTGCGGCTCTGCAGTGTCAGGCTCAGAGATTGGTTCCGCGCCGAATTTATATTCTCGGAAGAGCTCAAGCCTGCAAAACGTCTTCGGCAACAAATGGGCTTTCTATGTATTGCAAATTATTCCTTGTGCCGGGCTGTACATCCCAACGCTTTCACCAAATTTTCGCAATTTTCGTATGGCCTTGAACTATTGAGCCCACGAGGCGTGAAAATGTATTTAGGCCAGTTAGTGCGGGTGGACTGGGCATAGTGCATTTTTATACGCGGGAAATAGTGTCTCGTTTCCTCTGTTTTCGCCATGCTGCCCTTGCTGCGATTAAGTCATTCCTGGAATTTCCACTGGATAATGCCTTACCGGATTTAGTTGTTTCTTCAGACATTTTTTCGCGTTTATACTCGTGCGGATTCACTCAAGATGTTTACTTTGTGGTTCGTTTCCTGACAGTTTTGTTTCCCACTGACTCTTGTACTCCGTGTTGCGTAAAACGTTGCACAAATATTTGCTGTTCATGCTATTTCGCCTGCCTTTTACCGATCGCTACACATTGCGTGGTCAGGCCAAGATGCGCCAAAGCGACTCCGTAAAATTTCTATATCCCCTTGCTTCGAAACATTCTTCTATAAACTTCATAGTGAATCTTTGCAAAAACGTCACTACAGAAAACGGGTGCCATTGTGCCTTCTGTCAACTGTCGTCTTTCTGATACTCCAGAGACAATTGAACATTGTTTTATTACATGCAAAGCCACAATCCTATCTTGCGATGTCTTTCAACGGACCCTAAAGAAAGACTTGAAATTAACGCTCATCCTGTGCCCACCTTCGATGATGATGTACCTTTCGAAACTGTTTTTTTTTTCTCGCGGGAATGCGCAGTTTGTGGGAAGCGCGTATGATGTACCGCTGCGCAAAACCATTAGTACCTCAAATGACACATTTCATTCAGATGGTTGTGTGCGTTGGTTTGGGTTCATCGTACGTTTTATAACACCGCCAAAGGAGCATGGACAAAAAAAAAAGGAAGAAGCGCCGTGCTGTTTTCTTTCCTTTCGTCCATGTTGCCATTGTGCTGTTACAAAACATACGACCGATATGTGGCATCGAACATAGTCTCCGCGATCTGCCAGTTGCCAGTTTACCCTGGCGCTTGTTATAAGAGCTGCAGGACCCTATGTAAGAGATCTCAATCTACCTAAGAACGGGACCGGATGGGTACTCACCACAAGGTCATCTAGGTACCTCAGTACTGCGTACTTGTAGCTTACAGGCTGCAAGTTGAAGAAAAGAAAAAAAGAACAGAACAAAGGGATACCGACAGGGAGTATTGTTATAAGAGAAAACCTGAGAGGTCAGCCTGAGCTATTTCGCTCAAGCCGGCTTCTCCGCATTCGCGTAAGAGAAACAAAAAGAAAAGTGAAGTTCATGGTGACAAAAGAAGAAATAAATGCATATTAGCAAAACAAAATTACAAACGTTTGATGAATTCGCCTACACGGAGTTAGTGTTCTCTAAAAAAAATCATACAATGGCCACCATAGACCCACAGGAAGAGCCCCTTGGCATCTTACCCAAAATAATAACTTCAGAGAGTGGCCGGCCTCTAGACGCTTGCCAAAGATTCCGGTCTATCGATTTTTTTTTTCGTAAGGACAGCTGGCATGCAACGCAGGAAAACATGTAGTGCGTAGTTCAGGCGCCACGCATGTCTCGCAGTCCGAGCCGTTCGAATGGCAGAAAACCACGTCAAGTCTCAGTCTATGCAAAACGCTCGCGGTGTTTCTTTGGCCTTTCGTCCTCACGCGAAGCTTGGATCGAGGTGACTGAGAGAAGGAACTTGTCTTGGCCACATGTATGATGTCGTGCTACATAACATCAGCACACGTCCTGCCCAATCACATTGGAATGGAGTCAGAATTATGATGGACCAACTTTGCCTCTGGGTCGGCTAGCTCATTTTCTCCTTAACACCGCAATCTCCAGGAATGCATGGAAATGCTTTGCGGTTCCGATTTCGCGAGGTGGACTCGTAAAGTGCAACAACATAGTGAGCAAGCAAACTATACATTCCTGACCTAAGCACAGAGTCAGTAACCTGTAGTGAGCTTTTAATACGAAGCCTAATTGACGAGTTCAACAAAGTTTACTGTATCATGGTAATTTGCCGGTATCTGGCTGTTTTCGTGGGTCAATGCCGAAGATAAGCCAGTTCAAAAATGTGGGGCCAATCTGTTACCATGTCCACTGGTTATGTACCACCCTTCAATGAACAACACTGATGCACAGTTGGGCATGTTCCACTGGATATGTGCCACATGTAGTGTGGCCCGGGCACGTCTGATTATGTGCCACTCTTGAACCAACTGCTCGGAGGTGAATTCGGGTCAGTGGGGATACGTAGTGCGAGATATTAGATTCCAACCGCAGATGTCACCGGAGTTGACTCTGTTTAAAAGTTTCACTAGTAGCATTAGAGGGGAAATAGCTCAAGATGTTCCCTCCGTCTGTCTGTGGCCAAAGTATGTGGGCCGATCCCCGAGATGGTTCAACACCGGCCCCATCGTGTCCCGGCATTGCCCCCTTGTAACGCATGTGTTTTCTTTGGCGTCTTAAAAAAGGCCAACAGACAGTGTGGAGCAACGTAACGGACTTCTTTGATGGAGGCAAAAAAAAGAAAGATAGAAAGCTGGACTTCTTGACTTCGCTCATAGTCTGCAGGTATGTGCGTTCCATTTGTTCTTGCCTGGTATGTCCAGTGGCGGCGAATAAAAAGCAGCGTGCGCGGAGGTTTGGCTGAATTGGGCCCCCTATACATATTTGATGCGTCTTCTTTTCACTCCAGCTTGCTGCTTATCGCTACAGGCAGCCGTTCTGGCGAAGCCACCACCAATTTCTCGATCGTGGCTGGCTCCATCCAGCAAGTAGCCCAAAGGAGCGAATCTCGATCAAGAGATCCATTTCTCCAGTTCCATTTCTATCCAGACCCATTTCGATCGTTTGCCCGTGTGGCCGAGGTGCTAGACGCGGCGTCCGACATTCCGCGTTCGGCGAAATAACTTTTCATTTCTCGTAACGCTTAACTTGTGCGTCTACTTCGCGACGCGTACAGTGTTATGCAGAAAAGCAACGTTATACTCAATAGATATAGACTCTAATTATGATGACTCGTTAAGAAATGCACAAACCATAAACATTCTCTGTCTTTCTTCTTATGGAGTGTCAAGTGCCTTCTAATTAAGTTGCATAAATTTGACACATTGTATCGACAGCGCAGCATCATTTTCGACTGAAGGAGTTATAACAATCCGATTAATCTCGGAGAAGTTCTCCAGGGCGATCAGCTTTAACCACTGGTGCGTTTGCAGGTCAGCCAGCCGATGCTCGATGTAGTTAGTACTCGATGTACGCTAGCACCGTTGACACCACGCTTGATAGCACAGAGCCGTTCCTGTTAAACAGGGCTCGAGGTCGCACAAAACGGTTTGGGAAGGCTAGGCGTGGAAGGGTAATCAGAGGGCCTCGTTACCTGGAACCGGGACGCGCTGGGTTCTGACGACGTCTTCGGGAAATCAGAGGAGCCGATATAAGGTCAGGGAAGTCCTTCTTTGAGAACCGAAACGCGCGGTTAAAACACTTCTCTGTCCACCGTCTCCGCTTCTAGAAAACCGCGCTCGTGCAAGTGGCGGCGTGGCGCAGGCTCAGGTTGGGGTAGACACGCGTCGTCGATTTCTAGGCACGACAGAGAGTGGATTAGCAGCTCTTGGCAAAGCGACGCATTGATATGTCATTTGAGCTTGGTGAACTCTGCGTATGCCGTACCGAAAGAGAAAATCCCGTGCCCTTCCACTCCGCGAACAAGGATGCTCAGCGAAGCTGTGAATGTGGCCCCTCAATGGCGAACTCCACCTCCTCCGCGGGTCGGCCCGGTATTGCGGTACCTTAGGCATCAACCTAAGTACGGGGAGCGCTTAACATCTGCATCCCATCCGCCGCAGGTCGCACCGGTATTGCACTATCTTCGGGATCGGCTCACGCATGGGAGTGCTTAATGCCTGCTTTACCTCCCCCGCAGGTCGGCCGGGCCTTGCACTATCTTCGGGATCGTCCCACGTATGGGGAGTGCTTAATGCCTTTTTTAGCACCACCGCAGGTCGGCCCGGCATTGTACAATCTTCGGGATCGGCCCACGTATGAGGAGTGCTTAACGCCTGCTTTACCTCCAAAGCAGGTAGGCCTGGCGTGGCACTATCTTCGGGATCGGCCCAAATATGGGGAGTGACTAATGACTTCTTTACCTGCAATGCAGGTCGGCCTGGCATTGCACTATCTTCGGGGTCGGCCCACGTATGGGGAGTGTTTAATGCCTTTTTTACCACCAGCGCAGGTCGGCGTATGGGGACGCCGACCAACGCACGTATGGGGAGAGCTTAACGCCTGCTTCACCTCTGCCGCGGGTCGTCCTGGCATCGTACAACCTTCGGGATTGGCCCACTTATGGGGAGTGCTTAATGCCTGCATCACTTCTGCCGCAGGTCGGCCCGGCGTTGCGCTATCTTCGGGATCGGCCCACGTATGAAAAATAGCTGGTCTATGTTCACGGAGACGAGATCCGTCAGAAACTAGCCATAAACAGCTTCGCTGTAAAAACTGAATAAACAGACGAAACTTTATTCGATGACACTACGCCGATGTGGAACTCGGACTTTGATAAATCATTTGCACTTGGTTAACTTTATCTATACCTGCAGAAAGAGAAAAACTGATTAAGCGAAACTCTAGATTAAACGATTACACTAAGCCGATGTGGAACTCACACCTGCCGAACCCTAACCGCGTAGTGCAGTGAGCCGTTGCAGTGAGCTAACCACGTCTATTTGAAACATGGTTTGCGCTCGGTTTGGCTGGTAGTAAATTTCATCGGTCCTATCACGGCTAAATTAAATACCGCTATCCACAGACTTATAAATGGCTTGAAAAATTATTTTAACCAAAATATGGAAGTGGGAGGAGGCCATAATGAGCGAAGGTGTTCCCTCTGTCCCACGTGACCCCAAATGTGAGCGGAAAAATTTAGCGTGAATATTTGCACTAGTTAGTGTTTCTCCGTTTAGCCTTTTCCTACTGCAAGATCAATTACATCTCTTTCTGGTTTCGGTTTCGCGGTGCTCCCGTTCATCGTACTTGTCCTTATTCCATCCTTAGTTCCTTTTGTTACCAGCCTTGTTCTTTCTTTCCCTATTCACCTTCACCTTCCCTCAGTGGAGAGTAACTGGCTTTCGGAATATGGGCCTCCGATGAACCTGTCGGCCTTTCTTATAACCATGACAAATCCCTCAATCTCTCTCTCTCTCTCTCTACACACACACACACACACACACACACACACATACACACACACATATATATATATATACTGGCTAGTCGGTCTTTACAGCGGCTAAATTTCATGTCCGTCCATGTCATCCTCGTCCCTCTGTGTAGAGGAATCGACATTTGGGTGAGTTGGCACTGGTTGGACATGCTGAAGGGGCAGCGCAGGACGACAAAGACAAAAGGCAGGAAACACAAAGGACGGCGCTGTCCTGTGTGTTTCCTGCCGTTTGTTTTCGTCACTGCCCCTTCAACATGTTCCTCCCCCTCTCCTACTTGGCGACATTTCTGTCAATATCTAGACAACCAACAAAAGAATTTGCTGACGGGTCGTTAGATACTTCTCGCTTCATCTGGGCAGCTCGCGGTGAAGTGGTGCGAATGTTCCCTACGATCGGAGATTTAGCAGACCTGCTTTAAGATATATGCTATGCCGTCACAGCGCTTACAGCTTCAGAGTTTATGTGACATGCTCGAAGTGGCATTCCTGGAGAGATTTCAATTTAGGCTCTGGCGCATTACCGCTTTCACCGTAAAGAAAAAGAACGCGACCCACGCACATCACAGACGCACAGACACAAGCGCCCACGCACACAAACGCGCGCACGCACACGCACACACACACACACACACACACACACACACACACACACACACACACACACACACACACACACACACACACACACACACACACACACACACACACACACACACACACACACACACACACACACACACACAAACACACACACACACACACACACACACACGCACACACACACACATACACAAAGTGTGCAGGCCGTAATTAACACGCACTTGAGAAATGATGCTTACCACCATCTCGAACATATGAGCCCTAATGCAATGCGCCGCGATCGTCATCTGGCAAATAAAAGAAATGTGCAAATTAGAAAGTGACTCGTTGGGCGAAAGTGTGCAATCTAAAATGACGTGAATAAAGGCAGTCGCTGTGTACAACTAAAATGTTGAGAAAACCTCAAGGGACTTTGCGTCAAACGGGTGACCCTGCGGATGCTCTCCTGTGTGAGAAGCCTGTATCGCACACAACACACGTTAGTCCTTTTACGTCTACAAAACGTCTTGGCAATTACCATACATCTAAAACACTTCCTCCAGACGTTTATAAAAAAAACTCTATGAGACGTTTTCTGGACACTTTTACAAAATATTTAAGACATTTTATAGCCGTCTTGACGCAACTTTGGCAGCGGCCTTCTCGCCGTCGTGAAGACCATTTCATGCACTGCGAAATAATTAATATAAGACGTCTTGCAAGACTCCTCGTAGCCATATTAAAAACGGCTATCAGATGTTTTGCAAGAAATTTCATAGTAGTTCTAAAAACGGCTATAAGCAATTCGCTGAGACGTTTCGTAACCATCTTAAAAACGTATTTAAAACGGTTTAAACATATTTTCGAAGGCGAAGGTATGACATCTTCTAGTCAGTATTTACGTAATGTAGTCCTAGATTTTGTTGAGTGGAAGGTGCTTTAGGGCGCCAAGGTGACATATGGATAAGCCATTTCAATGTTTTTCAAGAAAAGCGAGGGTACAATGTGTAGTCAGGACTGTTTAACATTCATTGTAGCCGTAAATTGCTCAGTAAATGATCAATGCGGTGATTGCGTTTTTTTCGTTGTTAGCCCTCTGTACATTGTCGTCTGTTGATGTATTTGTCTAATCACATGCTGCTGCTGGTGTCTTTTAACTATTATTCTAAAAATTCAAAATTATTACCAATGCTATCTTTTTAGAGCGCTGATCTTAGGCGCCCGTTCCAACAGCGAGCTTCGGCGTTGTCACTCGCAGCCGAGCGAACGAGCACAGCGAAAGGTGAAAGCGAATGCGGAGCGCAGCAGGAGATGAAAGAACAGAGTGCGAGGAGGAAAGCGCAGGAGTAGGCTGACGTGAAAGCACGAGGCGGAAAGCCGAGAAGGAAAGTATGGCGAAAGGGTGAGATGGAAAGCAGAATGCCGTACGAGACTACGAGATGGCGCCACAGTATTTGTGTACTGTGACCGAATGGATAACGGGGCTAGTTCGTTTATTTGCAGCCTGAAAGTGTCAAAGCGCACAAAGACAAGAAACGAAGAGAGTGGAGAGGGCGAAGCGCATGTCCTGTCCTGTCCAGCCATGTCCACTCTCTTCGTTTCTTGTCTTTGTGCGCTTTGACAGTTTCAAGGTGCAAGTATTTGTAATCTGAGTGATTGCGCGACGCCAATTGTGTAGTACTTCTGGAAGCCACGCGGGTACCGTCGATTGCACTGGAACCTTCGACGGAGTCATGTACAAAAGCCGACGCGCTTGACCCGCAGATCAGATTTTCGACGATCGCCGACTCTGCTCTCCGCTATCGTTGTACGGGAGTGTTCCTTGTTTTGCAAAGCTTCGCTTCGTTTGGAACTTGCCACGCGAGACAGATGGTCCGCGCTAACCAATATATCGCGAAATGAAAACACGTTTCGAGCTGCGCTTAAATTTCGCGTTAGAGATTATCGTAATGGTCGGTGGATTTATTTCTTCTCGTTTTCCTTTATGTGAGTGCGGGCCTACGTCAGGCGTTTGTAACACCTTTAGCCTGCTTCTCCTCGGTTGACCAAGCTCATGTGCTGGCAAAGTAAGAATAAATAAATCAAATAAATCCTCTGAGATATCTCCAATGGCCAGATCGGACTTCCAAGGAAGAGATGGAACTTACCGCAACCTCACTATCGCATCCTCGAAGTGCCTCTCTGACAGGGGTGCTGTCATCGATGCATCTCGAAGCCTCCTGGACGAACTGACGGCTTTCGACCTGCAGTTTGCGCGAAAACAGAACACTTTAGGGAGAAAAGACACCTAGAGGCTAGAGACAGAAAGGTCAACATATAAGGGCAGTTTTGGTTGGCTACCCTGTGTGGTAGGAAGGGGGAGGGGTGAAATGGAAGAGCACAAACGGAGTCTGCCGCATATATAATCAACTGTTTGGTTAGCTGTATACTGTGATTTCACCAGTCCCTGCTGCCGTGTTACTAGGCGCATTTTCATCTGTGGTTAATGCGATTAGCATTCTTTGCCTACTTCAGCCGATTTGGGCCTATCTATCTATCTATCTATCTATCTATCTATCTATCTATCTATCTATCTATCTATCTATCTATCTAGTCTGTCTGTCTGTCTGTCTGTCTGTCTGTCTGTCTGTCTGTCTGTCTGTCTGTCTGTCTGTCTGTCTGTCTGTCTGTCTGTCTGTCTGTCTGTCTGTCTGTCTGTCTGTCTGTCTGTCTGTCTGTCTGTCTGTCTGTCTGTCTGTCTGTCTGTCTGTCTGTCTGTCTGTCTGTCTGTCTGTCTGTCTGTCTGTCTGTCTGTCTGTCTGTCTGTCTGTCTGTCTGTCTGTCTGTCTGTCTGTCTGTCTGTCTGTCTGTCTGTCTGTCTGTCTGTCTGTCTGTCTGTCTGTCTGTCTGTCTGTCTGTCTGTCTGTCTGTCTGTCTGTCTGTCTGTCTGTCTGTCTGTCTGTCTGTCTGTCTGTCTGTCTGTCTGTCTGTCTGTCTGTCTGTCTGTCTGTCTGTCTGTCTGTCTGTCTGTCTGTCTGTCTGTCTGTCTGTCTGTCTGTCTGTCTGTCTGTCTGTCTGTCTGTCTGTCTGTCTGTCTGTCTGTCTGTCTGTCTGTCTGTCTGTCTGTCTGTCTGTCTGTCTGTCTGTCTGTCTGTCTGTCTGTCTGTCTGTCTGTCTGTCTGTCTGTCTGTCTGTCTGTCTGTCTGTCTGTCTGTCTGTCTGTCTGTCTGTCTGTCTGTCTGTCTGTCTGTCTGTCTGTCTGTCTGTCTGTCTGTCTGTCTGTCTGTCTGTCTGTCTGTCTGTCTGTCTGTCTGTCTGTCTGTCTGTCTGTCTGTCTGTCTGTCTGTCTGTCTGTCTGTCTGTCTGTCTGTCTGTCTGTCTGTCTGTCTGTCTGTCTGTCTGTCTGTCTGTCTGTCTGTCTGTCTGTCTGTCTGTCTGTCTGTCTGTCTGTCTGTCTGTCTGTCTGTCTGTCTGTCTGTCTGTCTGTCTGTCTGTCTGTCTGTCTGTCTGTCTGTCTGTCTGTCTGTCTGTCTGTCTGTCTGTCTGTCTGTCTGTCTGTCTGTCTGTCTGTCTGTCTGTCTGTCTGTCTGTCTGTCTGTCTGTCTGTCTGTCTGTCTGTCTGTCTGTCTGTCTGTCTGTCTGTCTGTCTGTCTGTCTGTCTGTCTGTCTGTCTGTCTGTCTGTCTGTCTGTCTGTCTGTCTGTCTGTCTGTCTGTCTGTCTGTCTGTCTGTCTGTCTGTCTGTCTGTCTGTCTGTCTGTCTGTCTGTCTGTCTGTCTGTCTGTCTGTCTGTCTGTCTGTCTGTCTGTCTGTCTGTCTGTCTGTCTGTCTGTCTGTCTGTCTGTCTGTCTGTCTGTCTGTCTGTCTGTCTGTCTGTCTGTCTGTCTGTCTGTCTGTCTGTCTGTCTGTCTGTCTGTCTGTCTGTCTGTCTGTCTGTCTGTCTGTCTGTCTGTCTGTCTGTCTGTCTGTCTGTCTGTCTGTCTGTCTGTCTGTCTGTCTGTCTGTCTGTCTGTCTGTCTGTCTGTCTGTCTGTCTGTCTGTCTGTCTGTCTGTCTGTCTGTCTGTCTGTCTGTCTGTCTGTCTGTCTGTCTGTCTGTCTGTCTGTCTGTCTGTCTGTCTGTCTGTCTGTCTGTCTGTCTGTCTGTCTGTCTGTCTGTCTGTCTGTCTGTCTGTCTGTCTGTCTGTCTGTCTGTCTGTCTGTCTGTCTGTCTGTCTGTCTGTCTGTCTGTCTGTCTGTCTGTCTGTCTGTCTGTCTGTCTGTCTGTCTGTCTGTCTGTCTGTCTGTCTGTCTGTCTGTCTGTCTGTCTGTCTGTCTGTCTGTCTGTCTGTCTGTCTGTCTGTCTGTCTGTCTGTCTGTCTGTCTGTCTGTCTGTCTGTCTGTCTGTCTGTCTGTCTGTCTGTCTGTCTGTCTGTCTGTCTGTCTGTCTGTCTGTCTGTCTGTCTGTCTGTCTGTCTGTCTGTCTGTCTGTCTGTCTGTCTGTCTGTCTGTCTGTCTGTCTGTCTGTCTGTCTGTCTGTCTGTCTGTCTGTCTGTCTGTCTGTCTGTCTGTCTGTCTGTCTGTCTGTCTGTCTGTCTGTCTGTCTGTCTGTCTGTCTGTCTGTCTGTCTGTCTGTCTGTCTGTCTGTCTGTCTGTCTGTCTGTCTGTCTGTCTGTCTGTCTGTCTGTCTGTCTGTCTGTCTGTCTGTCTGTCTGTCTGTCTGTCTGTCTGTCTGTCTGTCTGTCTGTCTGTCTGTCTGTCTGTCTGTCTGTCTGTCTGTCTGTCTGTCTGTCTGTCTGTCTGTCTGTCTGTCTGTCTGTCTGTCTGTCTGTCTGTCTGTCTGTCTGTCTGTCTGTCTGTCTGTCTGTCTGTCTGTCTGTCTGTCTGTCTGTCTGTCTGTCTGTCTGTCTGTCTGTCTGTCTGTCTGTCTGTCTGTCTGTCTGTCTGTCTGTCTGTCTGTCTGTCTGTCTGTCTGTCTGTCTGTCTGTCTGTCTGTCTGTCTGTCTGTCTGTCTGTCTGTCTGTCTGTCTGTCTGTCTGTCTGTCTGTCTGTCTGTCTGTCTGTCTGTCTGTCTGTCTGTCTGTCTGTCTGTCTGTCTGTCTGTCTGTCTGTCTGTCTGTCTGTCTGTCTGTCTGTCTGTCTGTCTGTCTGTCTGTCTGTCTGTCTGTCTGTCTGTCTGTCTGTCTGTCTGTCTGTCTGTCTGTCTGTCTGTCTGTCTGTCTGTCTGTCTGTCTGTCTGTCTGTCTGTCTGTCTGTCTGTCTGTCTGTCTGTCTGTCTGTCTGTCTGTCTGTCTGTCTGTCTGTCTGTCTGTCTGTCTGTCTGTCTGTCTGTCTGTCTGTCTGTCTGTCTGTCTGTCTGTCTGTCTGTCTGTCTGTCTGTCTGTCTGTCTGTCTGTCTGTCTGTCTGTCTGTCTGTCTGTCTGTCTGTCTGTCTGTCTGTGTAACATCTTACGCCGACCCAGTAGCCAAAGTTATCTACATGCTGGGCCAGTAGGCATGTGCTCCTGATCGTGATGTCGTGGTCATATCAACTTCGTCATTCCAGCTCCATGATCTCACTCTCGTCCATACCTCGTCGTCACACCTTCGAACACGACCCGGTGGCCCAATTTTTTTTAAAAGCTTGGGCCGTAGGTATGTGCTTTTGGTTGTGATGCTTTCGCGGTCATTGTATCATCGTCATTCAAGCTTTGTCATCTGACTGCCGTCATGCCATCACCGGCACACCATCGTCGTCAAACAGTGGTCATGTATTCGTTGTCACACCGCCATCGTGATGCCGTCATGGCCATTTGGTCGTCGTCATTGTAACTTCGTTACCTGATTTTCGTCATGCCGTCATTGTCACACCTTCTACTCTGACCTAGGGGTCCAAGTTGTCTAATAGCTTGTGCCACCAGGCTCGTGAACCGTGATGCCGTGGGAGTCATTGCACCGCCGCCATTGCTTATATGTCAGCCGACTCTCGTCATGCCGCCATCGTCGTCATACAGTCGTCGTGCTTTAGTTGTCACACCACCAGTGTGATGCCGTCATGGTGGTTCCATTGTCCACGTTGTAGTTTTTTCATCCGACTATTGCCTTGGCGTACTCCTGACGCCATCGTTATAACATCACCACCACTTCAGTAACGCGGTCTTATTGTCGTCATGCGTTGGTCGTCATACAGCTTTCGTCGTTCTGTCGATGTCAGTTTCTTCTTCGTTCAACCGATGTCGTTCTCTGCCGTCGTCATTCGAACCTGATTATGCTGGTGTTGTCATGGCATTGTCGTCACATAGTCACTGTCCTGCATCCGTTGGCATACCTTCGCCGTCGTGCCCCCACGGTCGTGACATCGTCGTTACACAGCCTTCATGATACCGTCATCATCTCGCCATTGCAACATACTCTCATCCCCATATCATTGTCCTCGTACCGTTGTCATGCATTTGTCGTTACTGCGTCGTCGTCACGCATTTGTTTTCGTACATTCGTGGGGATGCCGTCGCGGTCGTTCCATCATTGCCATTATCAGCTCTGTGGTGTGTTGCCACACTGCCGTTTTACCGTCGCCATCACTTGAGTAATGCCATTTCATTGCCATCGTTCCATCACCATCCTGCCATCTTCGCCGATCCATCGACGTCGTTCCTTGCTCGTCATTATATCGTAATAATGCAGTCGTCATCCAATCGTGTTTATTTCGCCGTTGTCATCAGGTTGTCGTCATTGCGTCGCCGTCCCATAGCCGTCGTCATGCATTCGTTTTCGCGCCTTCGTGGTGATGCCGTCGCGGTCGTTACAATGTCATTCTGACATCGACACCCTACTCTCGTCAGGCCGTCGTCGTCACGCTGACGTTTCGCCGTCGTCGTCGACGGCATCCCATCGCCGTCGTACCGTCATCATCATACAACATTCGCTGATCCACCGACGTCGTTCCTTGTTGGTCATTCTAGCGCAATAATGCTGTCGTCATTCAATCGTGTTTATTCAACCGTTATCATGCCATCGACATCGTTGAGTCATCGTCAGATAGTCGCTATTATGCATCCGTTGTCATACCGTTGTCGTAATGCCGTTGTGGTCGTGCCATGCATGGTCATCTTTCCAGCTTCGTCATATACCTTGTCGCAATGCCGTCGTAACGCCATTGTCGTCGTACACTCGTTGTTATCTCTTTGTCCTCACGTAGTCGTCGTGACGATATCGTCGTTATGATATCGTCATCGTTTAACAAAAATGGCATCTCATTGTCGGCATGTCGTACTTATTATGTCGCCTCTGCCGCTCCATCGTTGTCAATGCGGCTGCGTGATAGCGCCTTATTTATGCCGCCATTCTCATAGGCTACCTTGGCAAGCGAGTCCCACAGCTAACTTGAACGATTTCGAAGTATGTCGCATATCTCGGGGGCAAGAAAAGATGTCGGTATGACCACTATACGTGTTAAACGCGACTTCAGAAATACAGTGTGTCGCCACATTGCTCGAATGCTAATCAAATTACCCTCCACAGTCATCGTGGGATAAGTACTGCCGTAATTTTTTTTCAACTACCTATTGTAATTATTAACCTTTTTTGGAAAGCTAGCCATACAGGAAAGATTCATTCTTGAAAAGATTGACTACAGTCCCGCTTCAATGATGTTGAGAGGCCATTCACGCGGTTCATTTCTTGTCGTTTCTTTTCTATAGTTTGCTCTCCACCTTCTCTATTACTGGATTTGTGCGAACCCAGACCGTGACTTCTGTTTTGCCGAAATTATTACTTCTAGCCTTTCTCACGTACAGCAACGCGTCGTCTCTCTCTAATATGTTAGCGCTCTCATCCCTCATGACAGCTTTTGTGAATCTTTAGTTCGTGCTCCTTGTTGACTCGCACGGCTCCAGAATCTTCTTTTTTTTTGCCTTTACCTATTTTGTGAATTTTCACGCACCAAATGTTCACCTGTGCATTTCCTTTTCTAGCAGGTCCGAGCTCCACGCCGTCTCGGCGCGCCGGCTGCCCGCCTCTAGTTGACGTAAACAGAACATCGCTTCGTGGGGAGCGGCTACGCGCGCGCTGCAGCCTCACTGTTTCGGTTTCGCGCGCACCGATAGTCGAATTTCCTCGTGCTGCATTTCCGCGGGTAACGGAATTCTTCTAGATCCGAAAGTTAATACGGATTGCGTGGTGGAGCTCGCTGCAATTTCCCGATTACGATGAGCCTGCTGAAGCGAAGACCTTTATCATTATTATAGAGTTTTTAAAATTATACGGACACTCTAGGCGCATTTCTGCTGTCAGCGCCGGCGTCGCCGTGAGGTTTCGTATAGGCGATAAGCTCGTCGCTGCGCACCGTATGCCGTATGTGGGAATGAAAGCGCGCGAGTGTGAGCCGGCAATCGCGGCTCAATCTGGAACCCTCGACGGAACATAGCAGAGAGCAAGCGCGCCGTCTTCCGTCGCGCGGAAGGCCGTAGGAGGGAATGGGAGGGAAGGAGGGATTGGGGGAGGGGGCGTAGCGTTGTACTGCGGCAGCAACTGCGCATTTCGCGACCGGGCGCAAGGGGAACTGACGATCGCGGCTCAATCTCGCACGCCATATATGGAGGAAAGCGAGGAGGGGGCGCGGTAGGGAGGGGGCGGCGGCTTCGACTCCGCCAACAAGTCCGTACTTTGCATGGCCGCACACGGTCGCGCGCGCCGCGTTTTGCAAGCTAAACGGCAGACGGCTCATATCTTTGAGCGCGCTGTTTTCTCGACGCCCTTGCATTGAAGCGATAGACAGCACGAAGGTCACTTCGCTCGCTGCTGCTGCCGCGCTTGCTCACAGCAGCGCTTCTGACAGCGAGTGTCCGCGCTCATCGAGTGTAATGTGTTCATGTTTGCTTGTGCACGCTGACACCATCTTTGTAAATTCAGTTAGTAAGCGAATGTTTCCCAGTTTATGCAGCCAATAAAGCTACTATTATTTGCACAGCTGTCTACTATTTTGCTATCGCGATAAATAATTCGCTTTTCGGGTAAGACTGCTACTTTGTTTAATTAGCGACTGATTACAGCGAATCATCGGTCGCGCCGTGGCCGCCATCATTCACAGATTGTCTCCGAAGAAACGGTCTTATTTTTTTCTTCAGATGGTTATTTTTAAATATTGCTAAAATTCTTCGTATAAACGCTGAGAACTTCCTTACTACGAAACAGCTCTGTCATGCCCAGTTAAACTCTGCGCCACCAGGTGGTGTCACCAACCCTTTCTCTCCCGTGGTTAGACAGTGGCGCAACCTATAGGTGACGCATCCGCAAGGGTGCCTAACTTATCTCGTAGCCCGAATGACGCAAAGTTAAAGCTCTCGAATATTCTACATCGAGATTCAGGTGCGGAGCTGGTCGAGCAAGAAGCTGATAGACTCGTTCTTTATCATTATCGAATATTAGATCAGGAATAATGACGCATTATACATTTGCTCACCCTTTTGAAGAACTCTTCCGGTAGGTAGTACTCGTACTTCTCTGAGCAGTTGTAAATTGCATTCATCACTGCATAGTAAAACGCGTAAAAGTGGAGAGAGAAAGCAGTGTTCAAACCAGAAAGGTGAGCTTCTTGAAAATTGGTCATCTGAGATGTGCTCATTGTTCAGGGGATGAAATGAGACGCGTAACAAATGCAAATATGACAAGACTGATGCAAGAATGATTCTGGGCAGAAGATGCCTGGATCCTTCCCTTGATATTTTTTTTATTCTTAGAAATAAAAACAAAGTACAGCAGGACAGGAATGACAGTTGCGAGCACGCAAGGAGTGTAAGCTGGTTAAGGAAAGGCCAGGATCTCTCCTGACATTTTCTCGTTTAATGCGGCTCATTATACGGGGCGTCCCACGCAAGTTGTGCCAACATTTAAATACCTGCGAGTGCGACGTATCTGGGCAGAACCAAATTAATGTTGTGTGCCGTTGCTTAGAGCAAATTAGACAATGTAGGTTTTTGTATATCGCGTAATAACATTACATATTAATAATAATTCAACTTCCTCAAATAATATATTCAGAGCAAAAGTGTCAATTAGAAGATTGTATACCTTGCGGGAAAATTTCTGGTCGAGCTTTCTCTTGCTCAACAGGGGCTAATAGAAGCCCGCAAGAACTTTGGGGATTGAAAAAAAAAATTACGTAGCACGTATTCAGCAACAGATAGCTGGATCGGGAATTTTTCAGGATGATCTACAAGTTTCTTAGCGACAACTTTTGTAATGAAATAATATTTGGGAAGGCAATTTATAAATACCAGTAACTAATTATGTAATTGCGCGAAAAAAAAAGAAATATATCTGACTTGCTTACGGAAGAAGTGAGAACGTTTAGCTCGCAAGCGCGCAAATAGGGAGTCGCTATAGTTCCTCCTAAGGCAGTTTCGGCCGTAGTGCTCCTAATTCTAAGGAAGGAGACGAAGCAACAGGACAGGAGGCACACTGCAAGGTCGCATAAAGTATGAGTCGAACAGAAAAGCTAAGAGTCCTTCCTGTCATGTTATCTTTTGTTATCCTGCGCAAAAATGATATAGGACAGGAGGTACGCAGCAAGGATGCAAGGTCGCATAGAGTATTAGTCGAACAGAAAAGCTAAGAGTCCTTCCTGTCATGTAATCTTTTGTTATCCTACGCAAAAATGATATAGGAGAGGAGGTACGCAGCAAGGATGCAAGGTCGCATAGAGTATGAGTCGAACAGAAAAGCTAAGAGTCCTTCCTGTCATGTAATCTTTTGTTTTCCTACGCAAAAATGATATAGGACAGGAGGTACGCAGCAAGGATGCAAGGTCGCATAGAGTATGAGTCGAACAGAAAAGCTAAGAGTTCTTCCTGTCATGTAATCTTTGGTTATCCTACGCAAAAATGATACAGGACAGGAGGTACGCAGCAAGGATGCAGGAAGGATGCTGAATAGGAGATCCGGTGTCCTTGTCATATTCGTATCACAGCGAAACTTCCTTTGGTACCCTTTCGGATTAGGCACGGCAGTTGCTGTTGCTGTCTGCTGCTGCGTCGTTTCGATTATCGGTGAAATATATAAAAAAACTAAATTAAATTATGGGGTTTTACGTGCCAAAACCACTTTCTGATTATGAGGCACGCCGTAGTGGAGGACTCCGGAAATTTCGACCACCTGGGGTTCTCTTAACGCGCACCTAAATCTAAGTACACGGGTGTTTTCGCATTTCGCCCCAATCGAAATGTGTCCGCCGTGGCCTGGATACGATCCCGCGACCTCGTGCTCAGCAGCCCAACACCATAGTCACTGAGCAACTACGGCGGGTAATATATATATATATATATATATATATATATATATATATATATATATATATATATATATATATATACATATATATATATATATATATATATATATATATATATATATATATATATACATATATATATATATATATATGCGCAGGCGATGTCTTCCGCGAGTGTATGGTAGCGCGCATATTTCAAAGTTGCACCGGATATATGTAATGTGAATTGTGGCGGAAGGTTGGCAGGTAACGTACGTCAGCACAGGATATGAGCTGCTCCAACACAAGATACCTTAGTCTTCGTGCCGTCATCGTCAGTTCATGGCCTTCATTCCTTCGTTCTCGTGCCGTTGTCTTCACTCCCGCAACTTCATTCTATCGTCGTCACTGTGTTGTCATTTTGTCAACACGACGCCACTGCGACGTATACTCATCGTTCCGTCGCCGTCATAACACCGTCGCCATCACGCACCCATGACCGCGCTGTCATCAAGCCATCGTCATCATTGCGTCTTCGTCATGCCGCCGTGGTCATTCATCGTCGTCATCTTGTCTTTATTGCAGTGTTGTCATATGCAACCATCGTTACGTCATCGTTGTTATTGCTATCTCAAAGGCCTTTGTACTTGTATTGTCGTCGTGATGCGGGGGCATTCGTGCCGGGATCGTCATTCTAGCTTCATTATTCGGTTGTCGTTTACGCCGTTGTCGCCATCCCATTCTCGCCTGGCTTTCGTCATCGCGCCATCGTCATCCCATTATTGCTGCGCTGTCGTGGTCATTCCATCATCGTCATTGCATCGTCGTCATGCAGGCATGCTCGTTCAAGCGTGGTCGTTCTCTCTTGTAGTCATTCCAGGATTCTCTTCCCATCATCTTTACGCTATTATCGTCACGCTATCGTCGTCGTGCGGTCGTGGTCGTTTTATCTTTGTCATTCCAGTGTCTTCGTCCCATTTTGTCGTCATGCGTTACACTGACGTCGTCGTATCGATGATTACATCGTCGTCTTTCCTGCGACATATGCAAGGAATCCGCAATTGTTGAGGTCAGCGTATCCGGTGAAAATGTGTCCACGTTGGTCGTGTGCTCTATACTTGCAAGTGGTCGTTAAACGGGAACAGCCTTCTTCGAAAACTCCAGCGAAAACTCTGCTTTCTCACAGCGCGTGGGATGGGGAAATATTTTTCTTATTCTAAGGAAAAATGAAAGACAAAAGGGTAGGAAGGGCGCTTCGAGGACACAGGAAGTGTAAGTTGGACAAAAAATTAATGCAGAGGTCATCCTTGATGGTTACAATGTTATGCAAATAATTTCTTAAAGATAAAGACGACGCAAATGTGTGCGCAAGATTTCTGATTCTTAAGTTCTAATCCTCACTGCTTTCTTCGATGCTTCTTCAGACGCCGTATAGTAGCCACAGTATAGTCTTCAGGCGCAGTTTGGTGGTAGCCTCGCATGCGTACGGAAGTACGAGCCGTATTTGCAGGCGGCTACATTAACTTCTCCAGTGAACACACGGCCGTTGACAGCGCGGAGTCGACTAGTGGGTACTCGGTTCGTGGTGTTTAGGGTGACGCCAAGCTCATGCTTCATGTAACAGGAGAACCGGTTAGTCAGGTTAGATACCTTGCCGCTTCGTTCGAAAGAGCCCGAGCGAGTGCTATGTGGTCGTGTGCGGCCGCATAGAACGCCCATGAACGAGGGAGTCTGCTCGTGATGATGAAGCGGGGCTACCACGAGATGAAGACGCTGGTCGGAGGGGGAACGACGATATGGCGGTGATGATCTTGTGATGCCGACTACGTGACGAACGTGGGATGACGACGCTGAACAGACGACGAGGATTTATGACAATGATGGTGAGACGATGGCCGCGTGATGACTATGAAACGACGCTGGAAGCACCGCGATTCTATGACGTCGATGCTATGGCGACGGTGATATGACGACGATAGTGTGATGACGACGGGGTGACAGCAACGGCAAGACGACAGCGGTGTGACAAAGGAAGTTATGGAGCTGGAACGACGGCAACGGCGTGTCGACGATGGCATCACGACAAAGGCATGACGACATTGCAGTCACTGTGACAAAATGACAACGACAGTGTGATGACGATGGGGGGGGGGGTACGGCAACGGCAAGACGACAGTGGTGTGGCGAAGGAAGTTATAGAGCTGGAATGACGGCGACGGCGTGTCGACAATGGCATCCTGACAAAGAGATGACGACAGTGGGTTGACGACAATGCAGTCACTGTGACAAAATGACGACGACAGTGTGATGACAATGGGGGGACAGCAACGGCAAGACGACAGTGGTGTGGCGAAGGAAGTTATGGAGGTGGAACGATGGCGACGGCTTGTCGATGATGGCACCACGACAAAGGGATAACGACTGTGGGTTGACGACATTGCAGTCACTGTGACGAAATGACGACGACAGTGTGATGACGATGTGGTGCCGACAGTGGCATGACGACGATGAAACGATGACGATATTACGATGAGAGTATGACGACGACGGCTCGAAATCGGCATGATGGCGACGATATGAAAACGCAGTGAAAGCAACAGATTAAAAACAGCGAAAAGATGGCGATGACATGACAACAAAAGAATGATCGTGATATCACGGAGACAATTAAATGACGACGACGGTGTGACAACGATGGCGTGTTCGGGTTGGAAGTCACGTCTGCGCTTGCATGCATCACCTGCTGCCGCGGGCCGCCTCATTTCCCACTATAAGCAGTCTTTGTTTGCAATATGTCCGGTACTGACCAGTCGGGCCGCCTTTAATTCGCAAAATATTCACAGTTTTAGACTCCGCTATATTCGGCATCGGCCCACATTTTTCTTAGGCTGAATGTCATGAAGACGACATCGCGTCTTTGCGCATTACGTTCACTCTGACCATGGCATGGCTAGGTAAAAAAATTGGAGGACGCTTAAGCTTCGCCTTCAAGAGTGGAACGCGACAGCGTTCCCGTCGACCCGCCAAGGGGTGTAAGACAATGGGCTACGGCGCAGCGACTACGCGCCCCGCATCGGACGCGGTGAGCGTCGAGCAACGCAGCGTTCGGCGCGACAACGAAATGTGCGCCTGAGCAAGCGACGCACGCCTGAGCCTTAGAAACAGCTCGTTTCTATGGCAACACCGCGTTCACTAGAGGCGCTTTTGTACCGCTTTGAAGCATCGAACTCGTGGCTCAGTGGTAACGTCTCCGTCTCACACTCCGGAGACCCTGGTTTGATTCCCACCCAGCCCATCTTGCAAGTTGTTTTTTATTCATGAAGTGCCTGCTGGGATTTATCGCTCACGGCCAACGCCGCCGACGCCGACGACACCGGCTTTTCTGCGACACGAGCTCCTTAACGCTGTCGCGTTAAAAATGCTTCGCACTTGAAAAGCTGTCGCCGTCCCGCCATTGTCCGTGTACAGTTATCAGGCATCCATTAATTGTCATACTGTCATCGTGATGCCGTCCTGGTCGTTGTATCGCCGTCACTCCAGCTTTGTCATCCGACGCTCGTCCTGCCGTCGCTGTCACGCTACTGCCGTCGTACAGTCTTCTTGATACAGTAATCGAAATGCCATCGTTGTCACACACTCGTTCTTATACCGTTGTCCTCACATTCACAACGTTGTCATGCCATCGTCGGCATTAAGTCGCCGTCGTGCAGTCCTCGCCATGCATTTGATGTCACATCGCCGTTGCGATGTAGTCATGGTCGTTTAATCTTCCTTCTAACCTCGTCATCCCACTAACGCCATGACAGCGTCCTCACGGCTTCATTGTCGCACAGTCGCCATCAAATCACTGTCGTCGTTCCGTCGTTCTTACGCTTCGTTTTAGCATCGTCATTACTTCAGAAACGCCAGCCCGCTGTCGTCGTGCCGTCGTCGTCATGCGGCCTTGCAGTTCCACTGACGTCATTGCTTCTCCGTCATTCTATCCTGCTCACGCAGTCGTCATTTAATCATGGTTATCCCTACGTGCTCGTGCCATTGCAGTCGCTGCGTCTTCGTCAGACAGTCGGTGTGACGTTTGTAACTCCATCGTCGTCATTCCGCCGTAGTGTCCCGGTTGGCTTCATAATCTCGAGGCCATCCCACTGTGTAAGTGCCGTCGTTGTGACACTGTTGTCGTCGTAATACCGTCCTTATTTTGAGAATCGTCATATAAATGTCGTCATGCTGCCATCGTCATACCGTATTTGTTGTTCCTTCGACGCCGTTCGTTCGTGGTCATTCTATTGTTGTCACTGCGTCGTCGTCATACAAATGTCATCATGCCGTCTTGCTCGGGCGGCCTTGGCAATTGAGTGCCCTACGAAAGTTTGCAGATACTGGAGACAGTTTATGCCGCATACACCCAAAGCAATAGAAGTCTAATAATGAACACTGCAGGGTTTGAATAAACGGGACTTCAGGAATATAGTGAGCCGCCACAATGCTTCAGTGTTAATCACATTGCCATCGACAGTCATCGTAAGATGGGTTCTACGTTAAATTTTGTAAATAAATTCTTCTTCTTCTCTCTCTCTCTCCTTCCTGCGTTGTTATTTTTCTTATTCTCAGGTAAAAAGGCTGACGGGATAGAGGGTAGAGGCAGCAAGTATGCAGGAAGTACAGACCGGATAGTATAGCTCAGCGTGCTTTATGTCACATTATTAATGCGATTATCATTCTTTGCTTACGAGCCACTTTGGGTGTATCTGTATATCTAGCTTACGCGAACTCAGTGGCCCGAATTCCTTACTAGTTTGGGTCACTAGGCATGAGCTCGTGGTCTTAATACCGCCGTGGTCGTTTCGTCTTCGTCGCTACAGCTTCGTCATTCGATTCTCGTCATACCATCGTCATCATAAAGCCGTCGCCATGCACTAATTGTCATACCGTCGTGGTCATGCCATCACGGTAATTGTATCGTCGTCATTCTTGTTTCGTCATCTGATTCTCGTCACGTTATCGCATATCATAGTGACCGCAAATAAAGACGGGGACAGCGAAAGAGAACACAAAAATGACACGCTGTCCCCGTCTTTATTTGCGATCAATATGATATGAAGTAAACACCAACTAGGTCAAACTGAAGTTGTTCGTCATGTTAGTGTTGTGCCAATGTTTTAATACAGCTGTCGTCATGCAGTCGTCGCGATGCGATCGTGATCACTCAAAATGTCCTCACATCGTTTCCATGCCGACGCCGTCAAGAATTCGTCGTCACACTCTTGTCGTGATTCCAACGCGGTCTTTCCATCGTCGCCATTCCAAAATTCTTAACTGACTGCTGTCATGCTTTCGTCGTCACACCATTTTCGTCATGCGGACGTCATCATCCCATCCGTCGTCATGTCGTCGTTTTTACGATGTCATTGTCATTAATTCAGAAACCTTATCCTGATGTCGTCATGCCGTCGTCGTCCTGCCGCTTTCGTCCTTCCATCGTCGTCATTCTGACTTCGTCGTTCTGTCGTGATAATGTTGTCGTCGTACAACCGTGATTATAGACCACCATTGTCATGCCATCGTTTTCATGGCGGCGGCGTCGTGCACTCTTTCTCGTGATTTCGTTGTCAAGCCATCGTGGTCTTTCCGTCGTCGTTGTTTCATTTTCGTCATCCGAGTGTCGCCATGTTTTCGTAGTTATACCATCATCATCTTTAAGAATCATCATTATCCTTTCGTCCTCATGCCGTCGTCATCATACCGCATTTGTCGTTCCGTCGTCGTCCTGCCTTGATGGTCATGGCCGGTTCTGACAAGTGTCATAGCCAAGTGGGCAGGTACCGGGGAGAGTGATGTGGAAAGCTGGGCAAGTTGGTGATTAATCATCATACCTTGCTGCCGAAGCAGCGCACTGACACGGACAAGGTGGAGACACCGTGTCCGTGACAGTGCGCTGCTTCAACAGCAAGGTATGATGACCGGGGAGAGTATATGTCGCATATAGTTGAAGCAATAGCCTGCGACCACTGCAAATTCTAAATAAAGGCGTCTTCAGCAATACGGTTTGTCGCTACATTGTACGAATGATAATCGCCTCTACGTCGACTGTCATTGAGGGCTGGGTGGACGGAAGATTCTAAGGAAGAGGAAAAGACAACAGGACAGGAAGTACGTTGGAAGGTTGCTGTACAGGAACGCCCAAGATCATTGCGCTGTTCTTGACAGCATGAAGGGAAGGTCACGGCACTGACGACAAAAGGGACTCTGGACAGACAAGCTCAGGATCGTTCACGCTGCGCTATTGCTCTCGAATCTAAAGAACAACGCCATTTACACGTTCACCTATATTTGTAGTCTGTACCACGTATTATAGTGTGCCAATAAGTTGAATGCTCCACTTTCGTGTACCGACCTCGTTGGCACTTTGATATTTCTCCTGCGGATGTGCCTTCGGCGTCCGTTCTGCGCGCAAAGGGAAGTGCCATACATACGAGCATGAGTCTCTGAATCATTCCCGAAGAAATGCTGAAAGAGAGAGAAAAAGATGGTGGCCTACTTCAGTTTGTATTTCACTTATTTGGCGTTACAGTAATAAATTAAAGCCTTTATTAGTTACAGGGTGAAATTGTTTCACAGCGAAGCTGTACAGGAAAGTTCCAGAGTTATTAGTGTCGAGGAGGGGCAGGCGTATTGTGTACAGAGTGGAGCCCGCTCATTATACAGCCGGCGCGACATATACATGCACATGCGTCGGATACAGCAGAGAGTCCAGAACTATACAAGTCTCGATGTAGTCAAACGTTTTATTATAGTCGGACATAGTGAAGGAATTGCTCCGGATATTGTGAAGCACTCTCAGATGTCTTCGATTGATTTTCGGGCATAAGGTAGTTTTAGATGTTGCGCAGCGAAATTTTGGAACGCGAGCCTCCGGGAATACAAAAGAATGCGAGAATGTGTACAAATAAAAACAACAGGGCTATCAAAAACACAAAGAGGGCCCGGTGCATTCGGTGCGCAAAATCTGAAACCCCCCATGGTCTCTTGAAAGGTCTGCATGTAGTGAAACGTTTGGAAACATTCAAGGATTGTTGAAAAGTTTCACGCGACATAGCGGAGCACGTAAGAGTGGGGAGTGGGCGTAACTTGCAGGGACAGGCATCGGATGGTTCTTCCGCCATCTTTAATATTTATTCAGGATACTTTTTACTACTAAGAAGTAATAAATTTTGCTATGGCTTGTACCATTTACTTGTGCTTGTTTATTGCGGTAACACCTCCCCCCCCCCCCCCCGCCTCACGCATGCAATGTTCCAGATACTCTTGGAATCAGGGTGGCTTATGCATAAGTAAATATAGCATATACTATTGAGGCAGTAATATCGGATATAGTAAAGCGCATGAAAACATCTCGGCTATGCAGGAGCGCCTGCATTGGATTTAGAGAAGTGTTTGCAAAGACTGGGGGCATGCGTCGGGTCACTTGACTGATTGCAGTGTAGAAACTTGTGAATAGTGCCTAACACAGCTTGGCTGTTTTTGGTGTACGAGTTGCTCAATTTGCATGCATTAAGCAGTGGCTCTTATTTAAGTTTATTGATTTACTGTTCTTGCTTATGCCGCCCTACGGGTGGTCGTTGTCAAATAGTCCCATGGGTAGTTCCATTACTGCTAGACACAGTAGATGAAGAAGCATACAGTGTATATACTAAGTGCACAACTGGTTGTTTTTAACGAAACTCGCTGGACAGATCAGCAAGCAAAGTATTACAATTGTTAAATATTGTAAAGTGAATTCAACCGTTAGATTTAACGCGATATAGCTGTCATTAAGAAGACACCTATGTGGCGCAGAAAGTATCAAGTTAGAAGGAAGCTTTGCATTGGGTAACGCTTTGAGCTGTTTATTCCAATACATCTGAAACATAATAATGCTCGCCTCAGGCAGTTGGCTGAACCAAATTGAAATAAGTTTATTTTATTACAATGAACTGCGTAAGCTTTGCAAACATCAATGATCTCCCATAAACAACGCTTGCAATGAAACAATTTCATTCACTTTGTACGTACTTGAGAATTTGTGGGCACCGCTAACTCTCCCATGCACGCTACAATTGCAACCGCAAGCATGTCGTTGTTTACACGCCTTCCTGTAATGCCTGGCTATTTATTCTATAGAACTGCACGCAATATGCACTTGGAGGTATCCAACCAAATATTTCTCTTGGATACTTCCAAGCTTTGCCGCGGAGATACAGGGACATTTTTTTGTTCTTTCGAGCAAGAGAGATCTAGTTCGCCACTCTGTTTTCTTTCTTTTTTTTTTGGTAAAGCGAAAATTCTTTGCTAACGCCTCTGCGCTTGTCTTGCTGACCGTGGCAGCCCGCTCCTGCGGCTGCTCTTGCGTTTCGCCGAATAACTCACACTCGGCTGCTAGAGTTATTGTATCATCATCAGCAGCAGCCTGGTTACGCCCACTGCAGGGCAAAGGCCTCTCCCATACTTCAACAACCCCGGTCATGTACTAATTGTGGCCATGTCGTCCCTGCAAACTTCTTAATCTCATCCGCCCACCTAACTTTCTGCCGCCCCCTGCTACGCTTCCCTTCCCTTGGAATCCAGTCCGTTACCCTTACTGACCATCGGTTATCTTCCCTTCTCATTACATGTCCTGCCCATGCCCCATTTCTTTTTCTTGATTTCAACTATGATGTCATTAACTCGCGTTTGTTCTCTCGCCCCAATCTGCTCTTTTCTTATCCCTTAACGTTACACCCATCATTCTTCTTTCCATAGCTCGTTGCGTCGTCCTCCGTTATTGTCATCGTCCGTTATTGTATATAGGGAGTCTATACAGTGGCTCTATCGGATGGATGGATGGACGGATGGATGGATGGATGGATGGATGGATGGGTGCCATGAGCGTTCCTTTCGGAACAGGGTTGGTGGGTTGCGCCACCAAGCTCTTGTTATTCGGTTGCCTGATGTCCTACCGATCTTAAAGAAGAAAAAAAGAAAACGAAAAAAATCACGATCTATTCCTGTAACCGAAATTTCTGAACCTCAATTGTGAACTTTGCTTTTGCACGCCTCCGTTGTTTGTCGGCTATCCGAATGGGGAACGGCAGCGCCATCTTGGAGCGAAGGCGCCCGCGGCAGTGGAAGGTGGAGGAGAGGGGGCGTTGGTGGGGGCGAGCCGCCCAGCGCATGCCGGTGTTTGTTGGCCACTGGTGGAGAGGGTGAGGCGGCTGCGACGTGCAGACCCGCGATGAGACGGGAGAGAGGGCACCGCAGGAGATGGCCTTAGGCTGCGCATGCGTCAATTGCGCCGCCTGGCAACCACGTGGACGGTCGCACCTGCGCCTTCAAGGGGAGGTCGGGTACCTCAAACAAATGGCGCGGTGAGCTAGATTGGATCTTTCAATCCCTTTAACGCTGGTTGTGTTCGAAGATGCATGGTAATTTTTCGCCAACAGGAATAAAGCATTCAGTTTCACTTTGCACTCACACTGAATAAACGCAAACACCTGTTTCAGCACTCCTTATGCATTTACGGTGAGCTTCGCTTTATAGAGACTCAAGCAGGGCACGTTGGATCTGCTGCATTTCTTTAAATGAATGCTCTCGGTTGTCATCGGTATTCAATTTAATCCGAAAATAATCGATATATAACGTACCTTTTGCAGCAGCAGAAGTAAAAACGTCACCGAAGTTGAAATGAAAAAATTCTCGAGTTGTTCCGTCCTGGCTTGAAGACTCGACGTTCATGTCGTATTGGTTTCATTGTGTGTATCCTCCTTTCTTTCTTTAATTTAAGTGTTTCTAAAGAAGTCTTTCATTTAATTGATTTTTTTTCTGGAGGTTTTGCCGAGGGGAATTAAAAAGAAGCAGCGCGAAAGCTCATGGCAGATTTATGTCCTTCAACATTTCTAAAAACTGCCGCAGCTGGCCTATCGATTATTCAGTAAGAAAGAAACGAGCGTTATGCCTTCGCGCAGTGAAATGAAATAAAAATAAGTGGGCGGATTCAACGCAGATGTTGAAATCTACGCGCTAAGTGGCTTTAGTCGGGCGGGTAATTAGATGTTACATATTCAAACGCGGTGCGTGCACGTGTCTTTTTTTTTATCCTATCCAAAGCGTCATATCATGAAATGTTTTTGATTAGGCTCTGTGATGAGATACCTATGAGCCGATATTTTATGTACAGGTTTTATATCGTGCACTGTAAGAATGTTTACACCCTGAAGAGTGTTTTCTTGTCGCACTGGTAACACCCTTACCCTTAGGGCCTTGCGAAAAATTTACGGAGGCCAACAACGGAGCTCTAACTAGGCGTGCGATGACAGAAAACGTAGCTGAAAACTATGTTATCATTCTGACAGCCTTGGGCCCACAGAAATATACGAAAAGAAAATTTCACAGGGACAGATATAAAACTCCCCGTCGGATATTTCTGTGTACCCAAGGCTGTCGGAGTGATAACATAGTTTTCAGTCACGCATTTTGTCATCACACGTCTAAATAAAGTTTCTTTGTCAGCCTCTGTAAATTTTTGTAAGGCCCTAACGGTAATGGTGTTACCTGTGCGACAAGAAAACACCCTTAAGGGTGTAAATATTTTTACAGTGATGCTGTAATGTCTGATTACGGAGAACGGAGGCGCGGTTTCTGGCAATGCTATATCAAGCACTAGTTGACGTTGAGTCGCATAAAACAAAGATATATTTGCTCGAAATGATAAGAGGTACAATATTTTGTCATGCGTGACGAACTGTAATGGGAGCAGAGGCCTTTTGTCAGCCTATGTAGCCTTTAGCCTCTCCGCCCGTTCCGGCAAGCAGGCAGGACAAATAAACTTAAAAAAAAAATATAAATATATAAAAGTAAGCTGTTAGGTGAGAAACTTGCTGGAAACCTCCGCGGATTGCCTGCCCTGAAAGCTTCGCTTTTTATGCAATCCTTCGTCGCATAAATGTTTAGTACCTTGAGCCAGTAGGTCAGGAGCCGAATCCACTAAGATTTTTGCTCTGAAGTGTTGCTTCCTATTGGCCGGCTGCCATCGCTACGAATGTACAAATAAATTTGCATATATTGGGGACGCACGTGTTAGTGCACCATATATTCACCTTTCTAAAAAAAGAATTGAATTTTGTCAACAGCGCGCAAGCAGCGGCTCGGCGGGGAGGGCAGCACAAACTAATCTCATAATCGTGCAACATCGCACTTTTTAAACTTGGTTTCATCGTTATTTGTTGCTTTCATATGCTGCAGGCTTGATGTCCTGATTTATGAAGTTGTACGAGCGCGCGTGCGCGAGATGTTGTGTGCTTGCAATATGTAGGCGAAATATTTGCGAAAATAAACGATCGTTAGAAGCGGAAGCGCTTCGTATATACATCAGTCTAAGGAATCACTGTGTCTTTTGCGCGCTAAAAGCTTACCGACACGCCTAAGCTTACGTTGTTTCGCTAATGATTTGTCCAGCCCTAAGATGTTTACTGGAATTTCTTCTTAAGAAAAATTATCGCGTAATAGTCTTTCTTCTTTTTTTTTTTTTGAACACAAGCGCGCGAATCTTGAACGCTGTTCTGCTGATTCACTTGCCTTTGCGGGTCAATCGTCGTTTCGGGGCCCGCATTCACAGAAACCTCCTTGCCTGTGTCCTTTGTGTCCTTGTCAATCGTCGTTTCGGGGCCCGTGTTCACAGAAACCTCTTAAGCTGGAATTCTTCGTACGAACGAATTCCAGCCAATCTCCACTCTGCATATACCACTAGCAAACGCGGTCGGTCAATGGCAAATAGTACTTACGAACCAAAAGCTTTAAAATTCGTCCGCATGGCGCAGATTAAAGAATTAACGCTATACCGTGGCGCAGAGGTACTATGCGTCTTGGTTTGTTGTGGTGCTTTACTGTGGCGCTTTTTAACGTGGCATCTGTGGCCTCCAAAATATGGATTTATTTTGTGCATCTTCTGCCGCTTTGTTTCG